>NC_135270.1:11438374-11783374 GCF_051311805.1 Agelaius phoeniceus | reverse complement strand
AGAGCTACAACCAGCAGCAATCAGCTCTGGACTCTGTGTACACTTGAAACTGAGGCACATTTGTTTCCACAGGCAGCTCTGCCTTGAGCACCTCCAAAAACAATCCTGAGAAAGGACTGAATACACAGCTGAGTCTTTAGGAGAGCAGTTAGTGCTTCGTCACCTCCCTGCAGTACTTGCATTTCTCACAGCAAGGCTGACATTCTTTTGAGACTATAAAAGGCAGCAACAGATAAATTAATGGAATTTTTAGAACAGAGCAATAAAGTGCTTTGAAGTAGCAAGCAACTAAAAAAGGAAATCAAGCAGCCATTACATCAGCTGAACAACAAAGGCATCCAAGAATTGGTTCAAAATTTAATCTGCCATAATCTTGTATGAAACATTACTCGTGCATGTTTAGCAACAAGTTAAATTGATCCTTGGGACATTTTAAACTACTCTTAAAGCCTTGGTTCATAGAAAAAGATATTATACATGAGTCTTATTTCGAGCTTAAGGAATGATGAAATATCAGCTGTTCCTCACTGAGGTTTAAACAAATATTTTTACCTCACATGGTAGAATCTGTTCAATCAGTCTCAATTTCTGTTTAGCTGTGGGTGAGCACACACTTCATTATTTCCAGCAGCTGACTTGTGACACCTGCTGAGTGAGCCCTTGAGAGCTGCTGCCACATGCTCTTCAGCCTCCCTACTCAATATCCAAACATTTCTGAGCACAAAGGATGATTTTAGAGACTTCATGTGTAGTCTGTGTGGGTTCAGAGCCAGAAACAAGGAGCCTGAGTTCTACAACGCCTGGCTTTTTTGGCTTACACCATCCATACAGCATCATATAGTCCTTCAATAAGTGCATATCTCCAAAAAAGGAGTTAAACACATTTTTAAAAAGAAGTGTAAGAAATAAAAAATCTTATAAGGGATGGGACAGCTGCAATGTCACTGCACTAACTCAACTCCAAATGTCTTCAAAGTCTTACCTTCCTCTGCAACTATCACTCATATATTTAGCTTGAAAAACTGATGATTAAGAGCTCTTGTCCTGAATTGTTTCTCTAAAATTGCCTGCCATCCCAAAGAGCATTCAATTTCTTAATTTATATAATTCTTCATTGTTTCAGCTGTCTTTATTTCCTCTCCCTCAGCTTCTGACTATTTTGCTCAGAATAACTAACATTCCTGACATCGTGATTTTCAGCTTTTAATTAGATAACTATTTTTCCAATTCAAAGTTAGCTCTCTGTTAAATTCAGAAATGTGACTTCTATCAGAAAATAAAAGAAATTGGTTTGATGCTTAGTAAATCTTTCCTCAGGGGACTAAAATTCTGCTATACACAAAGGGAGCACTGACTAAAGCATATCTGAAAGTTGCCTGCTTCTTATACAGTACTCCTCCAATGTTCAAAGCATTTTATATGCTAATATATTGGTTTTTTCCTCAGATGCAAAGCTAGTGAAGAGATTTGGTATATTTACTGTGAACAACACCATGCACATGGAAGCTTCTGTTTAAGATAAGGGGCAACTGAATACCTGAAGATACAATGAAAAATTATTCTAGAAATCTAAAGCATTTGCTAAAATGCACCATATTACTTTGCTTCACACATTAAAACTGTATAACTATTGTTATATTGGATATTGTTACAATAACAATATTGTATATTGTTAAATTTTTCTTGCAAGGCAGAGCGAAATTAGAACACTCATTTATGATTTAAACTTGTTGCAAGCTAGTTTCACCAAAAAGATACTCAGAAAAATTAGACAATCACATGAAATTTACTTTGCACCCCATTTACACCTCTACCAGCAAAACCAATTAATGCTAGAGTTCTTCAAAAACGGGCCCAGTTTTACAGCAACAAGTGCTTTGAAAACTCTGCAGTGTGAAAAGTGTACCGTGAAATAAACAAGTGCTGATAAACATCTCCTTTGCTTACAAGATGAAAACAACAGCAGGTCCCATTTAACTGCAGACTGCTTTTAATTCAAATGAAACCAAAAGACTCAAAGAAGAAAGTGTTTTTAACAACTGCAATCACAATGTTTGAAAAGACTCCTACAGAGAACAGAAAGATGAAACCTGTCTATCAGCTGGATTGTGGTATTTGTTTTGGTTTTTGTAAACTGTTATTATATGCTTCTGCATTCTATTGATTTTACTTCCCAGGTGTACTCATGCTTCAGCAGACAATGATCCAAAAGTAATACCAGCACTCATTTATATACTTAGGGTTTATGCCAGAGCCTCAAGTAAAGATTTTCTTTTAAAAGGTGACAAGAACAGCTGTGTAAATGCTATTCAGTGAAAGCTTATGGAAGAAAAACACCAGGCTGAGATGGTTTTGGAGGACACCAATGCGATTAACAGAGCTTCTCTTTTGCCATGATGCAGGAGAAATGAAGCAAAATCAAAACCATGAAGCCACATGTGATTATTCCATTCATTCCCAACAAAACTTAAAAATTCAATTGCTTAAGAAGGTTCCCAAGGATAGACAGCACTGGGGAAGATTGAGAGAAACATGGAGACAGGCCCAGTAAGTGCCATGAGACATTAACAGAGATTTCTGAAGGCTTATAGAAGTTATTTACTCCTTCCTTTTAAATGGGGATAACAAATCTAAAAGCATTGGAAAAATGTATCTTGGGCAATGGGGGATAGCACACTGCCAGAAGAATGTCTTTTAATCATAGCTGTTTATAAAATTCAGGGCACCAATATAAACAATACAACATATAAACACAAGTTTGCAACTGCACCAGTTACCATCTGCTTAAGAGGCTTTAAGCAAAAAAAGCCTTCTAAATATCACTTTCTGAGGACCTAATCTCAGACCCCTAGTCTGCTTCAAAAGTAGGTTTTGTTTGAAGTTTGGGAGGGATACAATTATTACCAGTAGCATGCAATATCTGTGACAACTCTCTCACCTGTTTATGTTTGAAGGAACCACTGTCAAGGTAAAATTACTGCCTTTGTCACCTGAAAAAAGCAGGTTTCATAGTGACTCACATGCCATTGTATGGTTAAGAAGTTGCAATATTTTATTCCTAAGACAGGACAGAAGCATTCCTATTCAAAGAATCTTTTTCTCTACTTGTTTCACATAGAAGTCTTCACACAAGTTTAAAATTATTTAAATTCCACGAGTGCTCTATTCAAAACATTTCAGCACATCAGTAATTTCTAAATTTATTCATGAAGTTGTTTGCTTCCTTAATAAATGCTTCAATGAGGTAAACAAGACATTTGTCCATTTCCCTGGATGTATAATTCTAATTTTCTATATCTGAGGTCCTACATATTTATATATTTATCTAGTAATGTTTATGTGGAAGACTAATTTCTATCTTGCTTCTACATTCTACCTGCTGAACATCTCTCCATCACTGCTTGGAAAGGATTTTAACCTTTAGCAGGCATTGTAGCAACCTCTCTAAGTTGTTCACTATCAGAAAGCTACAACTGGGCTGCTTGAAACCTTTGCAGCCAAGTCTACAGTTTTCCTTCTACTGCTTTAAATACTTCTCCTAAATGGTTTTACCTGGTATGAAAGAGAGATGACACTTGAGTTTGGATTTGGATTTATTTTGAAAACTCAAGTTCACATGGCCTGGGAAGATGGCAGAAAAATTATTCTAGTTCATTATAGTCTCAGTAACAGTTGGATTTTCTGCTTTTCTTCTACATTGCTCTGACAAATCCTGTGTTAAATTTGATTTTTTTTCAAGACCACAGGCTGTATATTTTGAGATAATTTTTGCTGCATAAATAGAATAATATTATTTATCAATATTTCTTTTCATTAAAAGTGTTCTATTATCTTCCTTCTCTCTAAAATATAAAACTGCCTATTTTACATCTCAAATGAGACCTCTGCTAGCTTACAGGGTTTTTTCCAGTAACCTATTTGTAACACCGTAGTTTCTTAGATTTCATCCAGCACTGTTGAAGTCCTTACCTTATAGGTATTTGTGCACCAAGTCATGCATGAAGAGCTTTCTGGAGAATGAGCAAATATCTGTGTCCCTTTGACAATGCATTTCCATTCTTTTCAATATTTAAACCAGCTTTACTTGGCAAAGCTATCTGTTTGGTAATATTATTTAGGTCAATTTCTCACAAATTATTCTTACTGACTAAATAAATCAAGAGGGAGCATTTTAAAACTGCCAGCTCATCAGAACAGGAAAATCATTAATTTTACAGTGTCAGAAACAATGTTATGATCTTTGTGCACTACTGTTAATTAAATAAGGAACACTGTCACAGAACACAGATGGGTAAGTATGATCAGAAGTTAGCACTCTGCCTGTCCTTCCTTCTCTCTCCATTATTTATTGAAGTTGTTCAGATTTGTTTACAAAAACACCAATAACAACAAACTTCTATTTTTTTCCAGCAAATAACTGAAGAACAAGCTTGCATTGCTTCCCTTCACATTAAATAAAAGCAAAGCTGAGAACAAAAAGCCACTGCCATTAAAATCCAGTCCATGTCATTTATCATTTATGTACAGCTGTCCTAACAATTTTCCACCAAAACCATTGTTAGGGTTACCTTATTTGCCAAAACAAGAAAGAGCAAGTGTACCTTAATTTTTTTCCTTTTGACACTGCCCTTTGAAAGTAAATTACCAGTTTTCACTACTAAACACTAACATACAAATTCTATAAAATTAAGGGAAAAGTAATAAATTTATGTGGAGGAAAGTTCAAATTTTATATGTGCTTACACTTTATGGCAGCAATCCTACATTTAACTGAAACCAGTGTAAAGTTATGCCAGGAACAGAGAAAGACACATGGATCCTGACTGGATATAAACCTCTTGCAGGTAAGGCAGAAAAGGGAAGACAGGAAGGAAAAAAAAAAAGGGTATTCAGAAATGTCACAACTGACATTTTTGGATGCAGGTAAGACTGCTCAGACCTTATAGGAAAAAAAGTATTATCCATGTTTACAGGGAAAATGCACATACCTGAGGCCCCCTCCAGTGATGCCAGCAAGAGTTTTGCCATTCAGTTTAGAGAGAGCTGGACAGAGCCTCAAGGGACTGAGGACATGAACGTTGCTGTCCTGTTCACAGCTTTATGCACAGGCCACAGTGAGAAGAAGGCCTTTCAAGATGCTTTTTCAAAAAGGAATGCCTGCATCCCAATTAAATACTTTGACACTCATTCTGATGAATTTAGCAAGGAATGTTGCTATTAAATGCATTATTTTCAACAGCTAGATTCCCAGATCAGCACTGTACTTTTTGTAATTATTATCAGCTATTGTGAGCAGCTTTTATTTATCTTTCTCCCACTGCTTTAGTTATGACTCAGTTTCTCCTCATTAAAAACAAGTGTAGTTTAACAGTGGATCAAGTTTCTTTCTCTGCTGTTTCAGATGGTTTTTATCTATCAAACTGCTTCCTTTAGAAAAACAGAAGCACATATATGTCATGCTAATGAGTCTGTGAGAGGTTAACTAAAACATATGTGTAAAAGTGTGTTTTATCTGTAGCTTACAGATAAGCTGTCTCAAATACCATTGTCATCACTATGGATTTTTGTTACACTTGCTGTAACATGGTTGTATTGCCATAAAAAATTCATCCATGTTAATTATGACCAGGAGAAATATTAGCCTGCTAAACAGCAAGAAAACGCAGCTATAATTACCTCCTGAGGAAACAAAATGAACAAAAATACTTATGCAATAACAACAACACAAATCAAGCAAGAAAAAACAAAGCAACCAACCTTCTTTGTTATAGACTAACATTACCTGCTTTCAAAAATCCTATTTAATTCTAATTACTGTCTTTCTTTACTAGTTTGATACACAGAAAAACCCTTACATTGTTGCTTTATTATCAGTTACAAGAGCTCGAGTCTGAACTTGCTAAATATTTTGCAGTTCAAACTTAGATTTAAAAAAAAAATTAAAATATCAAACCAAGAAATCCAAGCACACAACATGCTCCACTCCACCCCTCCCAACTTGTCTGGAAAGAACTGTCACAGGAAAACTTGAGGGTAGCAGGATGCCTTACACATCTGATGCTTTGCAGCACTCTTGCCAGACTGTTGAGCTTTTGGGTTCTGTTTCCTCTCTGGATTTCATCACTGAAACCCAAATGCAGCCAACAGAAGCGTGACAAGGCAAAGCTCTTTTGGCTCACTCATTAGTACCCTGCTAAGTGGCAGGGTCAGGAAGTCTGCATGGGGTGGGAGGACACGAGGCAGCAGTGGCAGGGAAAGAGCTAAGCCACAAATCATTAAGAGGTGTTTACTTGTCCCATTATAATAGGCTCCATTTACAAATGCTTAGTTCTCTAAAACTTAGTTTTAACTCTAAACCAGTAAATTCCACATGGAAGCTTTAAAAATTGCCTTTATTTAAAAAAAGGCAAAAAATTCAACTTTAGTTTTACTACATTTCTTCAAAATTTTATCTTGTTTTTCTGCGTGTGTTGGTGGGGTTTTTTTGTTTGTTGAACTGTGAGAATTAACTCCTGAATACCAAGCAAAAGGAAAATGAGAATCACCAACAGTCAGAGGACCAGGCTTGCCTATCAATTATAAATGAAAAGGAATAACTTTTTAAATTAAGTATTCTAGTGGCCAAGTCACACAAGGTACACAAAAGATCACAGGAGCTCCTACATGAATAAACTGATCTCTTTCTTGTGCCTTGTGGCACTCAGAAATCCTCAGAACTTCTCAGCTGTTCTACTTCTCTGCATGTTTCACCTCGTTATATTGTAAGTTGCTATTGTCATAATTAGCTTCTCTGAGCATCTGTTGCTTCACCCACAGCAACTGCCTGCACACATTGTTCTATCCGTGCTGCCAGGTACTGGAGTGTTCTCATTATCTTAAAACCCTTGTCTGACAAATATCCTTGAGGATTGGAACTACATGATCTTTAAGGTCCCTTTCAACTCAAACCATTCTATGATTAATGGGAATTCTAGATGTTTTTCCCTACAGAGAACACAGTCAACTTTACCAGACCTGCTGATATTTTGGACCTGTACTCCATTTCCTATACAGGAGATATTTTGTTACAATGAGTGATAAGTTAGAGGGACACAGATGAGCTCTGAAGAATGCCAGCACTTCTCTTGGTCTTGGAATGCTTTCTTTTTTTAAATATAATTCAGTCTACTAAGTCTATAATTGCTGTAAGCTGCTTTTTGTGAAGTTTATATAAGTTGGCCTGGCCTTAACTTTCATGGAAGCATTACCTTTTTTTCTTGTGTGCTGTCAGAACTTTGTGATCTTGCAAGTCACACCTCAATATGTTTGAAAACAATTTCATTTATCTGTAAACACCTTGAAAATCCTTTTCACTGTCATCTACAACAGTGCATAACTTCCCAGAGCATAACAGCTCTGAAGCAAACCTTCAGCATACCAGCTCTTTCTGCACATTCAATAAGAGGCCAAGGAAAACAAAACCCTGCAAAACCCAAAAATCAAAGCCAGACAGCTCCCAAACATATTTCCACTGATTTTTAAGATGTAACATGGGGCAAAACAATCTGAGACAAGCATATATATATATATATAACACATGCTTTCAATTATTTTCATGCTAACACAAAGTTTACAAGAACAAAATAAGTATGGCAGATCCTATTTTAGAAGAGAGTTAATTTCTAGATCTGAGATTCTAAAACTCAAGCCTTGAGCTTCCCAGATCTGACCACTATAAAACAACATCAAAGGGAGCCAATTTCAGATCAACAACAAAATTGGCTCCAACATCTCCCTGGAGCTTTCATTCTTTGGAGGTTTTCCTCACCACCTCCACCACTCACATGTGTGAGGTAGGATTTCCTGTTTTGCCTGCCCACAGCAAACCAGACTCTCCCTCCCACCCTGTTATTGATTTGCTGTCCCTTTCTTCCAGCCCTTCTGCATCTGGGCCACAAACTCATTTTAAGAAGCTGCATTTCTTCAGCCACAGTCAGGCTCATTCCCCAGACCCAACCTAATGAGGGGCTAACCATGGTGCAGATACACCCCAAGAGATGCCACCACACTGTCTATTCCACACTGCTGGCTCCAGCTTCTCACCAGGAGTAGCAGCCACCTGTCACTTCCTAGCCTCCAGCACGGGCCTTGGCCCAAAGCCACCCTCATGTAAAAATTTGGAAATGGATTTAACAAACCACTTAGCAGTTCATAAGCATAACAAGAAGGTGCAACATCTAAACAATCAGCAGAGTTTCATCTGTTTCTAGGTCATTTCCCCCTTCATCTGCTCAGTAGTAGGTTTGTACTTTTCAAGTGAAAGTTGTCTTGCAACACTGTATATAATATTGTATGCAAGAGTTCTACAAAGTTAATGAAAGCTTGTGTATATGTAATAAAAACCTTAATATTTTGCAGTCAAAGCAGGACAATATTGACACCACTGCTTATTGGCCATCCAGCTGAACTGCTGACTGCATTTAAATTCTTAGCAGCTGCAGTAAGTTGCCATATAGTCCACAACATTTAAATCCCATGTGAGCCCTTTTTTCACTCAGACTGTAAAGCATTTTGTATTCCTAATCTTGCCTCCAGAACATGGTCCCTTTTCATTACATATGCTTTATGCAGCACAGAAGCATAGAACCATTAAGATGGGAAAAAAACCCAAGATAATCAGGGTCAACCTTTCACTGATCACCACCATGTCAACTAGACCAAAGCACTAAATGCCACATCCAGTCTTTACTTGAACACTTCCAGGGATGGTGACACCACCAGCTCTCCAAGCAGCCTACTCCAATGTTTAACAACCCCTTCTGCGAAGCAATTCTTCCAAATGTCCAACCTTAACCCTCCCTGGTGCAGTTTGTGGCCATTTCCTCTTGTCCTGTCACTGGTTGTGTGGCAGAAGAGACTGACCCTACCTGCCTACACCCCCCTTTAGGTCACTCTAGAGAGTGGTAAGGTCTCCCTTGAGCCTCCTTTTCTCCAGGCTAAACACCCCCAGCTCCCTCAGCCACACCTCACAGGACTCTCCAGACCCTTCCTGAGCTCCACTGCTCTTCTCTGGACTCTCTCCAGCCCCTCAATGTCTTTCTTGCAGTACTGAGGGGCCCAGAACTGGACACAGCACTGGAGGTGTGGCCTCACCAGTGCCAGCACAGGGGACAATCCCTGCTCTGGTCCTGCTGGCCACATCTTTCCAGGTCCAGGCCAAGATGCCACTGGCCTTCCTTTTGAAAATATAGCCAAAAGGTAATTTATTATTTCTTTAAAATGGCTGGATAATTGAAAGAATGGCAAAAGTCTTGTTTCCCTCCTTTATACAGTTGCTCTGTCCACATTTCCCTAATAAAAGAACCAACAGATAATTCACTATAACCAGTGCCAGTCTTTCCAAAAGAAATGGGCAATTCCTATCAATTTTGTTTCCAGATCAGTGGCAGAGTATCCTTGTAAAGCTCCTCTTATGAGATATACTGATCTTATCTGTTTGCTTTTAGAAAGTTTGTTGTAGATAATTAGCTGCATGGATTTGGGAAGATGCACTACACATAGTTGTTTTTAATTCCAGGAATTCAAGAATCATTGTTTGTAAGTGCCCCACAAGTATTTACAAAAAATTCCCTTCCATCACTATTTCTCTTTAGAGGTTCAGAATAAATTTGGGGAAATGAAAGACTTTAAATTCATTCTAACTTGTTCCACAATGTAGGAAGCATTTAAACAACCTTAACATAAATCCCACTGATTTTATTTTAAACAATTTTTGGAACTAAATTCAATTTAGCAAAACAAGAGCAGCACCTTGGATATCACATCCTTTGTGTAATAGTGAACTTAAGTCTTCCCTGAAAACTCCTAAGGAAACATACGGATAATTTCACAGAGAAGTGTCACAAACCAAAGCCCTACAGGGGAAAGTAAAAATAAACAATATCCTCTTCTCTTCACTCACCCCACTGGAATAGCAACAGAATATAAACTCAGCAAGAGAGTAATTGGTCATCCTGATAGTAAAAGTCAGCAAAGAATTGCAACTTCACAATATTAAGGTAACAAAAGAAAATCACAAAACTCTCCCTCTAATTTGCTGCAAAGGCAAAGTAAAACTTGTCATGTAAAACTACACAAGTAGAAATGGTGTGCCATTTCCACTTTGTTTTAGGAGTATACACAGAGAATCTCATAATGAGAGTCTAAAACTGCTTGGCAGCCATTTGAGGGCAATGTGCTAGCGTTTGTGGTGGGGGGAGGAGGAAGAGGAACACCAAAACACTGGAAGTTACATGAAGGATCTATAGTGCTATGTGCTTGATTTTAATCAGTCAGGGTAACATTGACGTCACAAAGTCATGGCTAAAGTCAGGACTTCCTGCTCTGTAGATGTAGTACCTGTCTGAAAGCTCTAGGAACCTGTGCCTTTTGCAGTCTGCCAGGTGTAACTCAGCTTATTCCCACATAAATTCATGTATCTCAACTCCTTTCAGTAACTGAATCATTCAAGGTGTGACTTTGAATTCCTTCTCCCCAAGAACACTCCAAACACTCACTGCAAGAAGCACTGCCAGCAGGAGTGCTAAACGTGCTGCTGTTTACAGTAGTGGTCACCACTGTACCCAGCGAGTCAAGAGTAAACCTCTCACACTGTTAAGGTTTGCTCACTCTCCCTTGTATCCCTTTTGAGCTACATTTTCTGCAGGAGATACAGAAGTTTATAGTAGGAGCCCTTCCCACATTGTCACTGCTGGGACAGCCCAGCTATGAGTTTTTCTGTTGTTTAAAGCTCAGCCATTCTTCAATTTGGGTCAGCATTCAGAAGAGATAGTGTTGTCATTAGCAGTTGTCCTAAACTGATCTTTAATGCTTCTGTGCCCCAAGTCCTCCACATCATTCAAAACTCACTACACAAGAACTTTGTCATCTCCACGCCACCATCTTCCAACACAGTAAAATACCACATTACCTCCACAGATGCTCATGCCTACCCTCTCTTTGACAACTCATATTGCTCAGCTGCATGTTTAATAGCATTTTTTATTTTTGAAATAAAATAGAAAAAAATAAAAGCTTTGCTAATGTCACCTAACTGAAAAATAAAGATGTCTTCAGCATTTTGAAACCAGGAATATTGCAGAGTTTTTGAAAATTTTGATTTGTTTTTTTTTAAATACCATTTTGTTGTCATCTTATTACAGAGGTTCCATACTGTTGTCTCCTTATCACAAATGTTCCATACCTTCTTGGTGTTTTCTTGTGGGCAGTTCCTCAGAGCACTGACTCTTTCCTCCTCACAAAGCAGCCAACTGACTCCAGTTCCCTTCTCACCCAGCCACCTCACTCTCTTATAGCACTCTTCTTATTGGTTATAGCTGTGGCCTGTTAAAGTCAGGCCTGCTCCTAAGCTTTGATAATTGGCCCAGCTGCAACTCCTTAGGGGTAAGATTACTTTCTACACTATCTTTATTTTCTTATATTCTATCCCCCTACACCATTTTAGCTGGGAGTACATTTTCTAAATTTATATTATTCCTACATGGCAAACACCCCCATTCATCAAAGATTATCAGGGATCAACATACCCTGCCTGCTCAACTGGACCTGCCTCCAACTGTGACACCAAGGAGACACTTGATCAGTAGCTGAAAGATGTGGCTGCTGCTGCTCCAGGAACACCACAGAGCACATAAACCCTGCCCAAGCTCTGAGCACAACCCAAACACTCAGCACACCCTGCCTCTGCTGCTAACAGAGCAGTCCCACCTCAGCTCCCTGCAGCCTTTCCCAACCTACACAGAATTCCACACCAGCTGCCATTGCATCCATACACAGCAACACTCCCAGCTGCCTGGGCCTCAGGAGGCCATTTGCCTCTTAAAGCTCATTTCTTTGCAGAGCTGCCAGCAATCTAAACTGACATTCCACCAACCCCACTGCTTGTGTTTAAGGGATAGCTCAGCATCTGAGAGGAGCTAAAATTTTAGGTGAATAGCATGCAAATATAGTTGATTAAATGAGGGGAAAAGTGCTTTTAAGAGGTCAAAAATCTCTTTAGGAGTTGTTCTAGCTCAAAATCCATAGGGATAGGCAAACATTTGTGTTACTCTAACCATACCTAAAATATTCACTTTTCTAGGAGTGAAAAGAGAACTTAAAAAAAAAACAGACATTACCTTTTCCCACAGCCCTATCTAATATGTAAAATCACAAATATGTTTTCTGAATAAATATTGTAACTAACAGTTTGTCCAAGAAAAAGAGACAAAGAGGTAACAACATTGCTTCTCAGACTGAAGACAGTAGTGAAACATTTGCTTTAAGGCCATTAACAAATTACTAGTGCATCCCAGTGGTTTCAGTAACTATCTGGAATTCTTTAATGTGACATGAGTGTCAGTAAACTCCCTAAAGTAGCACTGTGATTGGTATTTTACAACAGACATTTCTTCCTCAGCTTGGAAGTCTGCAATTTTGTCACAAATACGCTCTTGAAAAGCATTTGCAGAATTGGATAAGCTAAAGGAAAATGCTGTATCCTACAAAATTCAACAGTTTACCATTTTAGCCAATAAAATTCAAGCTAATATAAGCAACTAGATTGAAAAAAGGAACTGGAATTAATTCAAGTAACAATGACAGGCTAGGACATACTAAAACAAGAAAAAATTTCCTTAATAAAACTCACTGATTTGGAGAAGCCTCTGCTTTCTATAAATCTGTCCACACATTTAATACAACATCTTTGGAAAAAAAGGCTTTAAAACATGAGGGTGTTACTCACTTGTAAATTCTTCCTGTTGCTATCTACCTCAGCTCTCCAGTCAAGTGGTTGGGAAAAAAAATAATATCATACTATTGAGTAAGAAAACTACTTTTTAAAAGTAGTAAGTAAGACTTAGTACTTGGTCAATCTTGCCTTACAGGAGTTACAGACAAAATACTTATCATTTTAAAAATCAGTTCTATTTTTATTAAAGTTGAGGAGCAACCGTTCAAAAACCTATTTACTGACTTTGGAAGCAGAAATGGTAAAACAACTTTTTTGTGGTCTCACTCATACAAAATAACTATGCTTCATCTCCGGGCATGCTCTGCATCCAGCCTCACAAATGGCTATAAATGTGGTTTGGAGAAAAACCGAATCTGCTTGCAGCTTGTTACAGGTGACCCAGCAATGCAGAAACATTACCAAGGCCATATTCATTGCATCGAACTTCCAATTTGGCTCTGAGGCACGGACTGACCCAATGACCCCCAGAGCCCCTTTCATTGTAAACTACGCTGTGGTTCTGTGAATGGATACTGAAAACACATGGCAACACTTTTTAAAAAAATGTTAATGTATTATTCTTCTATTTATAACTCAATAGCGCCCTCTGCTGATGTTTTCCTGCTTGGTTATTTGCATGGAAAAATTGAGAGGGTATGTTACGGGAATGTGTGAACACCTTTCCTGCAAAGGAAGGAAGGAAAAATGCAGAATATTCATTCAGCACAGGGAGAATATAAGTGATTAACACCTTTACCAGGTCAGTTTGGAAATTGTTGGGGTATTTAAGGTCAAAGCGGGTGTCTTCGCCCTCTGCCATTAAAATTTAGGATATTTCACAGCAGCCTTCAGAGCTACAGAACAATCCTTCCCAGAACACATAAAAAACTCCAAAGAGAACCATCAGCCTCCCTTGCTACAACAACAGCAGGTACATGCAGGTAACTTGAAAGAGGAGATTAAAAAACAACATGGTAGAGAAACCTCTCAAACTTGGAATATCATAATTAGCAACCATTCATCTTCACCTACCTGAGCTGTAGTTTTACATACACAAAACTCTGCAGGTGTTAGAGGAAAGAAATTATAACCTCCAGTAAAGAAAGAATTCTGGTGTAATTTAGGTCTTTACCCTTGGCAGAGTCTACTTAAGAGGGCAACATCAAAACTGGTTTTAAGACAACTAAAATGGATGTGTGTTCAAAACAAATATTACAACACACAACAGAGCTTCTCCAAACACTTGTCAGGAATATGACTGGCCGTTTTAGAAGTTTCTCAGTTGTGTGAGAATTAAACTTTAATAAAACTGCTATAAAGGTTGGCAAAAGAGCATCAAAGTTCTCCCTTCCAATTTTTTTAGACTATTTAATTTCTAGGCAAAATTATAATCTTTTCCCAATTTTTACACTAATTTCCAAGCTTTTAAGTGCTTTGCAGAAGTGCTTGCTCTTATTTTAGACATATGATTTCTAAATCTGTTTTTTTCTTTTGCATTCCACCAGTCTCAATGGCCAGTAAGAGATCCCACTAAATAGGCTGTATTCCCTAGTTAATCAGCAATAGTAGCCTATAATTGAACCATTCTGAAGGCAAGTTATACAAATATTTTCATAATAGAGTTAAGATAGTAGAAAAAATATTTGCAGAAGTGACATGGCCATTCCTATATATATGAATTCAAAGGATTTCAGGTATCCTTCATAGTGTTTGAATGTCTTTTTATAAACATCTGTTTACATGCCCATGGAAAATAAAAATTACACTAAAGAAAACTAAAACCCCATCTTTTTCTGTGTATTGCTGAATGGGACAGAACAGTGAGGAACAGAACAGCAAAGTTGACAGAACAGAACAGCAAAGTTAAGTAGTTAAACTGATTACCACAAGGGTTGAAAGGTTTCCATCACTACTGTTTCAGACAGATGATTATCAGTATTGTATTCCTTAGGTAAAGCTAAATTAAGAAAGAAACCTGTTTTTTTTAAGATTAGATTAGAAAATACAACGACCCTTGGCACTGTTAAAAAAATGACTCAATATTTGAAGCACATCTGAGTAAAAACCTGAGAATGTGGTTTGTTGCTTGTGCTACATTTGATTAACACAAAGGAATTAAGCCAAAACCATAATTAGTTATTAACTAGTTAAAGGTGTTTCTCTAAGAAGTTTTGTGTTGCCAGCACATTATCAATTACCATACATGCACCCTGAGATTCTAGAACTATCTGCTAAGATGCTAATGAGAGCCCAGTCAGGTAACAAGGAGTGACTTGTGAAAGCTGCACCTTCCTTCATTTGAATGGTCTGATGTGCATTCATGTATAGTCACCTGACTGATATAAATAAACTTTTACTCATACTTGCAGAGGCAACACAGCCCTGAGAGTTTCTTTACTGGCTTCTGAATCAACAGAATTCTTGTCTGAGTGCCAGCAGTAGCTCTCCTAGTGGTAACATGCAAGCCAGAAGAAACACAACTCAACTTTCCATTGCAGGCTGAGCTTGCAGCCTGAAATGGTTTTATTTATAAACATGCTGCAGCATGGGTGGCAACTCCAGCAGCAAGGACTGCAAGGCACCGACAGGACCTGACTGCTCTGGCAAATGAAAGCAGCTCAGAACTCCAGGCACACATCCAGGTGCATCTTACTGAGAGAGAACAACTTAATTCCTTACACTGTTCCATCTTACTCATTTTGAGGATGATAGATATTGTTCTATTAAGTGCAAATCCCCAAAATTCCAGGCAGTTCATCATATAGCATTTCTAGTATAGTAGCTTGTTACTGCTGTGCCTAGATTCCATCAACAGCACAGCTTGGAAATACTAAATCCAATATCTCCCAGTATAATCACCCTGACTTATCAGGGAATACCAATTCTGCAAGATGCTATGAGAAGGAATCCCTGAAAAGTTAGAACTGTACATTTTTTTCCTCTCTAAATGTGGTTACCTGCTTCTGGGAAGTAGCATTTAACAGGTACTCAGTTAAATTACTTTTAAATGAGTACTTCTTGCTGCCCCACACCACCATTACCCCTTTGCCACGTGGCTTTAGAAGTTGAGCAAGAGCATCTAAGCAGTGCAATATGTGGAAATAGGTCCCAAATGATTTAGTGACCCATTCCTGAGAGTACCTCCTTGCATCTTAAAATAACTTTTGCTTCTGCCTGATAACATTTACTGGTTCTCTTCCAACCTCAGGCCTTAATTCAAGAAGATAGCCAGCCTTCTGCTTAGTCCAGAATAAATGGCTCTACTTGCATGGATCAAGTTAACTGTAAACTTACATGTTGATAGGGGATATGAAAACAGGCTTTGAGCGTGGCATCCATCCACATCACTTCTCAGTCAACGAACAAAATGTCCCTGGCCTTCCAAGAAGAATGTGCATATAAACACATCAAGTGCTAGGGAGGAACACAGAACAGACATTTCTTAAATTAATTAATAGCTAGATACACAACATGCAATTACACTGGAGTTTTAAAGTAATCTGATTGCTTTCCTCCCCAAGATGATAAAAAATAGCTTTGCATTATTAGCAAGATGTGTGTTAAGACATAGCATAGATTAATTGGCATAAAAGCCAAGTTTGAAAACAGCACGTTATCTTCCTGGGATGAAATAAATGACAGATAATATTCCTACTTCACAAGTAGTAATTGGATCCAGTAGAATAATAGTTTCCATCTTCAGTGAGAAAAATTAGAATTATTACTTTTCTCTCCCATATATTTATTGTCCTTTCCCTTGGAGCAAAAGTTATTAGTGTGCCCAGAAAAATTAAAGATTGCTATCTGAAAAGTAAGAGATGGTAACGAAACATTGGGGAGAAGTAAAATTGAACAGATCATTCAGATCTCATCTGGCAGGATAGGACTCTGCCCACAAAAAGCAAGGATGTTCACCTGCTTAAACCTTGTCACTTTAAGTGTTTAAACAAAAGTAGAAAGTGTTCTGTAAGAGAAAAAAATAAAAGAGACATAGAAGAAACATAAATTATCAGAGAAAGGATTTCAGATGTTAGATACATGAAAATCAGTTGTTTTCCTCTATTTAATTCCTACATATAGAAGTCAGTATAGAGTTTAAATTATAAATCACATGAATGAAAAGGATGTTAGAACAAGCAGTCACCTCCAGGAAACAGAGAAAGATTTGTTGACATATTCCCATAGGCTTTCTTCATCTTCAGGCTGATTCTCAGGCTTCATCCTTCCTGAGAATTTCAGCACAAGTGTTCATTGTTATTTTTGGAACTGATTTCTGCACTCAAGTCCTTGCTTTTCTAATGTGTTTTCCCTTCCCTAAGCTTTCTGTTAAAAACTTGGGTTTTACAGAGCATACACAGATTTCAGAATGCAAATAATGGTTTTAAAAGGGATACAACACAAAGAGGATACATTTTAAATAACATTAAGTTCTTCCACTACTTACTAACACTTTCCAAAGCACCATTATACTACCAGAAGACATACAATTCTATATTTATTCTGTAGAATTTTCTTTCCATTTTTAGTACTCAAGTAACATTCTGTTGAATAAGGAGAGTATTTTATCATAAGCATTTTATCAAAAACAAGTGTCATTATCAAATGCCAACATTTTAGGGCCAAGTACCTGTCAAAAAAACAAACATTTCACATCTCCTAATTTAATCAAAAAGACTAGAGGAGGATGGAGAGGCTAGATCTCAGTTGTTCTTGGGTTAGCTACTAATATTTGCATTGAAACATTAATATGATTTAATGTGTTAGAAAAGTACTGTTAATTTCAAAGAATATGGTATCAGAACTCACAAGTCCTCTTGGAAGAAAGCTTTGGCAAGGAATGATCAGTGTAGTCTCCACCTCAGCTTTCTGTTTCAGTTTTCCTCTGAACAAGTGGAAGCTTCTGTAAAGTATTTCTAAAAGAGAGAGGAGACAGAACAGCAAAATTCCTGAACTTTATAAGTAAACCCATAAAAAAATAATCTCTCTCTAGGTGTAACTCTATTTAAAGTCCTTAAGACACCAATTTTTCCTAGCAAACATTCTATACCACAAATCAGTGATATTCCCATTCTTTACATTTCAGCACTGCAATGTCATTTGGTACTCTACAGTCTTTTGTGTAATCCTCACTTGTCCTATTAATTGCTGACATGCATTTTAAACCTGTAATGCTGATGCATAATCCCTAAAAACAGCCTTCACCAGGAAGAGAAAAGAGCAGGGGAATAATCAGCCTTTGCCCAGTGACCCTTTGTTTATCATTCAAATAAAATTCATCATTTAACAACTCAGTGTTTATCAATCACATCCTCCTGGAAAAAGTATCATGTTTGACAAGTTGGAAAACACTAAGCCAAAAAGATGACTCCACTAGGAAAATGCAAAACTATAAGCAGAGAAAATATTAAACCCCAGAGGGTGAATCTAAATTCTCTGGATAGTGACTGTGAGTAGGAATCACCCCTGTGCTTGCCAGAAGGTGGCAACAATGACACTGTACTTGCATGGACAGCTTTAGATTTAGAAAGTTGGGGAAGATTTAAGCATTAGAAAAATTAGCTTCATAGAATTGCACTCATTCTAACTTCTTACTGCACTCTTCATTTCCCACCAACCCCACAGGAGACAGAACAAAAGCTCTGTCCTACAGCTGCCCCTCTCAAGTTTTCTAAGAGAAATGCTATGAAGCAAAGCCAAGACTGGACTGTTTCTCCAATTCACTTTTTTAAACCACACTTTTATACCTACTAAATGCACTAAAGAGGTGGCAGATGGCTAGGTGTGCAAAACCTAACAAAAACTGAACAAACAATTCTGTAGATTTAAGTGACCATCTAACTCAGTAGAACACAATTCTGTTTATTAGATAAATAAGGCAAACACAATCATCTGATGAAGCACAAACAAAAAGTAGTAATAAAAGTTACTAACCCTTTTATCCAGCATAAAATACTGCAGCTTTAGTAGCTACAAAAAATATTTCTCTGTCTGCAAAAACACAACACATTCCAGTGAAACATTAATATAAACTAGTAAGGACCATCCATCCTTACAGCTCTGGTGTGTTACATTTCATGTAGTTTTGATTGAAAAAAATACCCATAACACTGCTCAAAATCCATTTAATATGACCTACTTCAGCATTCCTTGCCAGCAGGATAGAAAACCTAACTCCTTGAAGTAACAGTTTTGATATAGCAGTTTTAATACAGCTTTCTAGTCTCTGGAATTTGCAAAATATTAAACTAATTTAAAAAATAATACCCACTTTCAATACCTTTTTAACCAGCTCACCCAGCACTTTACTAAACCTGCTTACTATCTTTTCAAGATGTACATATCATGTCAGGGCCTAAAACAGATTAATAAATTCTGATGGCCCTGGACAGCTCCCCCAGGCACATTTTGCCACTGCCCTACCTACAGCCCAGAGCTTCTGTCCTAAAAAACCAACTACATAGATATTTTGACTAATAGCCTGCTCTGACCCCCAGCTTTTGCAGCATATGCTGCAGCTGAGACAGCCACAACACACACAGCATCATAAACCAATTTCAGAAAGCTCCAACCCATACACGCTAACACCTTACCACACCAGAAAGCTTCAGGGGTCTGCCCAAACAGAGAAACAACATCTCTGCTCTAAAGGGTGTAAGCATCTGCCCTTCTTGTTCTTTAGCCCAACATCTTAATACCCCTTACTGTTCATGCACTGCACCTGTGTGCCCTCTGTTCCCTTTGGGGATTGGTCAGTAACACCTCAGCACTCCATGGCTCATCACCTCCAACACTGCTCACCTGCTTCTCACAGCTGCAGCCCATTGGGGATGGGGCTCGGCCACAGCCCCACTCCCAATTCCCACAAACTGTGTGCCTACACCCAGCTGGTTCTAATTGGGACTCATTTATTTAAGGACATGCACCTCAAGCACCAATGGTCATTTGCTGGCAAAGAGAGGTGGTTAGGTAGGTAGAGGTCTTTTTTTATAGTACTATTAAAGTAGTTTCATTAAGCTCAGTTTTCTTTCCTGAAAAAGGTTTATAGTTCCATATGGTAATGCAGTTTCCAGAGTTTTGTTTGGTTTTTTTTGTTTTTTTTTTTTACTGAATATAACATACATCACAAGTGAAACTTTAATTTGCTGTATCTTACTTTTGTTATATCAGTTTTTCTTGTTTAACAAGATTTTCTTAACAATACAAGTTTGAAAGTAGTAAATTCAATTTCCCCAGTAATAAAATCCAATGAAATAAAAACAAAAGGCAGCAGGATAAAATAAGCCTCTTTTCTTGAAATGTCCCTAAGCACTCATAAAGTGAAAAAAAGCAGCTGTTTTCACTAGAGCAATAGTTTACACACTAAAGAGATGCTATATTGCCAACAGTGACTTATTGTTATGAGTGTGTATAGAAAGAAGTCTTCCAGCTTCAAACAATATAAAAGTCAATAGCATAGTAATAAAATTTTAAACTACTTAAAATGTGTGTTGTAGGTTTGTACCAGGGAGCAAGAATTGTTTTCCCTCCTTAACTTTGGCTTAATATCTTTAAGGTCTGACCTTATAAAATCTTTCATTAAAACTAATTTTCTGTCCATGCAGAAATTAGTTTTCTATAGCCACTGGTGAACAAATGCCTCAGGAACAGGCTGTCTTTTCAATCCAAAGAGCTTCAGCATTAACTAAAATATCTAAAAAGTAGTTTATTTCTGAAAAATCAGCTTATAAATCAGAAAAGAAGGCTTTGGAACTCTATTAATTAGCATCTGGCTCTGCATAGCATTGGCTCTGGCGTGTTTTTAGTGCAAAAAATACACACTCCCATAAATTTGAACATCACTCTGCTTTCCTGCCACATTTCTCTAAAATACATATTTATGGAAGAAATCTACTCGAAGAGTAGAAGACATATTTGGTAAATGCATTGGAGCAGGCAACTCTGTTCAGAATAATTAGTGGATAAAGAAAAATCAGATCACATTCAAAATGTTAAGTAATCAAAAAATGCTGCTTACTTCAGCTTCACAAAACAGCTGACACTGCAAGTCATCTAGTCATTACCCCTATAATATATAGGATTATAGTAATTCATACTTATTTTCAAAATAAAATTAAATAATTTAGTGCCTTATAGTTGTGACTATCAATTAATTCAAAGTTTTGTATTCTGTGGACGATTAGCTGTAAGACAAAATCAAGTTAGCTCTAGGGTTTAACAGGCTGTGGAAATAACATAGGAGGTTGGGGGTTTTTTTTCATAATTTCTGTAGAAATGTGTCTGAGGATCTTTTAGTCTTACTACCTTTTCTTCCCCTTGATACAACTGTAAAAATGACCAAGATGGGTCATAGGTTACTGCGCTTGCTGTGTTTGATCTAAATATGCAATGTGTCATAATATCATAATAAAAACCCCACAATTTAGGAGCCCAATTGTGGAATTCCTTCTTTACTTCGCGCGTCCGTGAGGCTGAGTCCCTCACACTCACCTAACTACAATATAGTTGGCCAAGCTGAAGCTGAAAAATTGCAAATACGCATCAAAATATTACACCAGCTGAGCTAGTCGGATAATGTAAATTTGGATTTACACATTGGTTTCCCACGAAGATGGGGAAAACCCGCACGTTTTAACGCATTTATTTGGAGACCTTTTGACGCTTTTGAGATGCCGTGAGGAGAGGGCCGCCTGAGGGAGCCGTGTCCCACAGCCCAGGGAGCTTTACCCAGGTAAACCAGCTCCATTTACCGCTGGGTGCGTGTACGCACAGACACCGAGCATCGCCTTTCGGCGATCCATAGGTGTAAATACACCACTTCCTAGGGACAGGCGTGTGACGGGGAAAGAGCGAGCAGGGACCGCCCTAGTACCGCCCTCACACCGCCCCGGGGCCGGGCCCGGCCCGCTCCGCCCCGTTCCCGAGCACGTCCGGGTCGGGCGCTGCCGTGAGGGGAAGTGCGCGCGGCGGCCCCGGCCCGGAGAGTGGCGGCTGCGGCAGCGCTGTCGCCAAGATGTCGCGGGGCTCCATCGAGATCCCTCTCCGGGACACCGACGAGGCGAGTCGGGCGCGGGGAGGGAGGGCGATCCGTGCCGGGGCGCGGGCGGTCGCCGCTGCCGCCCGTGGTTGTGCCCCGGGTTCGGGGCGCGGGTGTCGCTCGCAGCCCCCCTGGCGGGGTCGCAGGTGCGTGTCCGGCCACGGTCGCGCCGGGCTTTGCTGTGTCAGGGTCTCTTGGTGTTCCTCAAGCAGCGCAAAGACACAGCCAGGGCACAGGACTCGTTCTGTAAAGTTCTTTCACCGTGGAGCTAAAAACTCAATTTAACTTTTCTTTATTTAAGGTACCCTGTCACAAGCCAAGGTTAGGTTCGGGAGAAGTGTGTGGAGATTTGCAGCGTATAACAAAGTTTGACGTTAAATTATGCCATGGCAGATACTAAATTAATAGTGTAGCTAAGTAAGGTGTTGTAACATAATGCTTACAGGTTGAAAAATATTCTCTGTGAATATCTGTATCCCTACTCTTCTGTATACATACACATATCATCGTCCACAGACACATTCATATATGCACAAATACATATACAGAAACAAATTTCTGTATGGCTGCCATTGAGGTTTTAAGTCTCACAAAATTACTTTATTCTGTAGTGTTTACATGTTCAAGGGCATTTTCTTGTGTGACAGAAATGTCTGTCTGAGGTGTCAACATGAATTGTGATCTTGGTGCTGCTGTTGAGGCTAGGACTACTTGGAGATCCCAAAATTCTGAGTTGATCACTAGGGAATACAATAAAATACCCCTCTACTGACCCCTGCTCTTTTTTACTTCCATGTTTATTTGCTGTGTTGGTGATATCTATTTCTCATTCATAACTATTTTAGTTGATGGATGAGGGCCATTATCTGTCAAACAGGAGGTGCTATACAAGATAAACTAAAATGAGCAAAAGTTAAGCAGAAATATTTTTGCTGATATTCCAAAGTCTTGTATAGTCAAAACTAGAAGGTTTTATAAACTGGATTGCTCTAATTCAGCCTACAGAGGAGTCCCAGCATTGGTAATCAGAGTACAACAACTTCTTTCTTGCTGTAAAATTAACCTGTAACGCAGATGACTAATTATTAAAGGCAGCATGGCTGAGTAAGGTGAACTAACAAGCAGTTAAATTGTGTTCCCAAATATCCCATCTGGGGACTACCTGTTCCTTTTTCCTCATTTTATAATATCCAAAGATTAGATCAACATAGGAGACTAATACTCACAAAACAATGCCTGAATGATGAAAAGTTCTTGATGTCATTTGCTGTTCATATCTACAGTTGTGACTATTCAGAAATTTAGCTGCTTCAGTAGTCTCTTAATTTCCTAGGGCATAAGGATGATTTTACAAAATTTCAGGAATCTGAGTCTTAGGTATTGATTTTCTGACACTAGATTACTTTGAAGGTTTTGTCTCTGAGCTAGATCTCTATATTACCTGTAGGAAAAGTTTTAGAAAGTCAGCAGTGTGCAGTCAAGTTGATTACTAGCTGATTCTGAGCATGAAATCCATAGTGAAAGAAGTTGAATTAGCATCTCTGCTTATTCTCCCTCACTTGTATTCCAAACATTAGTTTGTCTTTTCTCTGAAGAGAGGCCATCGCTTTTATCTTGTACAGATTATCTCTACTTCCTTTGTCCATAACCTTGTTTAAACACAAATAATTATTTATGTTTTGTGCTCTGACGGGTCCAGTTTCCTTTGAGCTCAGTGACAGACCATGTTTTTAATGCTTTGTGAAAAGATCATCTCTGTTGTTTGGTTCTAGGTTATTGAGCTTGACTTCGATCAGTTGCCCGAGGGTGATGAAGTTATAAGTATACTGAAACAGGAGCACACCCAGCTGCACATATGGATCGCCCTAGCGGTCAGTATAGATGCAAATTGTGCATTTAAATATTGTATTCACATAATCAAATCATGGTTTCCAGTTCCATTCTCTTATGACCAGTGATAACTGAGTTCCAAACGGGTACTTTATGGGGTCTTTCAGTCTTTGGTTCTAGGCCAGATGTTTCTGACTGACATATGCATATTAGGATTTTTATTTAATCTCTTTTTCCTGAAACAATGCCTCTTGAGTGTTGCTTTCTATGTTTTTTCCCCCCGTAATTTTCCTGGTTTGTGCCTTTGATTATGTGCTTCATAAAAAAGGAGGAGGCAGTATCTACACTGTGGAAAGTATGGTTAAATGTCAAAATGTCAAAGAGGGTTCTTCACTTATAAATAGCTCAAAAAGTTGTGTTTTAAGGTGGTGAGGCACTGGCACAGGTTGCCCTTAGAAGTTGTGGATACCCCATCCCTGGAAGTGTTCAAGGGCAGGTTGGATGGGCCTTTGAGCAACAGGAAAGTGTCCCTGCCCATGGCAGGGAGGTTGGAACAAGATTATCTTCAAGGTCTCTTCCATCCCAGGCCATTCAGTGATTCTAGCACAGAAAAATATTTGGCATTATCAGAAAACCTTTCTCTGATGATACCTACATTTATTTCTGCTTTATCCCTACATCCTAGAAAAAGTGCCAAGCATCAGGTTGGTGTGTTCTGTACTCACTGGGGTGGTGGTGTCTGTCCAAACTGTGTTTTGCAGCTGGAGTACTACAAGCAAGGCAAAACAGAAGACTTTGTGAAACTGCTGGAAGCTGCCCGCATCGATGGCAACCTGGACTACAGAGACCACGAGAAGGACCAGATGACATGCCTGGACACCCTGGCAGCCTACTATGTACAGCAGGCTCGGAAGGAGAAGAACAAAGACAACAAGAAGGAGCTCATCACCCAGGCCACCCTGCTGTACACTATGGCTGACAAAATCATCATGTACGATCAGGTAGAGCAGATACCTGATCAAAAAAACATTTTTGTCAATTAGTGATTGTAAAGAAAACAAGTATTGGTTCACTAAAGGGAAGCTAGAAACTGCTCAGGCTTTAAAGTCTCGTGTAAGCAAAACTTGTTCTGAAGTGTGCGTGGTGCCACCAGCAATAATTCTGTCTAGCTTGTCACACCTGATAAAACTACTTCAGGCAACTTTGGAGTTTGGGAAGGAAGGATTGGTATTCTCATGCTTGATAAATGTAAGAGAAATAATTTAATTGTTAAAAGCATTATTAGGCATTATTAATCTTTTACATAGTCCAAACTTCAGATTTTACAAAGATAAATGTATTGCAAATTCTTTCCCTTGTCTAGAATCACTTGTTGGGAAGAGCCTGCTTTTGCCTGCTTGAAGGTGATAAGATGGACCAAGCTGATGCACAGTTCCACTTTGTGCTCAACCAGTCTCCAAATAATATCCCTGCCCTACTCGGTATGAGTTTATGGATATTTGTAAAAACCTGGTCTTTGGTTGAGTTTTGGAATGAATTATGTGCTTAAGAGAGTGTGTGTAGAGAATGTGATCAAGACACACCTGGCAGAGACTAATTCAAATTTGGGAAGTACAAATAGGAAAAATGCAATGCTAACTGGCATCTTCTGAGACCCATGGGCATACATCCAGTCCAGCTATTTATGCTTCGCTGGTGGTGGCAGTGAAGCTGGACACTGTTAAAGGTGAAGTTACCACTTGTGAGGGGTCAACAGACTGTGCACTTGTAATTTAAGTTGTTTACTAGTCTCAGTAAGTATCTTTCCTCTGGACCAATAAGGAATTAAGTTTCTGCAGAAAAATATGAAAATGTAAATTTCATGTGTTTTCATGTTTGCTTTTTTCATACACTTGACGTCATGAAATCTAATAAAAGTTGTCATTGTCTGAATTTCCTGTTAGTTTTTAACTGTAACTTTTGAAAATGGGCGCAGCACAAGTTAACCATATAATACTTTAATTTCTGGTTTATAATCTTGGTTTTATTCCTGGTATGTTCTAACAGGTAAGGCATGCATTTCTTTCAACAAGAAGGATTATAGAGGAGCCCTTGCCTACTACAAGAAAGCACTGCGTACCAATCCAGGCTGCCCAGGTAAGACAATATTTCCTACTGGAGGTATTTGCTGTCCTTGCAAACTAACTCAGGTCTTCCTAATTCAAATTCAAAGGGCATTTTTGTGGTCTATATCTGTCAAAAGAACCCCAGCCCTCATTATAGAGGGATTTAGGCATTCATTGTCTTGAAGTATTTCTTAATATTTAGAGGAGGAAGTTGTGTTTAGGAAAATACTGTTCTTTTTGGAGTATTACTTTTTAAAGAGGTATTAGAAAATGGGATTTTGCATGTAAGAGAAATTAAAGTTGTATGGAGAGGGAGGGAGCTGGTCAAGACTCTTGCAGAATTTCTTTCTCTGTAACCTCTTGGAATAAGGCTTCAGAAATGACATAATAATAAAACAAGACATAAAAAAGAAACAAGTCATAAAAAGCAAAATTCTACTTATAGTGCATGATGTGAGTTCTCCTGGTTTTGTATTATTTTCTTTATGCAAAAATCTGGGATTGATTTTAATGGCTGTAAAAGTGATACATGGCATTTAGATACATTAATTTGAGGTATTTACGTTAAGGTCATAAATACTTGAAAGTCTCTTGAGAGATGTGATAGACTGCCATAACCTGTCTGAGAAAAGGTTTATTGCAACGATAATGTGTGTTCTGTGGTCTGCTTTACCATAAGATTGATTGCTACAAAAGTCTTAGTTTTCAACAAACATCTTTCCTTTGCTCCCCTTTTTCTAATGGACACAGGTTTGAAACTGCTGTTTATAAATTCTCTGTACTCTTAGATCACAAGCAGTATGATGTGAATTTTCTGTATTAGTCCATGTGTACTTGGTCATGGAAGTTAGAGGATGATAAACAGCATGTGAATCAGTTGATCATTTGAGGAGAAATGCCAGCTAACTTGTTTATTCATCTGTGTTTTCTGAAGACCTGCTAGTTTGGGGTGAACTTAACTTGCCTAAGAAATGTCCAGCCCTTCCATCTGGCAATTTTTTAATGCTTTTCTCTATTATTTTTTAATACATTCCCATAAAAGTAATTTTTTATTTGTTTGGCATTGGAGTCTGTGGGAGATAGATCAGTGTTCTGGGGTTTATCAAGAAATGAAGTCTTATTAATATTTTCAAGTTCATTTTGTGGGCAGCCAAGTATGGGCTGCTGCCTGAAAAAACAGCAAATAGTTAGATGGCTTCACAGCCTTTAAGGAACTATGAAAAACTCTGCTTTTGCTCCAGGTTGTGAAAAAAAGAAAGGCACAAAGTTGAAACTTTGGGATTGTGAATGGTGTCATGTTGTTCTCTAGCCGAGGTTCGGTTGGGAATGGGTCACTGCTTCGTGAAGCTGAACAAGCTGGAAAAAGCTCGCCTGGCCTTCAGCAGGGCTCTGGAGCTCAACTCCAAGTGTGTCGGGGCCTTGGTTGGACTGGCTGTTCTGGAACTCAATAATAAGGAGGTGGGTCTGACTTAGCAGGAATCCATGCTCAGTTCACTTTCTTTTAGCTAAAAAAAGCAAATTTTTTATCCTTTCAAAGATAGTCCAGTTTTGAAATGGGTAATAACTTCTGTGGTTGAATAATTTTAAGTCTGTGCTACCATTGAATGATATTATAGGCATGTGCTTGTGATGTGAGCAGAACATTGTGAATAGCTTTCTTCTGTTGTTAAAAATCTTCCATTCTTTTATTTATGCAAGAGTTAGGCACAGAAAAACAGTGCTGGATTAACTGTTTCATTTAAAATAATAAAACTCCATGGTGAGATATGTGAAGGATAGTCAAGGTAAAAGATATTCCCAGGAGGTTAGTACAAGTTTTTTAGAAGTTTAGGAGTTAAGAACAAATTTTCAAACAAGTTTCAAAGTTACATTCAGGCATGTATGCTGCATGAGTAGGCAAGAAGAAATTTTACCTGGGCTGATAAAAGTACAATTAAGTAGTGATCCACCTTTCTAGGTATTGTATCACTAGAAAAATACATGCAAATATTGCTTAGTTGGGATCGTAACTTCCTTAGCATGGATTAACCATCTCAGATATTATCACTGGAGGATGAGACCTTTAAGTGTTTTTAAAAAAATTCATATTGTTACATAATTGTATGTGGCTAAAATTTAGTGTGCTGCTTTCTGTAGTTCAATAGAACTATACTATTCTATAGAACTATACTACTTCTTTCTATAGAAAGATGTTTTGTTAGCACAGAATGTCTGAAAATTTCTTGGTTTACTACTTTGTAAGGGAAAAAAAAACCCTGTTATTACTTCCATAAAGAAACTAAAAAAAAAAGTGAGTATAAGAGGTTTTTTCATAAAACTACAGAAAGAACCAAAAATACTCTAAAGTCAAATTTTAATAAATTCCACAGAAATTTCATAAAACTACAGAAAGAACCAAAAATACTATAAAGTCAAATTTTAATAAATTCCACAGATGAGAAATTGATCATATTTGGTATCTTTGTCTTTCTTTTCCTGAAGATCTTTTGACTGAAGTTAAGGGATGAGCCCACTCACCTGAAGATACTAAAAGCTGAGCCACTCAAAGATGTTCTGTGTTCTTTCTAAGAAATATATCACCTGTGCTTTACTTCAAACTGTTCTCACAACTTTGTAGTAAAAGTTAGTGTAACATTGAAGAGTTAACACAGGAAAGGGAGAATACTCTGGGGAAAAGAGTCTCTGAATATCAAATTATTTGGTATCTTTTTTGTGCTTAGATATTTCCAATGTTTCTTCCTCCTATAAGATGTTATGATGTCAGATCAGGGTTGAGATCACACTGTGCTCTTATTGAGGTCTATCTGAACTGTTTTTCTTAAATAAAAGCACTTAGAGCTTTGGGACCTCTACCCATCTACTGGATTGGGTTGAAGTTGGACATGAGACTCAAGGTACTGGAGAACTTGGACGAATCGACAGTGTGGTTATAAACCACATTAACCTTTGAAAATGAAGGCAGGAAAGATTCAATATTTCCTTATCCAGGTGTATTGTTATGCTAGGTTTGGAAAGATTGCACCTGTTCAAACTGAAATTGATTTTTTAGTTGCCTTCATGTTACATTTTAACCTCTTAAAACCTAATCTATTCAATAAGACAGCTTTCTTCTCATCATAATTACATAGTAAAGCACAGCTGTTAGATGATTTCATGATAGCATTTTTGGTGTTTCTCTTCAGAAATAAGTACACATTAAGCTGATGTGTTTGTGATACAGATTTCATAGTTGTCCTAAATAAAGAACAATTATTTTATCAATTGTGGATTTGAACTTGTAGGTAAATTACATTTTTACCTGTGGGAAGCTTTCTTTAAAGTGTAAAGCTTCTTTAGAAAAGAGTAAGTTGATGCAATGACATTTCTATGTAAACACCTCAAACTCGCACTGATTTTAAAACGAGATCTAAAGATGTTGTTTAGAATTTGAACATGAAAATATCCTCATTCCACTGTTGAATGAATTGCATAAAACATTGAAACCTGAACCAAACAGGCGCTGGGGACACTGAACAGTAGAAGGAGCAGAAGGAAAGCTGTCTAGGCTGCGAGTGTGACATGTCAAAGGACATCACACTAAGTCTTTTGGGTTTTTTTGCTTTTTTTTTTTTCCTAGAAAGTCCTGCTGTACTCTTTTCCATTCCTGTGTGGTAGCTTCATTTCCCATTTTCCACCTGTATGCTGCAGGAAGAAAAGCCTGTAGCTGAATTTACTTTTTTTTTTTGTGAGCTCAGTATGGTGTTGTCAGAAATCCTTGAGCAGCCTAGACTGAAAAATGGTTTTGAAGATGGTAATAAGATACAGATACTGAGGTGCTGCTGATACCTGTCAATGTTTCATTTTAGGCTGATTCCATCAAGAATGGTGTTCAACTGCTCTCTAGGGCTTACACAATTGATCCCAGTAATCCAATGGTGTTGAATCACTTGGCTAATCACTTCTTTTTCAAGAAGGTAAGAGATCCCTGAAATTTTACAGTTAAATGCTTGATAACCTCTTAACAATAAGAATTTTGGTGTTAGATTCAAATACATTTCATCAGGTGCCTAATATCTGTTAATCTAGATAAAGAAGTGTGAGGTTTTTGGCCTGAATTTTGTAAGAACTTTTCTCAAGAAAACCAAGAAAGGTACACTTACTTAAATCAAAATCAACTTTGTGTCCTGAAGGGGTTTTGGGTTTTTGATGTTTGGAATTGGATTTTTGGTTGGTTGAGGTTTTTGTTGGTTTGTTTTTCCCCCTCCTCACTCTTCCATGCTTTAAAACATGAAATAGAGAAAAGATTAGTAACAGCTAAAACTAAATCTATTGTTATTTAGTCAGTGCTGTGACTAAAGCTTTGTCATATTTTCCAGCTATCCATGTTTAAATCATAAAACCACTTGACCATAAATAAAGTGAAGACTTCCAAATTTCATTTGACTTCCTTATTTTTGTCAGGACTATGGTAAAGTACAACACTTGGCTCTTCATGCTTTCCATAACACAGAAGTGGAAGCCATGCAGGCAGAGAGCTGTTACCAGCTGGCAAGGTCTTTTCATGTACAGGTAGGGCAGTTTTTAAAAGTCCCCTTTGAGTAGACATTTTAAAAAAGTCTCTGTTATAAAAGTTCATGCAAATGTTGCCTGTAAAAACACTGACTGTTCTTCATTTAATTCCTTTTCATTAGGAAGATTATGATCAAGCTTTCCAGTATTATTACCAGGCCACTCAGTTTGCCTCGTCTTCTTTTGTACTTCCGTTTTTTGGATTGGGCCAAATGTACATTTATCGAGGGGACAAAGAGAATGCTTCACAATGCTTTGAAAAAGTCTTGAAAGCCTACCCTAACAATTATGAAACTATGAAAATCCTTGGATCTCTTTATGCAGCTTCAGAAGACCAGGAGAAACGGGATATTGCAAAGGTGAGTTTTCCTTCCACCAGCATCATGTTCATTTGCAAGAGTAGAACTTGGAAATCAGACTTGAAATCAGATTGTTCCTTAAGCTGAATAAAACTCAGGGTTAGGTGGCTGTAGATATGGAATATTTCATATAGGCTGTCGTGAGGGGTTTTCCTGTCTGTGAAGAGTCACAACTTCTGGGCAGAACTGAGACTCCCCTGAGCTCTGGGTAAAGCATGTCCAGGAATTTAGAGAAGCTCCAGCCTCATGTCTCTGTTTGGTACGTGAAAAGAGCAGAATTCTTTCCATATATATATAAAATTGTCTGAAGATGGGAAGTTAGCTCATGATTTCCTGAAGAGAGCAAATCAGCTGGTGATTTCCAGAAAGCACTTGTCCTGTCTGGGCTTATCTGGAAGGACAGTGATGCTTTTTTTTTTAATGAAGGGTATTTTAAATCTAATGTTGGGTAGATAAATGCAAGAAATGTTAGACATTTCTCTAGCTTTTTATGTTGGTCTAATAGCCTTTGTTTCTCTAAGACTTGAAGCAGGTGTTCTGTTCTACAGAAGAATAGAATAATGAAGGAAGAAACCTAATGCAGATTTATTACTGGGCAGATGTTTAGGATGTCTGCTTCTGCAGTATGGTATATCTTTCTAGTGTTAAGGTGAATGCCACTCTTTCTTTTGTTTCCATTTTTTTAAACAAGCTGTGTGTCTTTGAAGTGGCATAATTATCTTCTGTTTTTCAGGGGCATTTAAAGAAAGTCACAGAACAATATCCTGATGATGTAGAGGCATGGATTGAGCTAGCCCAAATTCTGGAACAGACTGATATACAGGTATTATTAATACTCACTTGGTGAATTGTGTGTGTGCTTTTCATAAGAGCTTTTAGAGCTCATTCTCTTCTTTCTTTCATCCACTTTCTGTTTCTTTCCAAAGGGTGCTCTGTCAGCCTATGGAACAGCCACACGCATTCTGCAGGAGAAAGTACAGGCTGATGTCCCTCCAGAGATCCTGAATAACGTGGGTGCCCTGCACTTCAGGCTGGGAAACCTGGGAGAAGCAAAGGTATGCAGTTACTCACAGTTTGAAGGGTGTTTCTTGGCCACACTGAAGTTTTTGGTTGAGGACATTCTGGAGTGCTTCATTGCTCTTTTCTTTCTGTGCTTCAGAAATACTTCCTGGCGTCGCTGGATCGTGCGAAAGCAGAAGCTGAGCACGATGAGCATTACTACAACGCCATCTCTGTGACAACATCCTACAACCTTGCCAGGCTCTACGAGGCCATGTGTGAATTTCATGAAGCTGAAAAGCTCTATAAAAACATTTTGAGAGAACATCCAAATTATGTTGATTGTAAGAAACATTTGGTATTTCAGTTCTACAGCCATCCTTAAAATACCAAAAATCTTCTGGTTGACAGTGTCTTCTGCTCTCCTTATGTCTGTCTTCCCTTGTTTTCACAGTAGCATTGGGGCTGAGTAGCCAGTGCTATTTGCCACAAGCTGCAGCACTCATCATGCCCCAGCCTCATCTGTAGCCTTTTCCCTGCTTGTTTTCCATTGTCACCTGCAGATACCCTTCCAAAGCTTGTGGAGATGGGAGAGCTATTTAAAGTGGAGGGAGGAGAATTATGTAACTGATGGATCCTTATTTCTTTGCAGTTTTTCAGCTGTCTTTAACTTACAAAGCCAACTTAACACATTCACAATAGTTTAACTATTCAAAACCTGCAGTTTTCGTCTGGCCATCAGGGGTGCAAGTTCCTCTTCACATCATATTTCTTGTTGTGAATAGAACATGAAAGGTGTCTTAGTGTTTGCTGTCCTTAGCTGATCAAGAGAAAGATTGCTTTTGAAATTGATGCATGGACAATATTTTCTTTTTACAAGATGACTTTAACCTGTTCAGTGATTCTTATTTCATTTTCTATCTTTATTTCCAGGCTACTTGCGCTTGGGAGCTATGGCCAGGGATAAAGGGAATTTTTATGAGGCTTCTGATTGGTTTAAAGAAGCACTTCAGATCAATCAGGTTTGTACCCCTATCAGTGTTTAACATTAAAACACACTAAATAATAAGTTAACTTAAAATTTAATTTTCCTCTTTTTTGTGATTTTAATTTGTTTAAACTAGGGGAAAAAGAGAGAGCTACCAGATCTGCTCTCTGTGTTTTGTTTGGGGTTCTCTTGAATATGGAATTATGTTTAAGAAGAGTAACACTTTATGCTTGGAAAAGAACCCTTGCAAAGGAAGAGAGTGCTTTTGTAACTTAGAGTTAATTTTTATTTAGGATCATCCAGATGCCTGGTCTCTGATTGGCAATCTTCACTTGGCTAAACAAGAGTGGGGTCCAGGACAGAAGAAATTTGAAAGAATATTGAAGCAGCCCTCCACACAAAATGATACATATTCCATGCTGGCTCTTGGCAACGTCTGGTTGCAGACTCTCCATCAACCCACAAGAGACAGAGAAAAGGTAATGGGCATCTCTCTGCCCTGTGTGTGTGTTTGTTTGTTTATTTTTGTATGTTGTTAGCTGTTCAGAACCTCTTCTTGATGTCTGTTTGGCATCTTCTAGTTCATAAAACCTCTGGGTAGATCTTTTAATACCCCACTTTAGAAGTGAGTGATGAATTGGGGCATTTCTTTCTGCAGGAGAAGCGTCACCAAGACCGTGCATTAGCCATCTACAAGCAAGTCCTCAGAAATGACCCAAAGAATTTGTATGCTGCCAATGGCATAGGTGAATATCAGACTCTAGTTTTGCTTCAGAGGTGATAATATTCTTAAGTTTCAGGGGTGATCATATTCTTAAGTTTCATGCTTTAGTAGAGAATTGTTTTTTCAGGGCCTGAGCACTGTAGAGCGGAGCCCAGGAAATGGCAGCTATGTCAGTTTTTGAAGGGGCACTTTATTGAGGCATATTGAATTTTCTGTGCTAGGAGTGCACAGTGCATGAAGCTGGAAGCTCACACTGTCCATATTCCTCTCCCCTCAGGAGCTGTCTTGGCACACAAAGGATATTTCCGTGAAGCTCGTGATGTTTTTGCCCAAGTGAGAGAGGCCACAGCAGATATCAGCGATGTGTGGCTGAATTTGGCACACATCTACGTGGAGCAGAAGCAGTACATCAGTGCTGTGCAGATGGTAGCATCTCCACCTTGAACTACCTCCTCTCTTGGCTCACATAACTTCTAGATGTCTCTCAGTTGTCAGGGCAGCTGGGAAAGTTTCTGAGCAGTGTTTTAACAAGTTCTAGGCTTATTTCTAACAAGCTGTTGGCTGTCAAGTCTAGATTTAGTAACAGACTGCCAAATGTGGGTAGGGGGTAACAAAGCACTTAGCATATTTTATACTTTTTTTTGGTAGTAGGGTTAGAATTTTGGTTGTGGAATAAATTATTAGCCAGAGTGGTTTCAGTTAGTGTAGTTACTGTATGTGATTTACATGCAGATATTTCCAAAGTAAGTAAATACAATTTGCTGCCGGGGTTTTCTTTTAAATAGCAACAATTCCCATTTTTGTTCTTATAAATGACCCCATGAATACTTTAAGAGTTACCTTAAAAGCTGACTGGGCTGTAATTTCACTCACCACAGTTAAAATCAAAAATAATTCACGTTGAAAGAAATCTGTTGAGGTCAGCTAGTCTGACCTGACCAAGCAAGTAAATGTTCAAGTGTCGACCTGTTCTGAGTAAATTGACTCAACTAGTTGATGAAAAGCATACAAATAAGTTTAAAAGCACAGCATATGTTGAACAGGACAGAAACTAAGAACATACTTGTGTCATTTAAGATGAGTCCTTATTGAGGCTCAAAGGCACTTCGTTCAGAGCTGTTCTGAAGCTTTTTGTGATGCTTAATAAAGAAGTGTTTACTGGGCCTTTCTTACATGCTCAGGAGCTCAGTAGTCACTGTCCTCCAGTGAGCTATTGTTAGCAAGCTTTGGCAGCACAGTCACATTCACTCTGTTGTGCTTGAATGGGGTCTGTTGTTTTTTTAGCACTTTGACTATTTTTATTGACAAAAAAACCTAATTAAAATCTCATTTTAGCAATTGCTTAAGCAGTGAATTACAGTGGGGAAGTGGGTATCACTTTCATCTATCGATTTGGGAGAAAAAATATTTTACTCATTTGCTAATTTATTTAAGAAAAGGTGTTATTAGAAATGTGTTTGTTTACTGAAGTGTTTTATTGTTCCCTGGGTTTTGCTATGCAGTCACAGTGTGACATACATTATATTGGACTCAAAGGGAGACAAATTGAAATTGCTAGCCCATCTTACTGCAGCCACAATAATTATCCTACTGTGTTCTCTACCCTAAAGCATACAAATCTGAGGCAGGCTTGAGCTAAACACAGAATCTTGGATCCTGAAGGTGCTCACAACACAGTGAGATCCAAGAATAACAACCTCAGGTGTTGCAGTTCAGGGCAATTTTTCTGTACTTGAGCTGCAAATAAAATATGCTTTATATTCCTTCCTATTTTGGAGGCTTAGAGAGGGTGAAGGGTTCCTTGAGAAAAGAGTATGTCAAACAGAAGGTGCTTTTTACTGAAAATGATAACATTTGCTATCTTTTAAGCCTTTAATTCTAGACCCACAGAAGTTAGAGTAACAAGTCATCTTTTACACTTTAGAGAAACTGATATCCCTTGGCATGGGTAAGTTCCTCAGCTGAGCGGACAGAGCAAAGTTGAGATATCTGGAAAGTCTGATTTTTTTTTTTTTTTACTAATTACATCAGATATATAGAATTAGTATATTAGATATATTTCAATTTGTAAAATATCTGACATGAATAAAGAAAATTGATTGTTTTTTCCCCCCACATACTGTGGAGAATATTTGAGTGATCTTAAAATGAGTCATGTTGGTTGGACTTTGTGGCAGTAAATGCTACTTTAAAAAGTATTCTTTTGTACTTAAGACCTACAGAGCCTTCTGGGCTGCAGCCACTTTCTAGAAAAAATCAGGTACTTGCTATGGAATAGGAGAATGTTCTGATCACTGAAAGGGAGGCACCCATGTAGCATAACACACTTCTTTAAAAAACAAAAAGCATATTAGCAGTAATGCTTTTTGAGATTAGAAACATTTACTAGAGTTAGCTAACCAAAATAACAAACCACTGTTGCCTCACACTTTGATTTTTTTCTTTTATTTCAGTATGAAAACTGCCTCAGAAAGTTCTATAAGCATCAAAACACTGAAGTCTTGTTATATTTGGCCCGGGCACTGTTTAAATGTGGCAAATTACAGGAATGCAAACAAACTTTGTTAAAGGTATGGATCTAGAGCATCATGGATCACAGAATAAAATTACTGTTAGTTGTGTTTCTTTAAATTTGGTGGTCTGGGGTTGAAATGATGGTGTTTATTCTCTTTATGTCATTTCTGCATCACGTTGTAGCTTATCTTAAAAACATGTTTTTTTTCCAGGCCAGGCATGTGGCTCCAAGTGATACAGTCCTCATGTTTAATGTTGCTTTAGTGCTGCAAAGACTTGCTACCTCTGTCCTGAAAGATGAAAAAAGCAATCTGAAGGAAGTCCTTAATGCTGTGAAAGAGCTGGAGCTCGCCCACAGGTAAAAATCATTTGTTTCTAATCCTTATAATCCCTGTTGTTGTCCCCTACAGTGTACTTGCAGTACTGAGCACAAATCTGGTTAGAAGAGCAATCATCTTCTACAAGGCACTGTGTAATTCCAGAGTTTCTAATGGGAAAACAAAATATTGGGCCTGACAAAACTGTGTGTTCAGACTTTGTTCCAGAACCAGTTTTGTTTGACCAGGTGCCACTATGTGTTTCTCAAAGAGTTTTGTTATTGCTGTGACCAAGATGCTCTTCTTCCCAGAAATGTACAGTTGAAAAGATGTTGATAATTATTCTACAACTTGAATACTATTTTATGACTTCTTTCAAAGCAAACTATAAGGCTTAAAAGCAAATCTGTTTATCTTACATAAGCATAATTAATGACTAGCAGTCCCTAAAGACTAATTTCACCCTCCTTTTGGCAAGTAAAGCCCACATACTGTCACAGTTTAAGAACAGAAACAGTTTCCTAAGTGCATTTGAGATATTTTAGTTCTGTTTAAAAAACAATAATAGAAAATTTTGTGCAGACACCAGCGTGATTAATCTGATCCAATTGTCACCATCCTTGAACAGAGCTTTCAACCATTTATCCTTCTAGGTGTGGCTGGTGCATTCCTAGCTCTGCTGTTATGTTGAGGATGGAAGTTCTAACTTAAGTTCTAACTTAAATTTAATGAGAAGCTTGTTATTTACTGTCTTGAAGAAGTTGCATGAATTTTTTTTGCCTATTAACTAAAATTTTTGGAAAATACTCTCCATAGTCTAGACCTCAAGCAAGGAATTTTTATATTCCTATACCCAAGAATTTGAGTCTAGCACAAAACCACTTTATTTGGAATGTGTTCAGACACAGGGTAGGTATATGGGAAGAAACTGTGGCAATCTTGAAAGTTAGAAGTAATTTTCTTTTAAATTTGAGAAACTTTTCAAAGCACTGATCATCATATCTTACTTGGAAGTTTGTTTATTCCCGAGGGCCTGTCCACTAGGTCAAGGAGGCTGTTCTGAAAAGATTTTTGAAAAACAAATTTCCCTTCCTTCTCTTATGCTGAATTCAGGCATGTAATCTGTGACAGATAAATCAATCTTTTGGGGTCAGCAATATTCTTACTGATAGGAGCCAGCAAATGAAATTTCAGAACTCTCTTTAGAATTTTTCCTCTCCAGAGTGGTTTTAGAATGCTTTAGATTTGGAGTACTCTGAATGCACTTTTTAACTGTTAAAAGGTGCTGGCACAGAGGAAATTGCTGGGATTTCCTCATCTTTTGAGTTCTACAGGTTTGTAATTCAGGACTAAATGGTTTGTTTTAAGGCGAAATTGCAGTAAATATATAAGTAATGCTATCTTTGCTTACTTTGGTTTCTTGTGATTTCCTCCAGGTACTTCAGTTACTTGAGTAAAGTAGGTGATAAGATGAGATTTGACTTGGCACTTGCTGCTACAGAAGCCAGGTAAAAAAATAAAACAAAAACAACCCACAAAGAAATCTTTCATTCAGATTCTAAGGGGAATATTTTTTGTCCTGTTTTTTTGGGGTTTTTTTTAGTATTAAAACTAGATTCCAAAATTTCAACTGTCAGTCTGTTAGAACAGTAGAAATACAAGTGCCAGGCTCACTCCCTACTACTGTTTCATTCTTTTCCTGTGTTTCACTTCTGCACATTCTTGTAAGATCTCCACAGCCCCATACAAATATTGTGTGTTGGCCATCCTGCACTGTACATCTGAATGGGTATCATTGAAACACTTTGTGCAGAGAAGAAAATTTCAATATTAAAGAAATGTCATTTTGGCATCAGCGAAGAGGGGGTTGAAAGCACCTTGCTTTAAAGTTTGGTGTGACTTGGACACTTTATGCAACCTTAACTCTCATACTATTGGGTTTTTTCAAGTTTGAATTTTGCCCTACCTTTCTAAAAGGATTTGTTAGGTTGTTGTGATTAAATACAAGTTCTTATTAACCATACTTCTGAAGCTCTCCAAATTGGTTGGCATGATTCCTTTTATGTTCATGTGTGGGTTTTCTGTATATGAATTGGCTACGTTTGAAGTGTGAATCAATATGTTCTGAAATTATCCAATGGAAAAGAAATTAGCTTACTAAAAATGCTTTAATTTACTCAAAAATCTGCACTGCTCTTCTTTGTGCTATTTCAAGTAGCTGTTTTTTTAGTTCATTGAGGATATGAATGTAGTGTTTGATGCAGGCACTTTGTAAAAGCATTTCTTTTTGTGTTTGCCACCCTGCCTTACCTGAGAACCTTGGATTTTGCAGGCAATGCTCTGACTTACTGAGCCAGGCCCAGTATCATGTGGCTCGGGCACGCAAGCAGGATGAGGAGGAGAGGGAGCTGCGTGCCAAGCAGGAGCAGGAGAAGGAGCTGCTTCGCCAGAAACTGCTTAAAGAACAGGTTTCATCCCTCTAAATTCTGTATATTGCATTTTATAAGTGCACACACTGACAATACCTGCTCCTGCTGCTCTGGGGTGGTACCTAGTAGCTGTTTTTCTTAGTCATAGTAAGTGCCAGCTGAAAATATTGCAGCTAACAGGTGATGCTCTTTCTTCCCCATAGCCTCAGAAATATTTAGTTGTATAATGAAATAAAATAGATGTGCCAGAAGTTCTGCCATCAGCCTTTTACCTATTCTACCGTGGGCTTTTTTGTAGAAAACTTTTTGTAAAACCTTTTTTTTTTTTTTGGCATGTGCATCTTCTGCTGTGACACAGAGCATCAAAAAGCAATTTTCCAGTCTCCTGACAGCAAATCATTTCTGTGCCTGCTGTTATAATCACTGTGGGGTGCAAATACAATGGTCATGGTTGGCTTCCTTGGTGTTTCAGGAAGAGAAGCGCCTGAGAGAAAAAGAAGAGCAGAAGAAACTTCTGGAACAAAGAGCTCAATATGTGGAGAAGACCAAGAATATTCTGATGTTCACTGGTGAAGTAGAAGGATCAAAGGAGAAAAAACGTGGTGGCGGTGGAGGCAGGGTAGAAAGAATGTTTTAATCTTTTTTTGTTTTTTATTTATTTTAAACCTCCTTAATTTTCCCCTTCTGATATATAGTCTCTTGCAGGAGCACAGGTTTTTAATTTCAAACTCCTAGGTTCTACTGAGTAAAATTGCACAGGTTTAATACTAAAATGTGAGAATTGGAAGCTAATACTTAAAAGTTCTGAGCGTGGTGGCATCATTAAAATGTATTCAATTGTTAAAAAAACAGAAGATTATCTTATGTGCCAATTCTAAATCAGTTTCTAAATTACACCTCTCTGGTGCCAACTTTGCCATAGTCTCTAGAAGGTCTGTATTTTCGTTTCTTCCAGAACATGTTCAGCTAAATTTCCATTTTGAAGTGGTTTCTAGTAGCTTTGTAACTGGGATGTGAATAATAGGTTGTGTTGTCTGTGTTTCTTACAGCGTTCCAAAAAAGGAGCAGGGGAGTTTGATGAGTTTGTCAATGATGACAGTGATGAAGATCTGCCCATCTCTAGAAAGAAAAAGAAGAGGAAGGGCAGTGGCAGTGAACAGGATGGGGAAGAAGAGGAGGGTGAGAGAAAGAAGAAGAAGAGGAGGAGGTAGCTGATACTTTAATTAATTAGTAATTAATGTCAATTTAATACTAGACTTCCCTGAGCAATAGTAGGGCTTTTAAGTAAATTCTCTGCAGTCTTTTGTAACAGTTTAAAAACAAACTCTTATCAAGATGTCCCATGATTATTTTTTACTAACACATTACACTTTATAAGACTTAAGCAACCACTCTGCAGAAGAAGTAGGAGTAACACTTGAAGAACTGGGCATTTCTTGAGATTGGTATTTTTGTATTTTTTAAGGGTTTTTTGCAATATTATGCTTTATGCCATATAAAATGTGTTTCTGTTCAAGACCCCAGAAGGCAGATGAGGGGAGTGATGATGAGGAACACGAAAACGGCCCGCGGCCTAAGAAGCGACGTCCACCCAAAGCAGAGAAGAAGAAGGCTGTAAGTTAAACCCTGAATAACTGCATCACTCTCTAAATAAGTGTTTAGAGTTCAGCATTACCCTGGTCAAGAGAGATTTATTAGTGTTGAAAATTACAGCAAAACCTCCTGAAGCCAACTGCTCTTAGAGCTTATTTTTATCCTCGTCCCGTGTTGCTATTGCTGCTTCAAGGATGAAAAGGATATTTCCAGGGCCATCTAGAACTAAGTGATAGTAAATGGAAAATTTTTTAAGGGCTTGTCTGGTTTTCTGAAAGTGTTTCTACATTTGGGCCCTGTGCCACATGAACAAGCAACTCTTTGTTTTCCCCCTATACAGCCCAAACCAGAGCGTCTGCCTCCTTCAATGAAAGGAAAGATCAAATCAAAAGCCATCATTTCATCAAGTGATGATTCTTCTGATGAGGACAAACTCAAAATTGCTGATGATGGGTAAGAACCTTAATTAACTTTGTATGAACTTAGAGTTTCAATGCATGCCTTCAAGAGAAAATGCAGTGTTAATGAGATAACATGAAGATAATGAGAAGTTTTTCATTGTACTCGCAACATCTCTTCTCAGTTCAAATTAATTCCACTCATTCTTCTAAAACTAGTGTGGAAAATGCATGTATTTTATGATTGGCTTTTCGCAGATATGAAAATGAATATTCTATGTGTTGTGTTAGAAAGTAATGCTGTATTCTCTTAAGTACTGTGTTAAATATGGTTTTATGTTAGAAAAAATGTTAAAATAGAAACGATGCTATGTAGGATACTTTAAAAGAAAGGACTTGCAGCGAGATACCAGCCACAGGACACCTAAATCTTTCAGAGAAAAAGAATTTTTTGCCCTCTTATCAGAAGAAACGAACTTCTTCCCGCCTCCAAGGTGCTGTTAGGATTCAGAGGAAGAAGTTGGTGATGACCAGACAGAATCCTGTATTTGAGTGGAATTTATGCATCATATATGAAGTGTATGAATATGCAACAGGCTATTGCTTTTAAAGGTTAATCCTCTGTTAACAGGGGTCCCTTTTCGGGCTCCTGCCGCCCAGAAAAAGGTACCCAGACATCCGTAACTCTTTGTCTCTATTGTCTCATATTGTCCTAATTCAAATTGTCCAAATTATTATTCCTCTAATTGTATTACTATTTTTATAACCATTTTATTACTTTTAAAATTTTAAAAACAAGTGATTGGCGTTTTTCACAACTAGCATTACCCAAATCCTGGTGTCTTGCTTTACGTATCAGCTAAAGGGAGCACCTTTTAATACCATTTTTTCCCTCTGCTTTTCCCCACAGGCACGCTCGAAATAGCAACAGTGATTCTGAGGAGGGCGAGCAGCAGCACAGCAAACGCATTGTTTCCGACAGCGATTCCGATAACAGGAACAAGTCGGGCAGCGAGGCCGGCAGCCCCCGCAGGTCCAGCGCCCGCGCCTCTGAGGAGGAGTCTGACAGCGACCGGTCCCCGAGGAAGAGGCGGCACTCGGAGTCGGAGCAGTCGGACAATGAGTCCGTGCAGTCGGGGAGGAGCCGCGGCTCCGGCGGCTCCGAGAACGAATCGCGGCCGGCTTCGCGCAGCGCCGAGTCCGACAGGGACTCCGAGAGGGGCTCTGACCACGAGGGGTCTGCCAGAGCTTCTGGCAACGAGTCCGAGCCAGAGGCATCCAATGATGAGGGCTCTGAAGGGGGCTCGGATGACAGCGATTAGAGATGAATTACAGACCCTATTTTTAAAAAGTTCATGTAAATACATCTCAGTTACAGGGGAGACAGAATTTTTATATTTCAAAACTGTGATTTAAAGAACCTTAATGTTTTAGTAAACTGTTGTGAGACCTTCTTGTGATTCTTTCTATTAGTTACTAATGGATGTTTCTCTAAGTTGGCTTATGGTGTATTTTTAAATTTAAACCACTGTAGGTGCACAGAATCTCTGTCCTGTAGTCAGCACACCAAGGATGGAATGCATGTAAAAACTATGGAACATAAAATCTCCTTAGGTGGTTCAGTGTGGCTGAAACTTTGTTCTGTGATTAAAGATGCATAGATGGATCTTAAAATCCTACCAGATGCAACAAAGAGCTATGGATATTTATCTTTTTCCTCACTCGGAGTAAAGGTCAGTAGGGAAGTTTTTCTTACTTTCTATTAAAGAATAAATGTGCCACAATGCAGCTCTTTTATGTTTTCAAGGATTTGTTCTTTTGCTTCTGTTTTTATGTTAAATCAGTTGAAAATGTGCAGATCTTAGAGAAATTTTATAAACTAGTGATGCAGATTTAGATGAAATATTTAAATTGGCTGGTAAAGACATTTGGGAGAACTCTGTATTACTTGAGAAAGGTAAAGCTGCAAGTGTCACAATAAAATGTTCTTGCTTATTTGCTTGGAGTGATTTATTTTACTTCTTAGAAGGTATAAGCAGAATACCTGAAAAAGTTGAATTTGGCATCTCTTTGGAGGAAGTGGTCCTCCCTGTATTGTAAGTACATGGCTTTGGAACTAAGTCCTTTCACGTAATGTGTTCAGGAATAACAATGAAAAATTGCTGTGCTGTAGACTAAATTGGATTTCTCTCCGTGGTTCTGGAAAGGAAATGTTTTCCTCTTTTTCATTGGTCATTAATTCCTATGTCAAGCATTTGCTAAGAGAAGGTTCTGTAGGTCTGGATAGTGTATTGCTACCAATTCTAATAGACTGTATGGCCTAAATATGTTGCCTTGTTTTTAGGAACCTGGATTGTCACTACTGGTAGTTCACTTGAAGCACTAAGTGAAAGTGATGTTTCCCATGCTGCTATTTCTGGTTTGTTGTGAGCATGAGCTGTTCTCATTGTGGATTGGTTTGTTCATGTGTTTGTGGGCTGTTGGTAACCATAGCAGACAGCAGAATGCAGAACACTCGAGAAGTCTCTCCTTGTGGCTCAGTTTGGTATCAAGTTTGTATCTGTGTTCTTACCTAAAACTTAGCATCAGAGTAGAAGAACAACCCTCATGTTTGCTGGGTCAGAGCAAAGCTGAATCATGACCCAGAGCCACAGGGAAGCAGTGGATAGCTGAGCTGGGAGTGCTTGGTGTCACATGGCTTCATTTATGAGGCTGTGGAAAGTGTGAGGAAATTGGTGCAGCTCAGGAAAGCTGATCCGTGCAAAGTGAAACAAATGGAGCACAGACAGCAGTGGCAGGTGTGAGAGTAGCCACCTCTTAACAATAGGAAGGAAAAAGATGTACAGCACTTACTATGGGATCTTAGAAACTTTTCTCTGCTTCAAATACACCTCTGCTGTCATAGCTTTATCATGTTACTAATTCCGTCTTGTGAAAAGTCTGCAGATTTTGTTTGATGCTGTATGTACAGAAAATACATTTTGTGTTGGCTAAAGATAGCTGTAGATGATGAAGTGCTATGTGGGTCATCAGACCTAACATCCAGCTGGAGAGAAGTGCTTTCTGGAAGTGTAAAATAACAGGGATTTTCAGACATCTCTTGTGAGAGGTATTTTTTGTCTCTTCACAGAAAGGAGTTGTATAAGGAGAGGTTATGACTTAATACAGCTTGAACTGTGTGATGTACAAGAGGCCAATCAACAGGGACAGAAAGGGGACAAGGGATGCTTTTGCTTCACTATTCCTCTGCTTTTATGTAGCAAAAGAGGAATCAAAAAGCCACCAAAAACCAGAAGTCATTTTCTTTTTTCTTCCCTTTGAGAGGAAAGTTAATGGGAGGATTAAGATTATGTAAAAAGTCATGTGTTACTGTATATGGTTAGAAAGCTGTGTTTTAGCTTAATTCATATTTTCTAATGCTTGTTTTTTGAAAGTGCTGTGGTGGAATAACATTGCCGTAATTCTCTCTTGGCAGCATTCCTTGCCTTCTGAAGTAGGTGGTTGGCTTGCAGCTACTAAATTCCTTTATTTTTAGCAGTAATCTATTCCTGGATGAAACACAGCAAGTTAGAAGTGTAACACTGCCTTGCTAGAGAAGTGCTTTATTCCTAGTTTGTGTTTTGCATCCACAGTTTTGTGATGTGGATTGCATCCATTCAATCTATAGTTCCATAGACCTATAGGCTGCAGGAAGTGTTTCCTGCTGAGCTCTGTTGCTGCTCAGCATTTTGCTATCCTCATGTGTGAGCAGCACATAATCTCGAGAATACAAGAGGAAAGAGGCATGTAGAATTTGCTCTCATTCCTGAAATTTGTAGATTTGGCCTTTCACAGAACATTTCAAGTGTAACTTGACAAAAAAAAAAAAAAGGTGGTGGGTTGGGTATTTTTGGGGGCTTTTTGGAGGAGGGGCAGAAGAGGAGAGTTGGTTGGGGTGTGTGTTTGTAAAATCTTGGGGTTCTTAATCCACTTACTCAATTTTTTCTTTCAGAAGCTTTTGCAGGTCAGTACTTGGTGGGAAGGAGTAGCTGTCACTGCTGAATGACAAAGCATCTGAGTGTAAATCGATCATTCTCTTTGCAAATGTCCACTTCTGCTCATTTAACTCAGAAAACCACAGTACTCTATCCACACAGAAAAAAGGAATATATCTGGGAATGTGCTGCCAAGGAAGGGTTTGGACAAGGTAAGACCTATGGTAGGAGAACAACAGCTAAAATTTTATCAGTTCTTTATATAAGGAAATGCCACTTCCTGGGAGTAAGTTGCTTTCCACATTAAATATTTCACTGCTTACAGCAGTGTTTGTTGCAGCAAAGTTTTAAACTCACATTACTGTTGACATCTTCTTTTAAGACTTGCAGGCTTTCTGGAACAAGTTTGCTCCCTCCTTTTTTCTTCCTTACTTTGTTTTGCAGTTTTTTTAGACTCCCTTGTTAAATATTGGTAGTTACCTTACAGTCAATAAATCTGGAGCTCAGAAATTACCTGGAAAAATTCCTACAGCTGGAGCAGCTGTCAGCAGAGACAGATTCAGTATTAATGTGAGTACCAAAACAAATTGGCAATATGGATGTGAAAAAAGGTGTGTAACTGAATGCTCATTATTCTCATAGCCACAGGTACTTACTCCTAAGAATAATATTTTGTTATTTATCTAACACTAATTGCTCTGCAGAAGAGGATTTGAATTGGAGAGAGAATCTAAGGGAATACCAGGCATGGGAATACCTAGGAGAGAAATTCAAAGTCAGTATACTGAAAATGAGTATTATTTCCATCCTGTCTGTGACTTTTGGTCCACATCTGCTCAAGCTTCATACTTTTATACTAGAAATACTTAGAACTTCAGAATTTTTTGGTCTTGGCTGCATTATAGAAGGCTCAGTTCATGTGTAGTCATGCAGCTTCTAATGTCTTTTTACCTGTGGTTCATAACCATTGGTGAGATTAAGAATGCTCATCATAGCTGTGTTGTTCTTTAAGTACCTCTTGTTGTTTTTTTCCTCTTTTTAATTCTTCCTTTGCCCTGAGGCAAAAACTTCTTCACTGCAGCTTCCAAAGCTTGGGGCTGGTGAAGTAATTGGGGCTGGCAAACTTGATTGAGTTTACCTCCATTTGAAATTATAAATACTAAAGAGTCCCTATTGCTGCTTCTAAATATGTGTCCTCCTTATTTTATACATTTCCCTGTTTGGAGATGCCCCCAACATTGTTGTGGTGTTGCCTGAACTCCAGCAGTGCTGTTTGGCTCAACAGCATACAAGAATTTCATATCTTCCCACCCAGCCTTTGCTGATTAAAATACAAATGCCCACTTTTAGCTGAGGAAAACATGGGGGTTTAGCACCTGAGAGTGAGTTTGTGGCAGTGACTTCTGGGCTGTTTTCTTTTGCCTTGGAAGGCTCCAAGCAATGCTCTGGCTCTTGGAATGTTTTTGAACATTCAGAGTTCTTAGCACTTGAATCTCCTCTCTTGCCTCTCTCATATGCAAATCCCACATGCTAATTGCAACAGCTAAAACATTCTTTGACACACCGAGGAATATCTAAAACATTCTTGGACATTTTGAGGAGCACTGTGGGCCCACTCTGGTTCTTAGGGCCTCCTGTCAAAGGTGCAGTTGAGTTGGTGGCACAATCTATCTTCAGTGACAGATAGGCCTCAGCCAGAATGTTCCAGACTGAGTCTGCTAATTCAAAAGTGACTTTCTGATTTAGGGCACACAGGTAGTAGTAGAGAGATCATCTTTGCTGGCTGCTCATTCTATAGGACAGAGGAGGTTGTAATTTAAGAAGAATCTCATGTAATGCTATGTTCCCTCTGGTTCCACAACTCTGTTAGAGAAAACTGGTTTTGGAGTCTTCTCACCCTTGCACCTGAAGGTTCTGGCTGTACAGACACTGCTGAACCACAGACTCCTTTAAGCAGAGCTAATACTGATAAATACTAATAAATAACCAGTCTTGCTCTGAGCTGGTGACAATGCCTAAGAGAAGATGAAACATCTCTACTCTTTAAAGACAGATAACTGCTTTGTTCCAGCTTTCAACAGAGTTTGAACTGCTCTAAACTGTCTGTATCTGTTTTGCTGTGCTAAATTATTCCAGTGTGTGTTCCATTCTCATGGGAAGCTGTCTAACCAAAAGGTAACATTCTTTTTTCTTTTGGGAAGCTGTCCCAGACCAGCTGGAGAGGAAGAATTATTGTCAGCAGCTATTTACTAACACTAAAAAGGAAAGAGGAATTAGGTCTCATTTGGGTTTGCAGAATAAAGCACATTCATGCACAAATCCGAGGTGGTGATTTTAGTCAAAGTGTTCATACTGACAATTCCATATTCATGCAGCTGTTTTGTGGTATGGTCATTGCATCTGGGGAACTGGCATGGACTGCAGGAGATTGAACCCATAACTCTTGGAGTTTTCCTCATTTCCTTCTGCAGTCTGGGCTGCTCAAGGTTTGTCCAGGCAGTAGCCAAGATATGGCTATGAGGTAATTAGGGGTTGCCATATAAACAGAATGGTATTACTGGAAGGGGCAAGGAAGGAAAGAAAATCAATGATGTGTCAGATCAGTGCTTAGATGGATATTATTTATAGTCTTGATCCTTAATTACTTGGGTCTCTGTATTTCTATTTTGGATCTTCTGTGTTGGTTTTTTTGCTCTGCACTCACTTGTCTGTAATTAATGTCCCAAGAGACACTTGCCTTGCCATGAGTGTTTCAATTTCTATTGCTTTTAAACAGTGCAGGGAAAGGATGTTTTATTCAGTGCATGTGCAAGAACTATTGATCTATCCAACTGTAAAACCAGAGGGTGGAAGTTGTAACAGTAGAATCAAGTGAAGTATACATTAAAAATAGGAGAAATGTAACATAAAAGACACAAGGATCTAAAGGGATTTGTCCAGTCCAGACTGTGCTGTGATCCCAGAAAAACCCAAGATTCACCTCAGCTGGCAGCAGTGCAAGCTTTCCATAAGGGAGAGGTTGCTGGTATCTATGATATTTGCATAGAAATGATTCTCAGTGAAAAAGAATTGCAAGTTTTAAATTGTTCTCCATCTTGGCCTAAATTGCCCCAAAACAGCAGCAGTTAGTTCCCTTCAGCTGTACTTTTCCAGAATGTCCTGTTGCTATATCCCAGCTGAAGTGATGTTGTATTTCTTAGGCCTTTCATACATTTTTGTCTTTGATGTTGCTTTTGAGAAATGTGTAAGAAAATGTGGTGGGCAGGGGGGTGGGTGAAGCTGTGGGATCCAGACTGTACATCAAGACCCCATTTCATGTAGCACTGACATGAAGCTGCTTTGGGGCAGGGTAAGGATGATTCCTTACTGAGCTGTACTGAACTTTTGTCTGATCTGCAAGGTTTTTGGAGCATAAATTGTACCTAGATTAAAAAAATGGCAAACATTGTTGCTTGATTAGTAATAGAACCACAGCCTCTTTCTCCTTCCTCATAAGATCAAGTCCAGTGAAAAAGATCTGTCTTTGGTCTTGAATTATTTAATTTAAATAAAGAAAACAATAAACACATCATTTTGCTATTAGAAAGGTTGAAGTGCTGGCCAAGAGTGTGACTTGAAAACAAATCATGGCCAGAATTGTCTTACAGAATTAAACCTTTATTGCCTAAAAGCTGTCCATCCTTGTTGATCCCCACATTGAAGAGCTGGGGTTTGGCCAGGCATGACTTGATTCAAATCCTGTCCAAATTAGACTGCTATGAAGCTGCTTTGCTTTCACAGAGTACTTTTTGCAGGCAATTAATCAATATCTCCTGGAGAGCTTCAGCAGAGGCTGTGGTTGTAGTTGCTCAATCACTGAGGTTGCCAAATAATCACATGCATTTGTTTTGTTTGGGAAAACTTCATGTGATGATTTGTTTAAAAAAACAAACCCAAAACTACCACAAACCAATCACTGGGGGTGGCAGTGGGGGGTGAGTGTGGGATGCACAACCAAAAAGCCATGAAAAACCCTCTCAAAGTGCAGATATTATATGGATTATCTGGAAAAACTTCACTAGACAAACCTGCAGGCTCACAGATGTCCCAGGCAGAGAATGAGAGCTACTTTAGGTACAGTCCAGTGATTGTGTCTCCCTAGACTTCTGGTCCTGGCCTAATATTTAGCATCCTTCCTCCTGCCTTCCACTAGGGTTTAGTTTAATGCCCAGGTGTGATGATCTCTGCTGTGAACTCCCTGGTCATATTGCTCAACTATTCACTGCTACACATGCAGACATTGCTTCTATTAATAGTTAAGAGGATGCATTTCTGTGTTCTCTTTTTAAGAATTAGTAAATCTGACATGACTAAAGTGAGCCAGTGGTATAACTTTGGGGTACAGGAGAAAAGCTACAGCAGGGCCAGTTATTCCATATAATTTCTTTTCCCAAAGCAGAAATCCTTCTGATTTGCATCTCTCTGATGGAGATGGCCATTAGGATCAACACATGGAATATACTTCCTTGTGGATGCTCTAAGTGGTTCATGGGACCAGAAAACAAAGTCAACCTAAAAATCAACAGTGTGAGCAGAATTCAGCTGAGGCTGTGGGCAGAGAAGGGCAGGGGGAGCCATGTCCTGGCTGTGCTTCTTCCTTTCCCTGTCAACTGCAGTGCCTTGAGAGGCCACGGGTGCTGCTCCAGCCCCTGGTAACAAATGTGCTAAATCCACACCCAGTCCCGGGAATAATGTTCAGGAATTTGTTATTTAGTGATTTTTTAAATTTTCATTCTTTAACAAAAGCACTTGGTAACATTAATCTCACAACTAAAATGCTGCTCTATAATTTCAGATTGACCTGTGAAGTTGAGAGATGTAGAAGGAAATGTTCTTGTCACTTCAATTAAAGGAATTTACAGCCATGATTAGTGTCAAGTGGAAAAGGATTATTTTGAAAGCAAGCTGGGGCTGCACAGAATAATGGAGAGTTATCTTGGAGAACACTCATGTAGAACATGAAAAGAATAAGCTAAAAATCCAGCTGAGAGAATCAGGGGAGGACAAATCTAAATTTAAAGCAAAGCAAGCTTCTTAAATAAAAGGTATTGATATATTAATCTAGGGAGTTTTTTCAGATTACAGGGCTTCTTTACCTCCTGTCTGCTTCACAAGAGTTCATTTTGATTAATGCAGTTGTCCCTGAGCAGCAGAGCATCAAATTCTGTATTCAGTATTGCCACCTTGTTTGATCCTGATTCTTGTTTTACCTGCTGCTTTCTCTAAGCCTCACCTGCAAGAACAATGAGAACTAACACTCCTCAGTGTTTTAGGGATTTTTGTTTTGTTTCATTGTCTTTGGTTGGGTTTTTTTGTTTGGCTGTTTGTTGTTGTAAGTGTTCAACCTTTGTGGCTGCAATGAAAACCTGGACGTCTGAAGGGAAGTGCCCCAGAGATACAGAACTGGATAAGCAATGAAAAACAACCCAGAATTTACTATGTGTCAAGATTCCTAATTCAAACATTCTGGATTTAGGTTTTGGTGGACTCATCTCACATCCTTGAACGGTTAGGGTGGGAAATGAGGAGGGAGATAGCACAGGGTGATGTGAGGAGAAGCACGTGTGCATTTATTTTCCTTTGTGCTGCTTCTAAATTCCATAATTGTCTCCCCTGGGCTCAGAGAGAGCTGTCTCAGCAATTCAGAGCTGCAGCAGCTGAAGAGGCTGTAGGGAAATGGGGCTGACACCACCCTTCAACAGCACAAAGAAGAGAAGGGAAAGGAATGTGGGTTAGAGGTGCAGAAATCCAGTGTTTTAGAGAAACTCCTGAAGTCTCCAGAAGCAGAAAAATCAAGAAGGAAAAAAAAAGACAAAATAATTCTGTAAATAATTATTATCAATTTGATAAAATGTGCATTTAAAAGGCAGTATCAGAAAAAAAAAAGGAATTTCAGAGACCTTGAGAGACATTATGGCTAAGATTTTCATTATGTTTATTGCTGGATTTGTTTTTTCCCATGGAGCTGTACATATTTCCTGCCCCTGATCCTACAGGTTATATATCTAAATTTGCAATTCTAATTAAATGGGTTGCTGTAAGACTGTGTAGAGAAAATTACTATGTTGATTTCCAAATTGCATCAATCTCATGCTGTCGTCAGAAAAAAAGGAAAAAAATAAAAGAAAGTTAGGGCTGGATCAATCACATTCTTAAATTTTCCTCTAGCAACAATGGCACGTTTTATTACAGTGTTACAGGGCCAGGTGATTTAAGTGAATTTTATTTATCTTCAGACATCTCAAAATTAGCAGTCTAGACACCTTGTAGAGAGACACCCATGGCCTGGCATCCCCAGGGGGCAAATCATCCCATCCCAAGGTATTTGTGTAAGGTAGGAGGGATGAGTCACTCTGAGGAGCCTGTTCCTGTCTGCTGCCCCAGGAGTGTGTGGATGTCTAGACACCCAGCATTTGGATAGTTAAGGAAGAGGAATCCCACCCAGCACCCCAGGAGCTCAGATGTTTCGTTTGTTATTCACTTGAATTAGTTTCCAATTTAGATGTAATCTTCCCCTCTCTTTCCTCCCTAGACCAATCCAGTAGGATCAAGTTTACATGAACCTTTATCACACTGAGGAACTGAAAGGGAGATTTCCCAGAGCAGGCATAAATACAGCTGGCATCCATCTATCAGCTCCCTGCTTAATTGTGCTTTTAAGGAGTTTTTATTGTTACATTCAGGGGTTTTTCTCCCTACATTGTGCTTTATGTCTGCCATTTCAGCAAATGCCAACGGCAAGCTTTATTCAGATTGTCAGGCAAACTAAGGATTACTTCTTGTGGAGCTGTGAAAGAGCCTGGCAAACAGCATCTGGGAATTGGGAGCTCCTGGAGGTGCTGGGGTGAGTACACAGAGACAGCACAGTGTTTGTGGTGTTGCAGTGCAGGGAAACTCTTCCTCTGTGGTGCATGTGCTGGGATTCAGAGCTCTCAGCCTGAGCCAGGTTCTGTAGGAAGCCCATTCCCATCTTTCCAGGCTCTAGTGTCTAATTTAGCTGTTGGTTCTGTGTCTTACTGTACAGGTAACTGGTGTAGTACCAGGATTCAACTCAGTCTGTAGTGTCTTTTTATGTTCCTTATTGAAGGATGAAAAACCAAAGCTCATGTGATGTCAGAAGTAACAGGATTACCTGGATTTATATTGTTCAATCCAAGGAGCAGCCTGTTCCTAAAGCAAGAGGGGAAGGAAGAGTTTGGATTAATGACATTTCCCCTCACAAACCAGTTAAAGTGTGTAGAATCTTTGAGGAGATTATGTAAAATATGAAATGATTCCTGAATTGAGTTGCACTTCAGTCCTTCATGAAGATTATTATGGAATTTGCACTGGCAAGAATTCCACGAGGATATAATAGCACATTTTGTATTTATAACTGATGTGTTTTATCAGAGCCATTCCAGCCCTGGACTGCCACAGTCAGGTTTCACCTGTGGCAGGTATGTGCTGGGGTTTTACTGCATTATGGTCCCTACCTGCATGGTAAATCTACTGAGATATTTATCTAATTGAATTTATGAAGGGCCTTTCATCACAGCTAAATACTTCATGGTCTTGCCAATTAAATTACATCAATCCCATAGAAGGGAAACTGTGGGAAATTGGAGGTCACCATGGAAACCTTCACTGGAGCAGGAAATGAAACTGTTGTGTTGATGAAGTGAGTAATCAGTTATGTACAGCCTAAAAGCAGTGCAGTGCACCTACCCTGCCTCTCATGGCTGTGTCGTGCTGGGCCTCTTCCCCACAGCCTGGCTGGGGCTCTCTTGACTTTAAAAGTGTTCTTTGTATGGAACTGAGAGAGCCCTGCCTTTCTGAGCTCGGCTTACGGGGCTGTTTGAGGTTAACATGGCAGCTGAGGCCCAGGCCAGTTCCTGTTTTGTTGTCAATATTGGGAAGAGGGATTAGGACTAATGCTTCTACCGTTACTCAGAAATATTAACAACCTAAGCTTAAAATAATCAAGTAACTGAATGGCATTTCTCCAAGGGGAATAAAAGGAATAAAGATAAATGGGGATAAGATAAATGGGGATATCCATAATATGTATGTGTGTATATCTGTACAAATAGAAAAACACAAGGCTTAAATCCTTCCCCTGCTTTATGGGAAGGAACTGGAAAGGAACACAAAGCTGGCCTGCTGCATGTGCCTGGAGCTTTGTTTGTTACTCTGCTGTGGAGGCAGCTGTCTCTGAAATCTGAAAGGACATGCAATCATTTCTTAAAGGGTTAAACAAAATCCCTGAAGAAAGGCAGATCAAGCCTTCACCTGTCTTTCAGTTTTAACTCTGTGTACTTCCACGTCTCAAATTTCACTTTGTCCTACCAAAAAGAGAAGCATCCATTTTGTAACAGAGCAAACTATAAACTCCTCCACACTATCAAACCAGTTAAAGATCCCTTTTCCTTTCACAAAGTTGAATGGTTTTACACAGCTTCTTAGATAATAAAATTCTGGGAATACTTCACACATCAGATTCTTCAAGCACTTCTACTGCTAACATAAACAAAAACTAAATGCAAGATTGACGTTGTTCTAAACTGCAAAATATTTGAAGATAAAAATCCCCTCAGCTGGCTGCTTTCCTCACTCCAGCCATGTATCCATGCCAAGTGTAACTGTTGCCATGGCTGCTTCGTCAACTCATTAAAAATAACAGTTCACTCCTCTCCAACTCCCCTCCCTTAAAGGAAAGGGATGTGGGCTCCCTAAATCAAACCCAGACAAGCCTGTGTGCCTTTACAGCACCATTTAAAAGGCACATTATTCAAGGAATTCCTGCCTGAAGAATCTTAGTCTCTGACCGTCAGAGGGAAAGGCCTGAACCTGTTTGGGAGAATTCTTGGTCTTTTAGAAGTGAAGCTTATTCTGAAATGCCAGGATAGGGGTGGATCCAGGGAGATACTGTAACCAGCTTGTATCTTGCTGGTTAACAAATACAGCTATTTCTGAAGTACTGACAAGATTTTTGGGGTATATTTTGTGTTGTATGTAGAACCACCTGGGCATTAAAAAAAAACCTCAAAGCCATGTTGATAGAGTCTCCTTTAAATTACTGTTACATCTGATGCCTGCAACTGTAGCTGTGCAGCTTTTCCCTTTGCTGTCACAGAGCACAGCTCCCAGCTCAGCTGCTGTTTCTGTTTTGCTTTTCCAGATGCGATGTGTGGAGATAAAATCATCCCAAGCTAGAGCTGTGCCTACAGGACCTTGCCCCCTGAACTGAGCCCGTCCCTGCCTGCTGAACAAGAGGACTTGCTGTGTGCTCTGGTTCTCTGGCCAACAGCATTGGAGATAAAAGAGGAGCAGTGATCAATTTACAGGAGATTTATGTGAGGTGAGGGAGAAAGCCACTACCTTTGTGTGACACTTAGACCCATTCTGCCACTAGACTCACTCTCTTGTCCCTTTTCATATTCATTCAAATCATTTGATGTAGGAGATGCACCATGGCTATTTATCAGCTCCCAAGTGTGGACCTCATCCCAAATTTAGGGGAATCCTTGTGACATCAGTGGTGCCACATAGCCAAGCCCTTGCACACCCCCCACACCAGGACAAGGCTGGAGCTGAGCAGCATTTGAAGCAAACACTGTGGCAACCACAGCTGATATATGGGGGTTTCTCAGGTGCCTGTGAGCACAAGCCCACCACCCTTCATGCTGCTGTACCAGCTCCCTGGGAATTCACTTTTGAGAATAAGCATGAATTAGCAAGAGACTCTTTTTTAATCAGTCTTGCAGCTGCTTGCCTGGGTTGCAACATAAGCCATGATAATTCATGGTTCAGATGTGTTCTAAATTTGTACAGTTCAGGAGTGCACTGAAATGATCAAATTGTTTGGATTTACACACTGCTCTGGGGAAAAAGGGAAAAAGCACTCCAAGTCCAAACAGCATTCAGAGGAAAGCTTCCATCTGCTCAAAAAGCAGGTCAGATAAGCCATTCTAAAAATTTTGTTCTGGACCCAGCCTCTACCTTTTCCCATACACCATAAGGCTTCTTCCTGCACTGTTCCCCAAGAAACAGAACTGCATAGGAGTCATGGAGGTGTTTTGACTTTTAGTACCTGATCAGGTGATTTGGAACAGCCCTCCCAGGGGGAGAGGCTGAAGTTGGGGTTGTTGAGCTTGTGTAAGGTTCTGCTACAAGAGAGCTGGAGAGGGACTTCTGACAAGGGCAGGTATTGACAGGACAAGGGGGAATGGCTTCTAAAAGAGTTTAGGTGAGGTAAAAGGAAGAAATTCTGTACTATGAAGGTGGTGGACACTGAACAGGCTCCCAGACAACCTGTGGCTGCCCCATCCCTGTAACTGTTCAAGGCCAGGGTCAATGAAACTTTGAGCAAGCTGGTCTCTTTGGGAGGTGTCTCTGCACATCACAGAGGGGCTAGAATAGATGATTTTCCAGGATTCAGAACACATTCCTGGAATTTTCAGATTTCATACACCTAAGCACCACTGCAGCTTGGACAGATGGCAGCCTACTGCTATGACCAGTGACAAGGCAGCAGCTGTCCAACCACAGTGTGACACTCTCTAGGAGCACGTGAGAATTCACCATGACAGGTCCTTCTCAAAATCCATCCCACCCCTGACAGGGTGAGGGTTCCTGAATAGCAACTGCAACCTAATTCAGAATTTCAGAGTATCAACTGAGTTGCTATAAGTGGTAGGAAATATGTGTAAAATGCAGTTTCTCCCAATGCTCCTAGCAGTATAATTATACCCAACCCTTAACAAAAATAATATTAATAGAAGCCATTATAATTAGTTACAGTAGTTTAATTTTGACTGTGACTTTACCATGTAGAATTAAGCACTCTGTTTACATTTTAAGTACAACACCACTCATAGTTAACAGGAACACAGAAGTGAGACCAACCAACAGCCATCCCTGTTCCAGATTAGCCACAAGTTTTGCACTTGAGCACTTCAAAACTTCAGCAGCAGTAAAGATTGTGAAGATGCTACCACCTCTCCTCATCTATAGAGAGACCACTTTGATGTGCACACTGCAGTAAGCACCATTTTTACACCAGTTTGAAGAACCCAGAGCTGTTCACACTGCCTGAGGATTCTCCAAGTTACGTGACGGTAATTCCACCTTTTTGTGGCATTTTCTACTGTTTATGTTCTATTCTGCATTTTTAGTTGTTCTTTCTATAGTTTTCTCTACCAGAGTTCCTAACTCAGTGGTCAGTTAGAAACAAGCCAAGCAGCAAAGCCTCCATGCACAGGTACATAAGGCTGTAGTAAGGACATGTCAGACTGGGCAAGAATACAAGGCTTAGTTACTGTGGCAAGGAGCCCAGAGCTGCCAGCTCAGCCTTCTCCAAAATGTGGCAGAAAAGCTTAGCTGCAGATTCTGGATCTATTCCCAAGTTTTTACTTGCACATCCTTCTACCTTCTCCTCTCACCTCTGATATAACCTGAGCTGGAAACCACTCTTTCCTGCCTTGCAGTTCCTCTCCATCTTCCCTCTGCAGGGCACAGGAGCAAAGTGCATCACATGCTTCACATAGAGATAACCATGTACACAGGAAGTATTATAGCACCATACACCACTAAACCAACCAGCAGTAACAGCAGAGCTCAAGGAGAAACTGACAAACTTGAAAAAACACAACACTCTTAGTGAAACAATGGTAAATTTCACTTCACAGCACCTTGTTACACTTGAAAAAGCAATTCTAGAACAGAATTTCAAAATAGTTAGGATTAAATTAATCCTGTAACTGTACTTGCATTCGTCCATCCTGTTAAATGAGTACTGAACTGCAGAACCTTAGTGCCTATAGCACACATGCACCTGCTGAGCCTGCAGCCCTGTAGTTCTAGCAATGGCTGTGTCACTCCATAGATAGGAAAGTCATGAGTTTCAGAGGAACAACTTATCACTAAGTGTTCTGGGAAGCCCCAGGATGTCAGTGCTCACCACTGCCACCCAGGAGTTGCAGCTCCATCAAACACAACCAGCTCTCAACCTCGAGCCACTGAACTGCATTTGAAGCATTCCTGAACTGGACCCCACCCACACCAGTATCCCCTGCTCTCCCTCCAACTGCTGGATACACCCAATTTCTGAAATGCAGGGGTGGTGCCATGAATTCTGCCAGCCATTCAAGCTCAATGCCCTTTATGTCATTTGGCTTGTAGAGCAGAGTCCCTGTAGCTCCTGGGCTCCACACTGCATAGGAGCTCCCAGGGCAGTAGCAGAACTCCCTGAGAGACCATGGCTCAGAACACTCCGGAGGGTAGAGCTGTGACTGGAGCTAGGGAGCCCTTCAAAGCAAACCATGACCTTGCCAGCTGCTGTGTTACAAGGTGCTCCACTGCCCACTCCAACTCTCCCTTTGCTCAAAGCATGCCTAGTTATCAGCTCTAGTCCTTCTCTTGGGCTCCACTTCACTTCCTGTGCTGTGTAACAGTTTACAGGCTACAGCACTCACACCACTGGCAAAAACGCTCCAGTCCAGGAGCCACTACCCTTTTGCCACTAGAAATTTATCACCTTTCAAGAATGTAAGTCTTGAGTATCAATGAGGACAAAAAAAAACTCACTGGGGACAGGTTCTAGGAAGTAAGGTGTTTTGAGTATTTAATAGATGACATTTCAAGCCTGTACAATGCAACATCATTTAACTCTTTTGTAGGCATTTTTTTTGCCAATTTGATTTGAGAAACAGGCAGCTAATAGACAGTGCCACTTGATTCAGAAACATGCATGTGGCCTGGGGGGAAGCTCAAAGCATTAACCAAGTCAAAAGCACATACTCACTGATAAAGCATACATTGGACCACAAGGCAAACCCCTACCATCTCTTCAGCAGAATTCCATCATTTCTCCTCCTGTCACAACACATCTGTAGTGTCTTCCTTGTCTGTGACTTTATTTAGAATTCATCTGCATATCCAGACAAGGAGTGTAAAAATAATTTCAGGATAGTTGCAACCTAAGGCAACTCCCACTGATGTTTCATTTCTTAAATGAACAAGTCATCAGCCAAAGCTTTTCTACTGGGAGACATTCAGAAACAAGTCAAGTATCACAATGTTTATTGATAGATACAAGTATATAAAATCAGGGCATGAACATGTCTTGATAAATTAATAGACTTAATTTCAGTACTGTAAGAGGGACCAATTCAAATTTCTTACCATGTCATGTTTCACACCCACAAAAACCTCTTCCAAAGGGCATTAAACCATCTCTTCAGCCGATCAGTTTTTGTGCAAGTAAACTGTTCCTTTTATAAAAGACTTGTGCACTTGCCCAGGCTCAAGGATATTAAAACCTAGCACATAAAGCCCATTACTAGAGGTAGAAATACAGGCAAATATACTATTACGGCAACAACCATCGATTACAGTTAAGGATTCTCTGTAACAACCAAATGGATAATCAAATATTGCAACAACTCAAGTATTACACTGAGCAAAGTGCATTTCTACAGTATTCAGTGTTGCTATTCAGTTTCTAACTTAAAAACAGCCTATGATAACTGGCAGCAAAGAAGACCCTTGCAACAGACTGCTTCTGCTCGAGAACTTATGATGTAATTATTGCATGCTGCTAATACACTGTTATCTAAACATTGAAGATACTCTAAAATATTTTTATTGTAGACTATTAAGACATACTACAAAAACCTTTTGCAGAGAATATCCTACTGACATACTTCTGCTTTAAATATTGTGAAACATTACAGCGGAATGAATTTTCGCAGTGGTTAGGTCAAATGCAGTTACATCATAGCAACAGTATGTTTGCACAATTTAAGGCTTTGGCTGGTTCTTTAGTCAGCTTCTTCTTCAGATTCTTCTTCTTCAGCAGTTTCCAGCCAGGTTAACCACTGGTTTACCTGCAGTTACACAAAACTGGTTTAAGGGAGCAGGAATTGTTTCCCCATTAGGTTTTTCCACAAAACACTCATCTTCCCCTCCCCCAGTCTCAAAGAACTTTCATCCATATTTGCACTACACATAGGCCTCCAGTCAATAGGAGAGATTTAAGTAATCTTGCTCCTAGTGGAATAGTACAGGAAGATTCTAGATATTTACAAGTCTTACACGCTTCAGCAGTCTTCTCAAACACTCCAGTGCAGCAGAAATAACAAAAAAACCCAAGTCTCTATTCTAATGTTAAGAGATTTACCTGGAATAAAGCTTTGCCTTTCCCTGGAAACTCTTGAGTAATGTCTTCTTTCCATGCCAAGAAGGCTTCTTCTTCAATGATCTCCATGTCATAGAAATGAACAAAGAAGCGCAGTAACATGCCTATGAAAGTCAATTTAAACTTGGTTAGCTTTATAACCTTCTCAACCACTTGCTGAATTTTAAGAAATGTAGGGACAAGCCAATTCAAGTGAGACCTCAATGTACTTACCTTTTGGAAAATTGTTGTTGTAGCAGTGCACCTGGAGTGCATATAAAGCACTCACTTGCAGATCAACATGGTCGTGGAGGAACTTCTGCATCACTGGCTTGAAGGAAAGAAGCAGCTGCTTTTCCTGCTCGAGCTGCTCTTTGGATGGAGCAGATGAAGAATCCGATTCGTCACTGGGTGGGTTTACTTCACTAGAAATATACTGCAAGAAACTGGACAGAAGAAAAGCCAAACTAAGTTCTATAAACTAAGAGATCAAAGCACTTGACATATATAAAGTTCAGATTTCACTGCAACTATCCTGCTTCCACCTGCAGTCAGGGAGCAAGCATAGGGACTTGTACTATGGTTGAGAGTGCACCAGAAAAATCCTTGTTCTGCTTTTGTTACAGCTCTACATTTTAGAAAAGCACATGGATCTAGACTTCCTGCCCAAGAAACCACTTCACATACTGATGCAAGCCTGCAGACTTGCCTTTCTTCTCAAATACAATGGGATTTTACTAGAGAAGGTTCACTCAGAATATTGTCTCCCCATGTACTGCATCTCAGACTTCTGCAGAGCTACATTTGAGCCTTTACAGAATTAGTGCCTTACTGGTAGCTTAACCAAACAAATACCTAAAAATATGTCAGAACAGCATCCCACCTGGTCATCAATATATTCACAAATCCCTTATCTACATGAAGCTTGGGTGAAATGTTATCTTTAATCCACTTATAGATGGCTTGAGGGGATGGATCCGATTTTATTTGCTTTAGCAGTTCCTTCTCCAGTTTCAGAAGGGGGAACAAGAAGCTAAGCCCCTTCCCTTCCAAGATCTCCAGCATGCGGTCCTTGTTCTGGTCAATTTCTGACAAGGAAACAAAGACACGTGTTAAGCACTTCTCAAGAGCTCTAAGTGATGGTTCATGCTCCAGCCACCCCTTAAGAAACATCATTCCTAACAATAATGACAGCTAATTCCACCAAGAGAACCCTGCAGGTTATTTTACTCTGGCATAAACTAGAACAACATCTCACTTACTCTAGGATCAGGTAACAAAAGAGCTCTGTGGCAAATCTTACCTGGTAACATTTTCTGCATATTCACTTTGCTTTGTTGGAACAGTTCTGTTAGCCATTCACGGTCTTGTAACTTAGCTAACTGCTGAAGACAGAGCAGGAAGAGAGGGAAATGGGTGCCACTTTCCAGTGGTTGAGCCAGTTCGGAAATGCTCACCAGGTCTGAAATAATGGCACGGGCTGCAAACTGTGCTAAGTAGGATTTCACCAATGGGATGTCCACCTCCAGTTTGGGGCACTGGTCCAATACATTCAGGAATGCCTAAGAAACAATAAACACACAAGATGAAATTCCTAAGTAATTCTGTTCCTGTGCAACATAATACTCATCATGAGTATGTTTTCTGTAATCACTTGCAAAGAGGATCCCAGGTTCCAGCTGCCTAATTACTGCATGTCTTCCTTTTATTGCTTCTTGTGCCCCTCACAGGTTCACATACTATTTTTACCTCCTCAGATTAGGAGTTAAAAAAAATATTTGCACACTGCCTTTACAGCAGCTCAACACCATGAAGAGCCAAGAAACAAGAACTGCAATATTATCAGACCACAATACCTGCATGAAGTTGTCACTGGTGGCTATTCCCTCCTGCTTGAGCAAGCTGATCAAAGTACTTGCTTTCTCTTTGTCCTCATCTGATCTATCTAGGGATTGAAGGATTACTTTGCTCAGCATCTCAGGAATGAAGTGTTTCGGAGCTCTCATTTCTCTCACAGTATTGACAGCATCATTAGCATTTCCATTGTTCAGATACTCAGTCACAACAGCCTCCTGGAGAGGAAAGAAACACAGTTAAACATTCTTTTTGAAGATCACATCCAAAGCTCTAAGATTCACTACTGCACACTAACTTACAGTTTGCTTAAGTAGCTCTTCCTTAGAAGGAGGTGGTTTCTTGGTGGTCTTTGCAGGCTTCTCTTGTATAAGTGGTGGATTTGTTTTAAGACCAAGTTGAGGCGGCTGAAAAGAGACCAGAATTTGTTTCTTTGTAGCACATCTACCTTTGCTTATATAAAGTTTTACAATACAAAACATAAAAAGCAGATGGAACTCAAATTAGTTTGGTTTCATACATTCTTTTCCCAAGTTCTGCTCTGTGCAATCAAAGACTTCTCTCTCCCCACATATGAAATTAAGTTTTCCAAGCACAAACAGGAAAGTATAGCCAAAAACATGCAGGAATTTTTTGTATTTACCTGTCCCAAAGGCGGTGTCTGAGTGCGTGGTGGTTGAGCACTGGGAGGAATCATAGTTATCTGGGGCTGAAGCTTTGGCACTTGGTTTTTATTCATCAGGAAAGACTGAGCAGGTCTCAGGCTAATCTGTAAACAGTAAGTAAGTCAAAGAAAAACTCAAACTGTTTCTAGTAATATGACCAACAATACACAGCCATGGACTCGCTCCAACTTATCTCACTGAAGCATGATTTAATTTCTACAATATTAATACTCAAATACAGATAAAGCCACATGTGTTCTGAAACGCTCCCAAAAGCAAATTACTGGCATTTAGTTCAACTACTATAAAAATCTGGAAATGCTCCTTTTAGATGCAGTATGTTAGAGACCCAAGAAGATAATCAGCATGCTTGCCGATGTATTTTACAGCCAAAATGAAACTCTACCAAATTGCTCAGAAATCGGGATACAAGTCTGGTTAACACTCAAAATCACAATGCAGTTTACTCTGCATTTGAAATTTTGCCTATTAGCCAGTTCTAAACAAAAGAAAATTAAAAAAAAAAATTAACCTGGTCCAGCACTTCAGGGTTTCTAAAGTTCAGGATTTTCTGAAGTTTTAATTTAATGTTTTATCAATAGGATGCATGGGAACTGATGTCAGAGTAGTGTTCTTAGAAGTGTGTGGGAAGGAAAGGACACCCCAAAAAATTGCCCTCATATCTCAGTCTTGCTCATAGGACGCTGGATACCCTAAGGAAAGTGAGGGGGGTAAAAGGTGAAAGAGGAAGGGACAAAGAAGGAGGAGAATGAAGAGGAGGAGAAAGAGTTCCAGCATTAGTCCTCATAATAACGCGTCTTGCTATAATCATTGGGCAATATTTAGAATAGGCTGTAAATAATGTAGGCATGTCATGTACCTCATCTGCATTAAGCTGTCCTTTCTTAGAAAACCGAGGTGGCATATCCTTCGACTGTCCTTGTTGCTGGGATAAGAGTCCCTGATTCTGGGTATGGTAGAGTTGGCTTTGCCCCTATTTCAGAAAGGGAGATATAGAGAAAGAAGTGCAGATGATGGAGTGGCGTACATCATTTGGTAAGTAGTACCAGAGGGACCAGAGGAACAAAGATTCTATTTGCCAGGAAGGGAGAAAGAAGGAGCAGGGGTGGTGGGAGAATAGCATCTATCCCTAAAAACAGGGCCATCTTTTAAATAAAGCACACCGTTCTGACCCACCAAAGCCACATGCACCTTTTCTTGCAGTTAAAAAAAAAAAGTGTACTTCTTGCATCTTTTTGTACTATTTAAAAAGTGGTTTAGAATGTTTGTATCAGCTGAGCATCAGTTATCAGAATCAAATCTGAATAGGTCTTTTAACATAAGCAGATTTTAATCCATAACATACGCATCTCAGGAAGTGCTTCTAAACAAGCTGAAGTCACCATGCAAACAGCTTCCTTACCTGACTTTTCAGAAAAGATTTGCCTAGGTCTCCAAACTGGGATTGAGCAGAAGGCATGAGGTGACCCCCATGGCCATTGAAGAGTTGGTTTGAACGATGGCGTCCCATGGTGGGTGAGAATCTATCCTGAATAACCCCTGGACCAGTACCAATTCCGCTACCTGGATCAGCAAGGAGACAAATGACAGTTTTAATTCTTGTTCAGCACAGCAGAGCCACAGCCACCCCATCACTCTGTGGTGTCAGGATACCTGGCATTTGTCCAAACATATCAGCAAGCCCTCCGAGTGGGTCCCTGTCAAGTTTCATCCTGGGTGGCATGAAGGGTCCCTCCAGAAAGAAGTCGCTTCGCATCCCTTGAGACATAGGAGCAGGAATAAAAACTCCCAGATCCTTTAAAACAGGAATTACAATTTTGGTCAGTTTCAAGTAGCAGCCCCAAGAAAGCAAAGCTTTTAGCCCCCAACTACAGAAGTCCATCTGGTTTTAACCCTTAAGCCAACTGTGACACTGTGTGAGAACTACTCCCAAGTGCAGAGCGCGAAGGCAGGCTATGGACCTTACACACAACACTCACTTTTACTGCATCTTGACGGATTTGATTGATAGTCTTTGGTCCATTGTCAAGAAAAGCTTTGCGAGGAACCCAGTTGTGTTCTCTCAACTCCACAGTATCCTTGGAACAGAACAGGCTATTAGGAAAGGATTCAAGACCATTTTGCAAGGAAAACAAAAAGCAGCGGGAAGCCATTTAATCATCATACCTGCAGCAGGAAACGAATCCTTGCTGGCAATTCCTTACTTGACATCAAGGAGCGCATACGGGCAAAGTACTGATCCATTAAGGACTGGGGGAACAAACGTTACAAGTTAGAATTATCCTATCAGTGCCTTGAGTGTTTTCACTCACGACATTCAAGGCAAAATAATGCAACAAGCTGCCCTTTCCTGCTATCTCTAGCTCCTTGATGACATAGTCTAAAGAACTAATGCATCAAGACATTTGAATCAGAGATAAGCAAGACAGCCAAAATTCTGTTCGTTTCAAGCTTACATTCCAAACTCTCATGTCTCAAATCATCTAGCTGTGCTAAGAATAGTTCCTCAGCACATCTTCTCAAACAGTGTTTAGAAAAACAACACTCTCACTTAGATATTTCATGATGACCCTAACTACATCCTGGTGAAATGTTTAAAACTGTTTTTTCTATCAAGAGAATTAGTCTGGAAGCCATAGTGGGAACTCTTTTCTCTAAAAAAAAAAATCAAACCTCTGTTTTGTACCTATGAATACTGAATACAGAAGGTTCAGGCAATCAAGTTTTAGCCACATAATTTAATTAGGTTAATGACTGCACTAGATAGGCACATACCTTGGCTTTCGCATGATCTAATCTAGGTCCCACTGTCCTCATTATCTGACAGAGGCACTCCAAATCCTCCCCCATATCTTTGAGTTGAACTCTCTTCTTCTTTTCCAAAAGCTGAAAAATTAAAGGGGAAATTTAGGATTTAAAAATTTTATAAATGACAATTTATAATAAACAACAAACTTTGTACACTGACATTTAAAAAAATATTGTTTTGTTCTGAAGGGAAATGGACTTAAAAATTAAAATTAAGATCTGCCAATTTTTAAGTGTGTGTAGTTTCAAGCACCTACAGCACACTTTTGTGCTCATTTTCCTTTTGAGACAATTCCTATGGCATTGAACAAGGCTGGTTTTACTTCTTAATCATGCCATAAGATAACAGTAGGGGATGAGCAATCATCAGGAAACATTTTTGTGCCATTTTATGCTCCTGCACCGAGATTCTCAAAGCAGCATCAATATTTGCATATTTTTTCTTTTTAAGTTCTGTTTTGCTCCTAGCTTCCTCCCAATCTGAATACTCACTGTTTTGATGCACTTATGAAGGATAGATTCATGAATAAGATCAAGCTTGCCAAGTTCTCCAATGAATTTGATGTTCCCCAGCATCTTGATCTTGGCAATGGCTCTCTGTTCCTCCTCCTCAGGGAGGAGGGGACCATCATGCTTATCATAGACTGGAAAACAAAGAAGCCTGTTTTACACGGCTGTGGGAAAAGATGACAAATAGATTCTGTATTAAAGCGGTTCTAAAACTTACTATCAACATTTCTGGTTCGGTTTTCAAATTCATCTTGAAGTTTAGATATTAGGAGGCGTCTGAATGTCTACAAAGCGAGAACAAAGAAAACAATTAAGCTAATCAGGGCAGCTACAAATGCACCCAAAATTTACCATTGCAGATTAAGAGATGCACTCACTGTGCTTTGCTTCTGTCCTGGATGACTCTCTGCTGATGGGCCATCAAAGTTGGGTGCATCTTCTGCCAGTCGCAGACATAGTTGAGCGTACAGCGAGCTATACTTGGGCTCTTCAAGGGCTTTGTCTACGATCTGCAGAGAGCCAGGTTGAGTAAGGCAGCAAGCAGCAGGAGGGTGCAAATGTTATTAGGAGACTGAGTTACAAGACACAGAATGGATTATTACCACCCTCATCTAGAACATCCTGTTTCCTGCTTAATCAAGCACAGAAGCATTGTAGTCCAACACCAGTCTCCATGCTGAAGCAAAGGACAAAAGCCACTGCTTGCTACTGAAGAGGCTCTGTAATCCTTGGCTACAAAACTCAAGTTTATTATGCCAACACCGACATTAATATCACAAATCTGATCTCGTTTAAAGAAAGTGATGTAATAGTTGCATCAGTGTCCCCAGAGATCACCAGTGATTGCCTTCCCAAAATCAAGTGGCTTGCTCCTCAGGAAAGAGGAAGAAGGGGAGGCCAAGCAAGTAAGATGGCTAACTCACACCTCAGTTTATTTTAAAAAATAATCATAGAAGCCCAATCATGTTTAGTCATTGGGAAGACTTCTAAATGAGAAACTCAAACCATTAAACCTACTTCCTCCCCAGTAGATCCTTTTTTACACAGAAAGCAGGGGTGGGACATGGTGTTTGATAATCCAAGTACACAAAAGCATTATTCATGCTACTTCTGTATCCCATCAAAACAAACCAACCCCTGGCTTTCCAGCATGCAAGAAAACTGTAGATAAAAGAAATGCAACCAGCTTACCAGCAGTATGACCCCTTTTAGGATGAGCTTAGATTCTACACCCACATTGAGGAGCTCAAGGCATAGCTTGTCGAACTTTTCAGGAGTAAGCTTATTTAGTATGCTAAAGAGGAAAAAAAACCCAAAATCAGAATATAAAGACACTCTAAGCATGCTACGAGTCACTTTAGACTCAACTTATTTTTTTTGAAAAGTGCAATTTTCCATTCAACTGGTTTTTTTTAAGATCTTCAGATTCAGTGAAGTACCACTGAAAATACTAATCTGCTTACAATAATTACTTGAAGTGTTTTCTGCTGCTAGATTACCAGGCTGGTTCCTTGCTAAAGGACACACTTCCCCCAAACTCAAGGCCCACATCTTCCTTTCCTCCAGCCTATTTCTTAGGTACACATTGCTAATGAAAACAGTAAGGAAAGAAGTAATTTTGTGAGGAACTTACCCTCTTACTTTCCTGAAGATTGCATCATGTCGTTCTTTGTCGTTTGCGGAGTCGTCATCTCGTCTAGTGCTTCGTGAAGGAATCCATTTCTGAGCGTTTTGCCCTGGGGTTTTCCCCAGGAACTCGCTGCAAAATTTTGAAGAATACGGTTGTTAAAACAGAAACAAGTGATTTACAGAACTGCCCTTTTAACCCTTCAGTGATGCCTTACTCAAAGCAATTCCATTACTTGCTTTGTTAAGAGCACATAGTTACCCCTACCAACACTGCAACATCTGCTGCATAGGAAAATACTCAACAACAATGCCTGGGACCCAAAAATACCCTCCACACTTTCTAAGTTAAATACATAACAACCCCATGCCCATGCACTGCCTATCAACCATGAGGTACACTTTAAAGGGCACAGACTGGAAAACACTTAAAGCTCTTTAACTCAGTAGGTATTTCTGGTAGGTATTTCTGGTAAAACTTTAAAGCTAGCCCATTCTCAGTTCTGTATTCATTATCAAGCATGCTCTGACTTTGAAGTCATGCAAGTCAAAGAGCAAGATGACATACCTGTTGCTGGCAGTCTTGGGATAGTGCTGAGGTGCACCCCTACCACCTCCTCCGCCTGAAGAAGCACTGTTAAAAACAACCATAGAAACCTGGGTAAGTCCAAACATCTCCATTTTGGTATAAACATTACACAAGGAGATTTTCCATGGCTAACTACTCATCAAACAAACAAAGGGTACCTGAAACGAGAAGCACCCCCTTCTGCAATCGCACTCTCCACTTTGGCGGCTTGACAACGAAGAATCTTCAAAAGAATAAAATTAAATTGACGGGGTAGGGAAAAACAAAACCTAGAAAGACAAACCAAGCATTCATATTATATTTGTTTACTATCAGCCATAGCATTTAACTTTAAAAAGCACAAACGTTTGCCCGCCAACGAGAACCCTCCAACAGTGAACTTTAAAAAAATTAAGAAAACTTCCATTCATGCAATACTTTGGGACAGTCACAGAAAGGCCAATTTCATCATTCTAGCCATGTTTCCCAGCGAGGGTGAGGGCAAAGAGACAAGGGAACCATAGACTGAGCAAAAACCCTCAAGTTTATCCAAAAGGCAAGAGTACCCGCAGGAAAGAACGCAAGTATTTTTTTCTTTTAAATAGCACAGTGAGTCCTTTACTGACGTGATTTAGAAACTATGATTTATAATGGTACAAAAAAGCAGCCGAATTCTGAAAAGCATCAGACAACAACACGCAGGCTTAATGCGGTAAAAGGCGTGTATCCTGCGTCCAAATGGCGTACTAAGCCACCAAATACCGAAAGAAATGCACCGCCCACCCACTACCTCAACTTTCAGCTTGCATAAAGAACCTCACTGCATGGCTCACGTAGCGGAACGGCGAGCACGGGGACAGAAACGCCCAAGGGAGGGAAGCCGGGGAGTGTCCCGGATGCGCCCGCAGCCCTCTCGGAGCCGAGCGCGGCGAGTGCCCCCCGCCCGCCCGGCGCGGGCACGCGGAGCGGCCACAACATGGCGGCAGCCGCGGCGGCGAACAAAAGGCTCGGCCGCAGAGGGCGCCCCCCGCAGGCGCCGCGCGGCGCCACCGCCCCCCCGCCCCGCCCGGCGGGCGCCGCCCGCTGCCCGCGCCCGCCCGGCTCTTTGTTCTCCGCCAGGGCGCCGGGCGGGACCCGCTCCCCCGCACCACGGCGGCCGCCCCGGGAGACACGAGGGGGAAGCAGGCGGTATCGCCCCGCACCGCGGCGCCCGAGCCCCCAAACAGGAAACATGGGCGAGGCGGCTGACGCGGCGCTTCGGCAGCCCGCTCTCCACTCGCGCGAAGAAAAGCCAGTGAACAATAGTAAAAAAAAAAAAAAAAAAAAAATTAGAAAATCCTCTCGTCACCTCCCCACCAGCAATGTGGATCCTCAGACCGCAGCCCGCTATGTGTGCCGCGGCTTCTCCCTCCGAGGGAAATCTGGGGGGCAGTGCGGGCGCCCGCAGACCGCGGCCAGACCACCATCCCGCAATCGAGCCGAGGCCATTAAAGGCACGGCCCGTACGGACAGGCACCGCCCGGTCCCGTCTCCCCGCTCTAACCTGCAACGCTGCCGCTCAGCTTCCCCTACGCGCCCGGCGGGAGCCGCCGAGCTCCTCCCCCCCTTTGCTCAGCGGCGGCGGAGCTCGCAAAGCCGGCAGCGAGAGCGACCGCCGGCCCGTGCCGCCATTTTGTGCGGGAGAAACAGACAAGCAACTGACAAGAAAATGGCGGCCACTCTGGGCAGCCGCCATTTTAGGCTACAGCTGTAGCAGTACCCGCTCACTCCCGGCCCCAGATCCGCGGTTCTCCCGCCACTCCCGCATTTCTCACCTTCCCTAAGGCCTTGTCAGCTTCCCCGGGTCCCGGCGGCTACCAAGGGCAGGGGAAAAGGCAAGAGAAGGGGGGGGAGGGGAAGGGAGCCGGGGACCGGGGCTGGGGAGGGGAAGGGGGGAGCGCGCGGGACAGGGCGAGTCTCCGAGTCACCACAACAGCAGCAGCAGCACCGACCCGACGCCTCCCCCCGCCACCTCCATAGAGCGCCGACCGCCGCCGCCGCGTCTCGGGCGCTCCCCGGCAGCCCCACTAACTTTATCACCCTTCACGCAACCTACCCCACCTCCCGCCGGCACCCGCCAATCGCCGCCGACCGCTCCACCGGTCCTGCCAATCACAGCCGAGGAAGGGGGCGGTGCCAGGGCTGGGGTGGGCGGCGGAGGGAGGAGGTTTGGTTGCGCCGTGCCGCCGCCGCAGTGCAGCATCGGTATTCACGAATCCTGCTACGCCAGGGGCTGCTGGCGCTGCCGCGCAGGGCATTGGGGCCTGCGTAAGTGGCGCAGCCGCTGCATGGCGGCCGCTTGGCCACCGCGTCCCCGCGCCGTTTGCTGCCGAGCTGCAGCCCTCACAGAGCTCCAGTGCTAGGGGCTTGCCGTGCGAGCTTCAGGCGTTTTCACAGAAGGGTACTTTAATCTATGTATGCTAACATATATGTTCGTAAGATTTCTGTTTGGGATTTTAAAAAATTTGTTTAATATATTTATTTAAGCCCCCTCCGTCAGCCCACATTTCGGATTTGGCTGAGGTAAAAAAATTAGCCGATAGCCCACGGTAGCCCTGGGTTTGCAGTCAGACCCGGAGGAGGAGGTTTGCTATCTGAGCTGCAGGAGCCTGTCTGTACGGATCCAGTTTCAGGTTTGCTTTTGGGGTTTGGAAACTATTTCCCTGCATGTACTTTTGGCCGTGAACCGGCCTGTCCGGGGCTGCAGGCCCCCCTCAGACAACCGGGGCTCGGGGGAAACATTTGTGTTTGTCATGGTAAGCACTCAGGTAGTGGAGTGTTCCTGCTCAGTTAAACAAAACAAAGATGGCCAGGCTTCCAGATGGAGGTGGAAGTTTGAGTCATGGAGCCTTCCAGAGACTCAGCCGTGAGGGGTTTCTTCCTTTAACAGCCCGGCCTCCATCCCTGGTGGTGGCTAAGGTGGCTGCCACCCTGGCTTCCCAAAGGTCTAAGTGTAGTTGCCCTGGATGGGGCAGGGTAGAAAAGAAGGGCTCTGGAGAGGTGAGGAGAAGCCCCACAAACACCCACATCTGCTTTGTTCTCACAGCCGCCTTCCGCTTTCGGTTTGTGTGACTCACGGTTCAGATGACTGGGGGAAAGTGATCCATGTAGTAACTCCTGGAACGTGCAGATGGCAAGTCCAAACACATGATCCTGCAGAACTTCCAGCTTCTTTCCAAAGCCAACCTCATTCCTAATGCTTTCAACATATGTAAGGCTTAAAGGGGGCTGTCATGTGGGAGTTCTTATATTACGTCTTATCTGGGATGAAGCTTCTTCAAGGTAGGTTGCACCATATCATAGCTGTGAGCATTAAGCACAATTTACTCACTGGATTGTGTTATGGGAAATCTCAAACAAACTACCTGAAAGTAACTTTTGAGCTCATTTGTGTTGAATAAAGGTGACACAAATGTGACAGATACTTATCATATCAGAATTTATGTATAATGACACTTTCCCACATGGAACTATGAGCACACTACTGCAAGAGCTTGGATTTAACAAGTAAATCTGCAAGAACAGAACTGTGCAGAATGCCATTGAAATCCATGGAATCCAGCTTGAAAGGAGGCAACAATGGGCACAGAGGAAACAGCAAAGTCAACAAGATTTAAACCAATGTTAGAACCAATGAAGGTTATTGAACATTTTCAGAGTGAAAACTAATCAAAAATTACTTGCAAATCTTAGAAGAGAAAGCAGGGATTTTGTTTTTGGTTGGCTGGCAGAATATTCTCAGTTTCCAGCATAAGCATTTCAACACTGTTAAACTGTAAATGAAAACTAAGAATTTATATATATTTGGGGGGGAAGGGCAGAGGACAGATTGGGAAACCTGCAAAACATAGTAGGTACATAGTGACAAAGTGTCACATTTCATTGTTTATTTTAAAGCATACTTTAAAATACTTATTACCATAACAACAGAAAATCCCCCGACATTTGGTCAGTAAGAGAATAGCGATGTTTTCTTAAAGCTGTGGTTGTTTTTTTAGGATTGAATGCTGAAGTATTCAGCAGGATATATGGTGTTCCATAGCTCACACTGGCTTCAGCAGGTGGGAACCAAAGAAGTTTCTGTGCTTGGCTGCTCATAGCATCCCTTCACATGTGCCACACTTTGTCAGCCTCAGAGACCTGCTGCACAAGTACAATTGATGAGGGCAGTGAACCATAATGAGAGGACAAAAAAATTGTGAAATGCCTTCTATTTTCTATATCTCACACTCTCCTTAAATTCCTTTGCTTGGTATGGAAGGCACCATTATTCGTGTCTGAGAATGTAGCAGCCCAATTGTTTGTTTGGTAAAAAATTTCCCTAAGGAATCTTTTGTTCAGTCTGTCCCCTTGACTTTACCTACAAAAACCCCACAGTCCCTGTCCCCCTAACAAGAAGAAGAAGAAACAAACAAGCAAAAAACTAACAAAAAACAACCAGCCAAACAAAACAACCAAAAAACCAAAAAGTAATTTTATGGCTAGCATAAAGTAATTTTATGGCTTTGCAGTACCACCTTGCATCCATCCTTTGTGATTTGTCCAAATTCTACCTCCCCATTGTATTTTCCTCTTTTCTCTCCTCCACTTGCACTGGACATCAGTGATGCTATAATTCAAATCAGGTGGTTTCCAATTGGCATAATGGTAGTTCTGGATTTGTTCCTGCAAGTCTGAGCTTGCAGAATCGATGCATAATTCCAGCCTGAGTGCACTGCCACTGGTTATTTTGAGATGTCTGTCAAGTGTCCTGAGGAACCCTCTGCGTTGCAGGCTCTGTGGCACAGGAGCTGCTGCACAGATGCAGCATCTGGCTGAGAGGAAGAGAGCTGCCCCTTGCTGCACATATGGGAGAGCTCAGAAGCTGGGCAGCCTCCTATGAGAAGAGCCCGCAAAATGTGGGAAAGGGGAAAGAAGCTTTCCCTTGCTGTTGCTGAGCTGGAATCACCAGGACTCACCCAGTGTAATAGGTTGCCTTGCAGTGATTCCAAGGCTGGGCCCTGCTGGGTGGGGCTTCCAGACAGTGCTGGTGACAGGGTGGCTGGGGCAGTGTGGCACTGCAGCACTCCAGAGCATCCTGCATCTCATCCCCTGCTGGCCGTGGGGCTGGCTTTGTTCAGAGTGCCCCATTAATGCAGTGTGGACATGCAGATAATGTGAGCCAAAGCAGCCGTGGAGAGAATTACTGCAGAGGAGGTAATGCGCTGACAATTTGCACCCTAGTTTATTTCATGTTAATTTCTCCAACATAATAATCACCTCCTGCACCTTCTAATTTTCCCAGCATTTTTTCAGCCTGTGCTTTTTCAGGGGGGCCTTATTTTTCTCCAAAGCCATCGTGACCCACCTGCTGAATGAAGTAGCTGGCACACACATTTAACCAAATGTGAAATGTACTAATTTTGTTTTTCCTGTGATAGAAGCCTGTCTCAAGGAGAGCTGTACTGTAAAAAAAAAAGGCCTGAGGAAAAAAAAAAAAAAACAAAGCCCAAACCATAAACTGAAAAATACACCTATATTTTTAATTTAAACATTTTTATTGGCACTTCTACTGAAGCAGAATGTTCTTAACAACAAACCCATTCATACTGTGCAGATTCACTTTTATAGGAATTGTTTGCATTGTCTCTTGGAGAAATGCACTAATAATACATTGGATATGTGCCTAAATTGTACAACATAGCATGGATGGTGTCAGAGCATTGCAGAAGGCTTTGTATTTTTTTTGTACAGGATTTTAATTTGCAGAATATTGGTATTAAACTTCTGTATATCTGTAGAGGTGACTTTGAGTGGCACTGATTTAACAATATTCGCTGAGGCAAGAACATTCCAACCCTTCTAGACAGTGGTGCACTTTAAACCACCTGGGAGGTCCCTTCTTTTTTCCCTTCCTTTGGAAAATCCTTTGCAGTAGATTTCACGGAGTCCTCCATCTAATAAATTATTTTGCTTTCATTCCGTTGTCTTCTGAAATTCTGCATCCAATACCTTAACTCACCAGCTGGATTCCTGCTGCTCAGAACCAGACATACTAAAATATATATATTTAAAGATCCACCTCCTGATTCCCAATTTAAGACTCAGAAGACTTGCTGGATTTCTCAAGTGTAACAATATGTCTGGCAGTTACAATTGCAGAGGACTCTTACCGTGCTTCTCCCTCCAAAATCTGGAAAGATATTTGGGGTGTGACTTGAGAGTTAGCCAGTGAAAACTGCCTGGAAAAGTCAAGGGTCAGAGACAGTGAGATTTCACCAGGGAATGTTTGTGCAGGAAACACACAAATGTGAGGGAAGCGAGGCAGTGCCCATAGCAGCACAGCTTGCTTTGCCTTCACGGGCCTATTTAGAACAGGGAATATTTTTAGCCAATATAATTGTACTAATGCATAATCATCATAACTTGCAAAGAGGGAGATTGGATATGTATTCCCAGAATGATTTAGTGTTGCACTGTGATGCCATTTCCTGTTTCACCTATCCAACCCCCCAGGTGTGCCAACCTCTGCTTTCCCCTTTGCCCTCCTGCTCAGAACTGTCCATCAATCTTAACATTCCAGCAAGGGTGCCGTGTGGTTGGCAGAAGTTCAAAAGATGCCCCTCAGGTCCGGGTTCATTGGCCTGTCCAAGTGTCTTTATCTCTTGAGCCTTCTCCTCCTCGCACCTGGTTGGTGCCTCACCTGTCCCTTCCCCTCACCCCGTCCCCGGGGCTTAAAAGGAGATGGGACCAGGCGGTCTGTCTGTGGCCTTTGGTCCAGCAGCCCGGGTCACATGGGGCCAGGCAGGTCCCACCCGGAAATATTGGGATTAATATTCCTTATATTGGCATCCAAACGTGTGGCTGTACGAACCTGCAGCCCCAGAAGGAATCTCAGAACCTTGGAAAAGCTTTAAAGCAGCTTAGGTCCACTGTTAGAGCTCTGGATGCATAGCTCTCCAGAGAAACTTTGGGACTGATCCCACAAGAAGTTTCGTGGAATACTCGGCGCCTCTGGAAAGTGCAGCTCCTTTCTGGTGAGCGAATTTTCCAGGGGAGAATAGGGGAGCCCCTCCTGCCCGAGGGGTCCTATTCAAGTGAAGAGACCAGCCTGCCTGACTTTGCCAGCTTCGATTTCGGTGAGTATTTCTGCTCCTTAGGGAATAGAAGCTCAAATTCCGTCTCTGCCACAAGACTTGTTCTTTTTTCCTCTTGCATTTAGGTGCACAGCCTTGCGGAGCAAAGGCGATAATCCCCTGTAAAGCTTTAACTCTGCGGCGTGGTTTTGCCGTTTGTAGAATTGGCGCCGCCGTCAGTCGGAGGAGCGGGACAGCTCTGCCTGCCCCCGGCTCGGCAGCGCAGCGTGCCCGGCTCTCGGTGCGGGGGGGGAGCTCCCTCTCGGTGCCGGCGCGGGGGGGCTGCGTTCTCGGGCAGGGGAGGCTTTGTCTATCTCGACGCGGCGGGGCGGGTTCCCATTCCCTGCTGCTGCTGCTGCCGCGGCAGTTTTAAAAGCAGTATATACAGCTGCATTGTGAAAGCTTTGGTCTGATCGTTATGGCTTTTTAACCGTGGTCGTTTTAGAAATCGGTAGCTGATTTTGGCTTTGTAATCGGTCGGCGGGATTTTGTTCTGTGCCATTTACATCTGAAATGGGCTCGAAGTTAAGCACAGCACAAAAAGGGGTGTGTTATCATATTGTTGGAATTTTAGTTAGTGCAAATGTAAAGTTCTCTAAAGGAAAATTGAAACAGTTTAAAAAGTGGCTTTTTCTACACTTCCCACAAACTTCTCCTGAGGAAGTTCACAATATTCAATTTTGGGATAAAATAGGGCATGAATTCCCAGTCAACAGCCTTGGGCATTGGAGTAACCAGCACCCCCTGAAAAAGCCATTTGATGAATTTAGAAATGGCACGGGAGGAAAATTACAAGCACTCCCAGGGGGTCAACAACAACCAAAAAAACTGAAAGGGGAGCGCCGGCCTGCCAGGCGTGCAGACACAAAAAGAGCAGGCCAAGGAAATAAAGGAACCAAAACAAACCAAGCGCGCGGTAATGTTACTGTTTCTGTAAGTGAAGCAGATGCTTCAAAGACCACGTCTGCTGGTCCACGGTTGAAAGTGAAACAAAATAACCTTTGTTTTGATTTAGGTGAACCTATGTTAACTATGTCTTCTGTCAATGAGCCTTACAGGTTGCAGCTGACAGAATCACTCCACCTGAAAGACGCTGACTGGCATTTTGTCTCTGTCAACCCAGAACAGAAGGGCACTTGGCACCGAATTCGTTGTAAGTACATTGTCATTGGGGACACCAAACACACACCACATGAGATTGAAATTGCTCCAGGAATGACAACACCAGATCCTGAGCAATTCGTTCTCGGGTTGCACTGTTTCCACCCACCCCTGTTTCTTCCCAAAGGACAAATTGTCGCACAAGCTATCCCTGTGCCATTTTTGCCTGAAGGCACTGAAAAACAAGGGCCCACAGTTGCCCAGGTCCAAGTTATTGGGAAAGACAAACCTAACTTATGGGGTAATGTCAATGGGGGTGGGGAGTCAAAACGCATTGAGATGCTTGTAGACACGGGTGCAGACTGCACAGTGATCCCAGTACAAGACTGGCCAGCACATTGGCCTTTGCAAAATGTTGCTGGTCACGTTCAAGGTGTAGGAGGCCTGCAATTGGCAAGACAACCCAAAAGCATCATCCAAATCGAGGGACCAAATGGACAATTGGCAAATATCTGTCCATTTGTGTTAGATTATTGGGAACCTTTGTTAGGGAGAGATTTAATGGCTCAGTGGAGTGTCACAATCAATATTCCAGACTCTCCACAGCATTTTTGTACAGCGGCCATTGAACAACAGCGCCCCGCCCAAAAACTGAAGTGGAAGACAGACAAACCAGTTGAGGTGAAACAGTGGCCACTCAGTAAACAAAAAATAAAGGCGCTTGAGGAGCTAGTGGAAGAGCAACTGAAAAAGGGTCACATTGTGGAGACCACATGCCAAAATGCAAAGCTGTGTCCAGTGTCTAAAAGTACCTCTAAACTGAATTAGGGAAAGTTTGAGAAGAAGCATATTTATGACTAGATGGAAGACATGCTGCTTCTGAAAGATTGTTTTTTAAAAAAATAAAAACTTTATTTTTGTAAAGCACTTCATTATGGAATGTGATTATACCTTTGGATTTTACTAGGATTCTCTTTGTTCAGAGTAGTTTAACTCATATTCAGAGTGGGAAAAGCTGCTTTTCTTTTCTGTCTGATAAGAATGTTTCCACCAGAAGTGAGCCAAGGTTGCTGCTGGGCTGAGACTGAGTTTTCCTTCATGTTTACTTCTTTGTGTAGGCAAACCCCGGGCGAGTGCGTCACACAGGAAGTCTGGGGAGTTACTCCAGATTTATGCTGATGTAACAGGACACAAGAGAAATTTTTTGACTTTCTATCCCAAGCAGATGGAATACTGTTAAGTGACAGCTCCAGCAGGAACAGATTTGGGAAGTACTGTTTTAAAGGCTTGTTAAAGGAGAATGTTTTAAAGAAAGGTTGGAAATAGCAGAAATAGGAATCGTGTTCTTTCTCCAGGTTTAAATAATGCCTGACTAGTGCATTACAAGTCCATGCTGTTTCTAATGCTGGAATACTATCCAGTGGCCTCTGTTTCTCCAGTTTTATTGTTGACTTATTGATTTAAATTTAGACTATAAAGGGGAAAGACCAGTGCTAGTACTGATCCAAGATGTGAGTACTCTTGGTCTGTCTGGACTTGTGGTAGGCTGCCTATCCTTGGCTTGTGATCTTCCTGTTCTACTGCTAAAGTACTGAAAGAAAAATATTTGTATTTCTGGAGGAGCTGAGAGAGACCTTATAAATGTGCTAAAAGGCATCAGGGCAGTTTGAAAGCTCTTTGTAAAAAGTAAAACAGAAATGTGGACTTCTTTCTCTCCGCCAGTGTAGTAAATGTCATCAAACTTCCCATTAGTACCATGCTGTGTTTCCCAAGAAGAGAAATGCCATCATGTTCATCCTATTCAATTTTTAAAAATATCTCTCTCTCTGTCTCCTGCTTTAAAGCACTATTGAGAAGACTGGACAAAATTAAACACAGCAATTCAAAAGTCAGATCCATTAGCCAAGATGGAATTGGACTTTCTGCTAAAGGAAGAATGACGAAAAGTATTGACAGAATGAACAGGCTGAGGCTTTCTTTAATCTAAATATTGCAGTTTCTTTGTTTTACATATTTCCTGGATAAATTTCACTGAATAGAATTTATTTTTTTCTGGCCTAATGTTTTCATTTCCTCAATAGCCTTATGCTCCTTTTTGTATAATGCATGTGATAGATTAAATAATTCTATTCTGTTTTCTAATCAGTATTTGTTACTTTCCAGGAGTCAGATCTTATTGCTAGGCAACTAAATCAGAAATCTCCATCTCTGTATGAAGCAGTTTGCTGTATCCATGCTGCCCCTGTGCTTATCTATACATACATCTGTAAAATTACCTAAGTGCAGCTGTAAACGTCAAATGTAAACATGCTGTGTATCTTATCCATATGGAATTTATCTTGAAACTGAGTTGTTAATAATCAAAACAGCTTGGAAAAAGGCACAGATTTTCCCCTCCCCCTTTTTAGACATATTTTCCTCACATGTACCTGTCTTTAAGAGCAGCCTTAGTGCTGAAAATTATTTCTTTCTTTTGGACTAAAAGAAATAGAGATTTATTTATTAATCACTGCAATTTTTTTACATCAGGATACTTCCTTAATTTAAAGAATGCTTCTGTGAGATTTTGATTACTGAGATTATCTGTCACAAGATAGAGATAGAAGACTTAGTGTGAAAACCAACAGCAGGGCTTTAGCAGGTTGTAGTGCCAGCAGTCCTTCTCCAGTTTTTACAAAAGCTTATACATTTAATAATTTATTGAGCTCTTATTTGCTATCTTGGTGCTTGATTGCATTTTCAGTGTCATCCAGTGTATTTTGGTGATCTTCTAATAATATGTCCTCTGTAATGTCATTGTCTAATTACTAAGGATTTGTTCTTATTTTCTTCAATGTTATTTTTCTGCTACAGTATCACTGTTCTGCCACGGAGAAAAGGACTTCTGCTGTCACACATTGGCACGACCTTTTATTTTTTTTAAGCTATTTTAGAGTGTTTTATAGTGTCACAAGGTGCTTTTAACATATGTGTGGTGTGGGAGTCTCAGGAGTGTAGAATTAAGGTCAGCAGGGGCATGTGGAGGTCGCCTGGTTCACAGTCCTGCTCCAGACATAGTTAATGTCCAAGGTTCAGGGCCTTGCTGTGTTCTTTCTCTCCCCTATGCTGAGTGCCAAGACTGGACACAGAATTCCAGTCAAGAGTATTTTGGCTGTGGCCTGCCAAGTGCTGAGCAAAGAGTGACCAAGAGGTGACTCTTAGAGGCATTGCTTAGACATGCTGCTGTCACCATCCCTTAGATGGTGGCTTGGCTGGCTGAATTACAGCTGCCCAAGTAAAAGCCTTGAGAGGAACAAGCCCCTTCCACTACCCAATTCTGCAGTTTTAATTTCTCTTGAAACCAGCTTCTGATCCTTCACTGAGGATCTGCAAAAGGAGTTGATGTATGTATTTTCATCTAGGTATGCCTAAAGTTGGTTAGTATAAATAAAGGAGCTGAACTCCTGATCCATTTTTCTGTTCTAATTTTGGTTCAGCTGTGATTAAGGATGTTCCACTGTCCTTCCTGTTCAGATCAGAAATAGATTGGTAACTGACTCATGTTAGAAAATACTGTGTTTAAAAATAGAAATGATCGCATGCTGTGGGTGAGCCCATGGAGTGGGGCTTCAGGTGAAGGGAGGCTTTAAACTCTCTTTTCTGCTTTGCTGTCATAGCACTGCTATTATTTATGGTTCCCACATGGCACCGCTGCTTTTCTCACCTCCTCAGCCTCACTTGCTGTATTTAGGGACTGAGACAATCTGGCAAGTACAGCTGAGGGAGCAGAGGGAAGCTGTAACTCTGCCCCATCCTTTGTGTTTCAGTGGTGCTGAGGATGTAGGAGCTGGGAAGGCAGATGCTGAAGCCCTACTGAAGTATGGATGGACACAGGAGTTTGTGCTGTGAGAGACTTGCTTCCTGTTCTTGGGCCCAGCAGGCACTGGGCATACTGGTGGCACTGGTCACTCAGGCTGGCTCATGTGGCAGCCTCAGCTTACATCAGGTGCACAAAAAAGCACACTGTGGAGCAGAGGACACAGAACACGTGGAAACTGAAGAAGTTTCTCCCTTTCTTTCTGCCAGTTTCAAGTGAAGAGGGCACTTCTAAAGAGGAAATGGTATCTCACTCTTAGATTCAGCAATTAGCCTTTTTCTTAACTGCAAAAGTAGGTGACAAGCAGTGCTGGTTGCAGTGATGTACATCTCTGATGGAAAGCCACCAAACTGCACAGGAATATTCCCTGTAAGCCACCAAACAGCTTTCAGTTTAAAAAGAAGCTTGCACATCCTCCCATTAGGAATCCACTAAGCTGTCCAATATCCATAAAATGAAGTTATGATGTTTGGTATTGTTTGCTCAGTTATAACTTCTACATTAAGTCTCAAGTTAGAGTCACAGAATCATTATGATTGGAAAAGACTCTAAGATCCAAAAGATCCCCAAGTGCTGGGGCACCACCACAAAGTTTGCCACTAAATTACTAAACCATGTCCTCAATGCTACATCTGACCAAGCTGAATCTACTACAAATATTCTTCCTAACATAATATTGAGCTATACACTACTTGTTTTCTTTTACAGATTCTAGCCAGTCTTTTTGTTTTCTGATTAGATTTTTGTTGCAAAGTATCTAATTCTTGAAGATGTTACAGATGGAAGCATGAAAATGGTAAGTTATTAAGTAACTAGAAATAGTACCTGCAGTGTGAATATTTTTATCTTTTACGTCTTTTAAAAAATCCTACATTTTGTGAAGTTAGCTTTGTTTTGCTCAAGAAATGCTGTAGGTGTTGATTTCTTATAGGACGATTTTCTTAATGTCCATCACTAAATCTCTTGATTATAGAGACTTGTATCTGTGTGGTCAGGAAATTAGAATAGATTATCATTGTAGGTCCTTTCCAACTGAACTATTCTGTTCTACTCAGTACATTTATTTGTCATTTTTTTGGCAGAAAAATTGGGGTTATTTTTAGAAAACTACTTCAGTCTTCTGATAGAGTTGGTTCATCCACCTTCTTCAGCCTTTCTACAATAGTGCTGCAAAGACAGCAAAACCTATCTCAGTTGTTCATACCCAGACTAAATAAATGCATTTTATTAATCTATTATATTGCTAGTTCTCTCTCCCTAATTTAGCTGTGATTTCCAAATTTGCCTTTTTTTTTTTTTAAGTGCTTCAGTGGAGAGATGAAGTTGCTTGCCACAAAACAGGCAGAAATAAATACACAGGCTTTCAGCCTTCAGGGAAAATTTGGATGGATTTGCAGGATAAGCCTGATAGCAGACTCTAGACATCATAAAAGGAACCACGTAGCCCACACATTCAGTACATTGTCTTTGTGCATGCAGATAACGTGCTGGGGTTGCTACAGCTTCAACTTTCCATCCTGAACTTCCTGGCATAGGTGAATCCAACTTGCTCCATTCCTCCCAGGCAAACAAAACCATCTATTTTTAGAATGATTTAATCAAAGGAAGTTTTATAAAGAGGAAAGCTGAGATTCAAAAAGGAAATACATCCTGCCGTGCAAAGTTTGGCTCCAGCCTGCCCACCACCTTGAGCTAATATTGTCCAGGTCTACATTTGCAAGTGGTGCTGTGCAGTTGGAGCCAGTTTGGTGCCAAGAGCCTGATGTCCACGCTGCATCTGAGTGGGTGGAAAGGAGGGAATGTGCTTTGAACTTGCTCCACTTTTCTCCTGTGAGCTGAAAGTCCAGCAATAGCTGGGGCACAGGAGATGCTCTGCGAAGTCTGTAGAGTGCATCTTTCAGCTTTGTGTCTTTTGGGGGTATCTGGCTGTACTCTTTGATCTGGGCTGCATGAAACAAGGTAAGGTGAGAGGGAATGAACAGGAGATTCCCTTCAAAAGCATATTCCTGGTGTGAACTTACAAACTCATAAAGATGCCTCCACTGATTGGATGATTGGAAAAGTAAACATATTCTGCAGACTGTAGGGAATTAGTACTTTCTGCCCTTTGAAAATAAATTTTCTCTGTATTCACTGATGCTTTAAAAAATATCCTAGTATTTATTCTCTGTGCTAGGGTGAGAGAGGGAAACATGGTAGAGTATAAAGGTGTACAAGGGAATCTACTTGTCTGGTTAATAATGAAGGACTCACCTGGGAAGTGATTACATTCTGTTTCACAACTAACATAGAAGGTACATGGACTGAAAGTTTTTTCCATATCTGTGATATCACTATTTCAAAGCCTTCACCATTTACCTTTTTCTAAAGCTGCAACCAAGAGAGCTTTCCCTGATTTCAAATATTTTTATTCTTCATAAAATGGAAACTGATAAATTGAAGGCCTTGCATAATATCCAGTACACCACTTAATTGCATAGCATTAGCTGCAGACAATAGTATTGCTACCTTTATTCTTCTGAGTCAGTACTGTAAAATAATGCAGCACTGAATACAGAGAAATATGATAGTCCTGTAAGAATGGTGGAACTGAAGAATGTTCTATCATTCCAACACTTGTGAAAGTAGTAGAATGATGGATTTCTTGCCAAGGCTTGTCTCCTGAGACTGATTGTTTACAGGAGTTGTAGCACGGAAGCCCATGAGCAAAGATGAGATGAGGAGGCTGATTCTGCTGCTTCATTCAGATGAAGCAGGACTTGCTCTGAGCAATGAATGCATTCATTTTCATGAGGTAGTCTAAAAATGGACTACAAAGCAGGATGGAATCCAAGCCTACATCTTAGCATTCAAACTCTGTTGAAACAACTGTCTGCACAAGGCTGTGTTGCACTTGTCTTTGGGATGGCTCTTAGTGGAAACCAGTAACACCAGTATGGACCACTAAGGTGAGAACACAAAGCCAAAGGCCATGGCACTTTTTACACAGACTTTACTTAAAATAGGGAAGTGGGCAGGTGAGCAGAGGTAATGAGCCATGCAGAAATTTGTACCAAAGCTTTTGCAAGCCTTAGCATGAGAGCTGCAGCATTTATGTAGCTTTACACGTGAATGTTGCTGGCCTTTTGTAAAGGAAGTCAATCCATCAATGAAAAGCTGTGATTTAAAGCAATACATGTAAAATAAGCCTTCTTTTATCCCAAACTCTCTCTCCCCCTTTCTGAACCACTTTATATTGCCATTCCACATGTGATACTTCCTTCAGCACTACATCAGCCTGTGTGGTGGTCACTGGGGCTTTTGCCAGAGTCCAGTGTAAAGCAGGTTTTGGCAAACTGTGATTGCAGATTATAAAAGGCTGGCAGCAGAGTTAGCATGGGGTTAGGAGCCATAATACTGAGAAAGTTGGCTAAGAGAACCAATATGTTTCTCAGCAGAATCCCTGGAGCTGGGAAGTCCTTTCCTCATGATGATTTTAAGGTCATGTGGTGAGCAGCATTTAATTTCTTTGAGTTGGAGATATTTTTAAATTCTGCTGGGTGTATGTGAGCATCCTCAGCATCCTATTTGGGGAAAAAAACAACATATAGTGTAGTGTACCACATTCAAAAACTCTCTGATCCCTGAGCATTTGAGGTTTGATTTTACTGTGAACATCTACTTTTTAATCATATTTGGGGCCTGAGTAATTCTAACCATTGCTTGAATAGTAAATGCTACTTGGTCCCTCAGGATTTGGCCTTTATTTTTGAAAAAAGGCAATGGAAAATGTAAGAATTAATTAATTCCCTGCAGGTTTTTGTATTCTCTTCAACTCTCAATCTGATTTTCTGGATCTTTCTGCATGTTCACATGTACTCAGCAGCTGAGCAACTATGGTTTAAAAAAAAGTCACTGAAAAATACCAAAACTCTGTTTCTGTCCTCCAGCCTTTTACAAGATACCTGCAACAGAGAGGGTCAGGAATTTTAATGCCAGCTGATTTGAGTCCTAGGAGAACAAATAACTGCACAGTATTTTTGCCAGTGTAATCTTTGGTCATTATTATTGATTGAAATGAAGCTTAAAAGTGGGTTTCTTCTGAAGTCTTTTGAAAAATGGTGGCTGTCAATATGCTTTTAAGGCTGAAACATCTATCAGCAGCCCTGTAAAGATGGTGAATTAGTTCTGCTGAAGTATGTGACACCTGTGAGAACTCCTCAGTGTGTCTGATGGGGAATCAGGGGTAGCTTTCAAATTTTGGATACAAATGGAGGGGAAGAATAATAATTCTCTGTGATGTGCCAATTTATGAGCAATGAGTAAGTGCACTATGCAGGTTAAAAGCACCTCTTTTTTTGAGGAAGCAGCAAGGAAGAAAGTGTAAAATTATGTACTGAGATCTGACCCCAAAACTACTCAACTTTACAAAAACTATTCACCAAGAAGACCTGTAGAACTCAGAGAGAGTTTCCTGGGGGAAAATTCTAAGTATTTGAGTGTAACTTGTTGAGTTTCATGGGGTTGTGATCTGACTGTTTAGTTAGGTTTTTTCCTTTGAGTTGATATTTGCTGTCTGTCAAGTGGAAGGTCTTGCACAAGAATGAAAGTTATTTTACAAAAAATTAGGTGCTGCAGAAATCCTTGATTTCTAAAAGTATGGTCATGCTTATGAAGTCTTGACAAGAACATTTTAATGAATTTCTGTTCTAGAAGATAGCCGTATTTAAATAAATTTCAAACTCCCCCAAAACAACAAAAACAACCAAAAAAAAATCCAAGTGCAAAGAGTAAAGACAAGTAATTTCCAGTGATTCATGCAGATTATTCTTTCTGATTTGCTAATATTTTATGTGGAGATAATCTGTGAAGTCCCTTGAAGCAAAAAGCTTTAAAGATATTCTTAAGATCTTATTGATAATACTAATAAATCTTATCAATGAGGAAGTAGAAAGCAATTTTTCCTGAACTTTGCCTCAACAAATAATTGTTGACAAAGGGCTCTTGAGGATGAAATGTCACATCTTCTTTTTCCTGTGGCTTGTGATAAGTTGTGCAATCAAAACTCTAAGGTCACTAGTTTTTTACTAGGAAAGAGTTTATTATGTCTACATGCCCAAATGTTTTCAGTTCTCCCTAACTCTGATGGCACAATATGTGATGGAAGTAAAGGAAATCAAGGTAATATTTGTGTCTGCTCATACAAACACAGCTCTACCATCTCTTACTAGTTAGGTAAATTCTCTGTCTTCAAAGTTCAGGGCTGGAAGTAAATATCAAAGATGACCAGTGTCAAATGTGTTGTTTAGATTGCGCCTAGTGTTCAGTTTGTTTCCTACTGAAGTTTTCTGTGCTGCCATTGACAATTCCCACCTACATAAAAGCAACATCAACAGATAATTCTTTTGCCTCTACTGCTCAATAAAATAAACTCAAAGGCAATTTCCTTTCCTCCAATACATTGAAGTCTTTAAGAAATTAATTGCTGCATAAAACTGCTAAGCACGACTGTGATTTTTTTGTCATCCTTTTAGCCAACCTTTCTAGGCTGGAAAAAGATTGTAATTGTAGATCAGGCCCTATTGAAGATTTTTCAAACCTTGGATGAATTTATTATAGTACATAAAACAAATGTAATTTTGACTCACCCTGTGTATAAATAGCTCCTCTAATGTACTAGATTTTTTCTCAATTACTCAGATTACTCATATCTTTCCTAGGTTATCAACTGATTTTTTATATAAAGAAGAGGGAAGATTGATTCTGACATTTTCTCAGTTGTGTGCAATGACACTTTTAAAATCGTAACAGTCTCCTGCCAGCTACGGATATTGACTCAGGCTTGAGATTTTCAGAAGACATGCTTACTTTAGAGACTAGTTTGTCATGTTTCCATCTGTTGGATAAATATCTTTTTGACTAAGTGTAAAACCTCAAATACATGTCATCCCAGATGCTCAAGAAATTTTTCACTTGACTGCTGAAAGGATGAGATGCAAAATCCTTTCAGAACACCTGCCAAGCGAGACTGCCCAATCCCGTCCCAGGCAACTGGAACAGCCACCTGAGGTTTGCAACTTCAACAATCCCAATGTGGAAAACAGTGAGACAAATCTTACTGCTGGGGAGTGTATGATTTCCCCAGCAGGTGGGAGATGTAAATCAGGAGCCTGGAGGGAGCCAGGAGATCTGAGAATGGCAGAGGGTTGGACGATCAAGTGCGTGCCCTCTGCAGCCGGGTTCCTGGAAACCTGACCTTGGGTTATTTTGGATACTGGCTGATAAGAACCTTTTCCTCGTTGTCTGAGCACTGAGACTGAAGAAATTTGCATTCCTCCTTTTTGCATTTGATCCTACTGGCTGTACCAGACAGGGCTGATGGGGGCAGGTGAGACTGAAATCCCATTGTGCAGGCTCCCTCGCTGGCACGCAGAGATTTCTGTCCCTCACGGGGAGTATTTGTTAACACCTTGGGAGGTGTTCCTTCAGGGTTCTAAAACCAGTGTGTTCACTTGTAAATACTCTTCTTTTGCCTCTCCCCCTTCCCTGAGATAAAATAATGCTCTGGTGGCAGAGTCTCTGTAATCCCTCTGTTGCTTCCCTTCAATAGATGTGCAGGGATCTGTTTTTTAAATAGAAGTCTCCTCTGCAAGACCAATGTGCTTTCATTGATACTGGGGTTTTCCTTTCTTAAAAGTATTCTACCTATTGATGGATTTGCCTAGGAAAAGCAAAAGCAGTTAAAGCAGGAAGGAAGCAAGAATGACAGAAGAATCACTTCATTATACTGTTGACTTCTTCGCAGCAGGTTTGATGAGACCAGATAAAGACAATTTCATTTTTTTATTCAGTAATGAGTTTTACTTCATGTAGTCACCAGCAGACTTGGTGATCCTATTTCCCCTTTTATATGGTGTGATTTTAACCATGCAGTTTCCCCCTTTTCTCTGTCAGAATAACCTGAAAAGCAGGTTTCTTTTATTTTGTACTTAAGTTTGATTCTGACCAAGGCAGTGAACAGCTGTGGTCTTGCTGTAAGTTGCTACTTTGATTTTCCCTATACTTTCCCAATCTCTGCCTGCAGAACAGGAATGTGGGACTGGAAGTGACTCATTGGATCACAGAATCCACCTCTCTGCTGCAGCATTCCTCCCATCTTATAAACTCCCTTTAAAAACATCCAAACTTAGTCTTGAAACTGCTTTGTCATGCACCTCACCTGCTCTGAGATATCCTACATTGTTTAAAAAATACTGCTAATGAACTTGAAAGGCCTCAGCTCTCCTCACTGATGCTAATTAAGCTCTTTTTTCCCAAGATATACACATGGAAATATGGTATGTAGGTGTTTCTTTCCAGCTGCTCCTGCCAGCATGCTGCTCTGGGGCCCCACTGATTAGAAACACAATTATTTTGCTCAGCCTTCATGGCCAATTGATCTGTGCTTGGAAGTGTCACCCAGCTGCCCATATGGTCATGCAGTTCCTTGTGTTGTCAGAACTCTTCTGGGGAGGTTTGTTTCAAGTAAGTCTGGGATTGCTCACTGAGTTATGGGAATGCACAAACTTATTTTGTCAGTTTATATTACATGAAAAATGTGGGAATAGGGTGGAAGATCCAGGGTTTCTGAATGATACTGTAGTAAGGGAAGAAATGCCTGGATTATCTGAGAATGAACAGAATGAGACTGATTACAAAAGCTTTGTAAATAGCACTATTTCAGGACATCTCAATTGTGTGTTTAAAGTCAGCATTCCAGAATTCTTCTCATCCATAGGGAGGATTTAAGTTTAGAATGCATTGAAAAGCAGTGTTACTGTTTCTATGATAGTTCTTCTAAATCAGTGAAAAAATATAGTTTAAGAATGCTTCTATGATCACAGAATATTCTGAGTTGGAAGGGACCCAGAAGGATCATGGAGTCAAATTCTTAGGTGGATGGCCCATACAAGGATCAAACCCACAACCTTGGTGTGATTAACACCGTGCTCTGACCAACTGAGCTCATCTCAGGCCTTTTATCAAAGGAAGTAGCATGACCCAAGCCTATGTCTTCTGGCAGGAGCAAGAATGACAAAAATCTCCTTGAAATTTTCTTTTCAAAATTTTTTTCTCCTCATTCACAATTTCTGTTGTCTTCAGTGGTGGATTTCTAACTATGTCCACCATTAACCATGCCATTCAATTGTTATTTTTCCTTTCAGTTCTTATCTCCTGGACTGATAACATAACATTCTGAATTGATTCCATAATTTATATAATGGTATTATAACTAAAGCAGATTACTTTATTTTTAAATTTTAAAATTAATGTGTAAGTAGATTCCATCTTTGTCTGATATTTTAAGAATATCAGAATTTACTATCAGCCTCTGGCAAGGGAAATCAAATGGATTTTAAGATAAATGCAACCAAAAATCCAGAAATAGCTCTCTAGAACTCTATTTTTTGATTCAAGTGCTAGTAATCATGGAGTTGTTCATGAGAGATTTTATTGATGAAGTAGGATGGGGCTCTTTCATCTATTCCTTGGAGTTCTTTATTGATGCCATCAGGTCACATTTGCACAAATTCCTGCTTTTGGTAGGGCTCTGGCAAAGGCAGTTTGATCCAAGAGCAGAGAAGGGGGAAATTTAATACTGTACGTGGGGCTGTGTGCTTCCAAAATTTGAAAATGGCTGCTTAGGGCTTTGTAACTGAGGAAACCTCCTGAATCCAGTCATTCACCCCCTCCTTTGTCTCAGAATTGCAGATTATCTTAATAATAATCTCTTTTATCTTGATACCCAATTTTGGACACTGCTTCTACATTCACTGAGTCTCTCCACAGTATGGAATATTTTTGGCTGCAAGGGGCAGCAGCTGCAGAAGGAGGGGTTTTTGTGCGGGAAGGTTGCAGTGTCTGTTCATATATTATTCTGCCACATGATGTCCTCCTAAGCCAGGTTAGAATTATGGACTGCAGGTACTCAAACTGTGCAATTCTCCAGCATTCAGACATGTACTTATGTAAAAGGTACCATTCTTGTAGTAAACTATTGCTCTAATCAGAAATACCTAATCTGTAATTTGTTTCAGTTGCTATGTATGGATAGTGAACATTTCTGCTGATCAGCCTCATGATCATCTGCATTAAAATCCAAAGCTTAAGAAACTTCAGCATTTTCCATTTGTTCATCTTAGTCTTACTGGTACTGCTCACTAGTTTGTAGAAGCATTTTGTCCTAGTTGTGTATTTTTTGCACCAAGGCACATTTTGAATGATGCACGCATTATGTGAGCATTGTGATTAATCTTATGAATAAAGACTTTAAATAAAGTGTCTACTACTTGTATTTAGGCTATGACAGAAAGATTTTATGTACAGCATCCTGCTTTTTCTTTGTGTCATATTACTTTAAATAACTTTTCTTTTTCTGTCAGAACTTAGTGTTTTTTATAATGCTGATGTAGTATATTTTTGTGTACTTAGGACTAACAAGTGTTAGTCTCCTGCCAGTTCATTAAGTTGGAGGGGATAATCTCCCAGCCAAACAAAGGAAGATATTGAAACTGAAGAAGCAGCCTTGAGGAGTTTGGTCATGGTGCTGAGTACCTGGTTCACTGGAGGTCAGCAGTGCACTGTCTTGTCTTAGCTCTCAGTGTAGTGCTTCACAATATTAACCAAAACAAGGATAGAAAAATAACCCTGCTTTGTTTTCAGCAGAGTCAACAGGTCTGTGTTCTCTCCATACTTTATCTGAGTCTGTGCATATTCATCTATCTGTACAGGAATGTGTATCTCACTCTGTGGAAAGCAGCAGATACAAGTGAAGCTTCATCCCTTGCTCATCTGAGCTTTTACTGGGTCAGGGGCTTCCACTGGACATGGATTATTTATAACAACCCAGGTTTCCAAGGTGGCTGGATAGTAGCAGAAAGAAAATGTTCCAATACACACATCTCACTTGTTGAAAGTTGACTTGCAGATCTTGCTCCTTAGCATGTCCACTGAATTAGAAACTTGGACTTATGACACAATGCAGGGCTTTCTTCTGGTATGGAATTGAAGTTTGACCTGAACTTCAGTTTAGGATTTTTAAATGGATTCATTCTTCAATTTAAAACGAAGGAAAAGGGTCACATAGCAAATTATTAGCGAAATGAAAAGAACTGTTTTCTGTGGAATACTCAGTAATTAGTCCATCCCTCTGCCCTGAATGCATCCAGTACTATTAAAAGTAATGACACTAACCATCACAGCATTTAGGCATAGATTACATTCATAAACAAAAAAGAAAATGCTATTCTAGCATGCCAGTGAAGTCTGCTTTGACAAATTAATCCAGTATTTATTTAATTAAACAATGGTAATAAAATATTTAATTGCACTTTAAGATTTCTATTTCTGTCATCCAACCATGCAAAAAATTCTGAACTCAACATATGTCCAGCAATGAAAATGCCTCAAGCACATCAAATACCAGCCCATTATCCAGATTAATGAAAGAAACTGAGCTGCAATGTTCACAGGTATGAAATATTGAATTCCTTTTCTGTTCTTTGAGTCTGAAGCAAGAGGGAACGAGCTCTCTCCTCCCCCAGCCCAGCCCTGTTGGCTTCTGAGGAATGTTCATCAGCTTCCTAGTGCCAGCAGGCTACAATCACCAACTACTAATTAGTTTTAGATCATGATATTGGTAATGAGGCTTTAGTTTCTCAGAGGCACCAGACTGAGCTTGACTCAGGTTTATTTAGTTATTTATTAGGAATGTTATTGTGCAGTATGAACAGTTTGAGCATGTTTAATGCCAAATATTTGTATTTCATTTACTAGTATCACACACCATTTTAAAACAGGTTTTGCTGATAGAGCAGCTGATTTTAAATTAACTTTCCATTTAACAGGGCCAGTATTTGTCTCCTTGTTACTGCAATTGTTTGATTACTCTCTAGGACATGTTTACTACTCAGGCAATTATCTAATTACCTGAGGTAAGAAGACGTAATTGGGGGAGTTTTTAAATTAACTTCCTGTCCCATGGCCTCTCTAGGAGGTCTGTTCATGGTCTCATGTCAAGTGCTGCTGTTTTTGCAAGGCGTAAAATTCTCTGCTAAGTGTTTCACAAACAAGATTTTCATTTGTTGGAGCTGCCAACTGTGAGGGGTAGAGAGAACAGATCAGTTTCCACTTCATGTAGTGCTGTAGTCAGGTGTGAGGTTAATTTGTATGTTCCCAAAAGTTAGCCTCAAAATCCTTTCCACCATTAAGGCAGAGAAATACCATTATCCAGGAGATGATACCAAATCCTGTGGAATGATTTCATACCTGAAGCTGTATTAGGGAGCAAGAAATTGGACATTTCAGCATCTACATGAGGATCTCAGTTTGGTTCCACCTTTCTGTCTGGTAAGTTTACACTGGAGGATTGTGTTGAATGGGTAGAACCATGAAAAAATGCCAGGTCTGTTTCCTTGTACCATTGTGTATTGGAAGTAAGACTAGAGAAGGCAGAAATAATGTAACATGTTTCCTGGTATGCTGTCTTTGCTCCTGCTAAACATTGCAGGCCTTATTTGACCTTTAATCCCTTAAAAGCACCAACCCACTGTCAGAAGATTATGGTGGAAGAATGCAGCATATTGAAACATTTTGGATTTTATTAAACGTTATGGATTTTATAGCCATGAAAAGACAGTCTTTTCATGGCTGTCTTCTGCTTTTCTATTTTCAGTATTTTAGAGTAAAACCCTGAATTTTATTGAAACTCCCAAAAGATCAGATGTTTAAAGGCATCATTTTGGTCAAAGTCACATGTCTAAGTTGCAGTTCTGAAAATGCTTGCAAGTGCTTTCTGTTGGCATGTGGAGTCCATTTTTTGCTTGTTTTTGTAGTTGAAAGTTCCCCAGTATGATTAAAACATTCTCAATTTTGACAAACTGAGCACTAGAAACTAATGGATTTGTTATTCTTTTGAGTAAATATGTGGATAGCAGGTTTCAAGGCATTTGTAATTGTATTTATGCCATCAAGAAAATGAGTGCTATTTCTCTATTCCATTCAAAATAGAGCATCTGTCTGAGATGAAGAATACTTCAAATTTTTGTTTTGGCTTCCAGTAAAATTTCTATCACCAATAACAAATGTAAGAATCATTAATGAGATGCTGTGTTGCTCTGTCAAATGTGATCCTTCCACTGGGCCCAAGAAACCTTGAATTATTTTCCTTGTAATAATGCAGCTTCTGCTGAATGTGGTAGAATAGTTTCCAGCTTGCTTCCTAATGCATTCTTTGGGGAAATGGAAGACATGGATTTGAGCTCCCTCATTCTGAGGGAGAAATCAAGGTTGAACTTGATATTTCATAGGTGACTGCTAGGCTCTTCTATGAACAATAGGAATTTTTTCTTCAATTGTGTTTTGCCTTTCTACTTCCAAATAAAAAAAAAATACACACTGACTGTTTCGACATTATAATCAGCCCAGCTGAAGCCTAGGGATATCAGGATATATCAGTTATAATGAAAATATAGGTTCTGTGTGATTGGGGACCTAGGTTATCCTGGGTTTTAAGCCAGCTGTGTCCTCTGCTCACCAGCTGTATTTCATGGGAAGTTTGGTTTAAAATATGCTTTCCTTGTATCATGATTGTAGAAAATTTATCTTTTTTCCTTTAATGTAATGGGGGGGGACAAATCTATTCAAAGGTTGTATTTTATAAACTGAAATTGTCTACAGTAAGTAGAATTTGAGGTTAATGGCATTAGAGTATGATAATTTCTGAGTGACTGTGCACAGCTGTGAACTTGGATAATTAGGAAGAAACCTTGAATCAGGAGCAGATTGCTTCGTATCTTTTGATTGAGCATATTCTCCAAACTTGCTGATCAAACGTGGGATACATCCCAATTGTGAAACACTGGAATCTGATGAGAAAGATCCCAAGATGGACAGAATAACCTTCTCTCTAATTTTACCAGGCACTGAAGTGAGACTGACAAGCCTGTAATTTCCAGGGTCTTCCTTCTCACCCTTCTTGAACTTTTGCCACTTTTCAGTCAGGTGGAAGCTCTGTGCACAATGAAACCATCTCAAAAGCAAGGAGAGAGGTGCTGCAATCCCATCAGCCAGCTCTTGCAGTGCCCTGGGATGAATCCCATTGGGCCCCATAGGAAATGAGGGTGAAATAGCAGAGTTTGGTTGCACTCCCAATGGTCAGCTGACATTTCCTTTTCTTCCTGGAAGCACATCATGCACATGGCCATTTTCTCTATTTCTGCCACACCAACTTTCTGCTTCCTTTTCTCCTGGCAATATGAAATGATTGCAGCTTACCAATAACTGTGAGCCAGTTCAGTGAAGAGCTGGTGCTTTATAATTTAGCCTTGCCGTGTGCCTGCGTGTCACACAACATCTCTCACAAGAGGATTATGGTGTGCTTAAATGACAAATGCATCACTCTGTGCCAAACTCCTCAAAGCTTGAATTTCTGTACTTATTTGGAAACAAACCCCTTACTGATGGTGATGGGTATCTCAAGCCCTCTGCTAGTTTCAATTTTCTTGAGCTTGTCTTGATGTGTGAGAAGTGCAGATCATTAACTTGTCAGTCAGGCAAAGGCAGTATTGCTTTATATCCTTCTAATTATTTTAAGAAAAAGAAAAAGATTGAAAAAAAAAGACATTTGTCCAGTGAACTTTTGAGGGTAAAGTTATCTTTGACATCTGGGAAGTAAGACACAGCAGTGTAATAGCATATACTGCTACTTGGAGGAGTTCTGCTGACTTTTATCATAAAGAACCTATTTAAATTGACTCTTAAAATTGCTTTGTTTTCCTATTAGCTACCTAAAGGTATGAGAAATTTCTTTTTTTAGCTTTCTTGCCCTTGGTGTGACTATGTTGAGTGTCACCAGTCACCTCCTTATTTGCCATGTGCCTCAGCACAGTTTCCAGGAGTATCTGCTCCATGCCCTTACAATATTTGGGTTCTGCTGTGCCAGTGTACTAACTCATGGAAACTCTCTTTTGGTGTCCTCAGTTTCCCAGTCTTGGGGCAATGATTTCCTTTTGGTTTAATGTGGCAAGAGGCTTTACAATGAAGAACAGACTGGCACATCAGAGCTATTTTACCTCGGTCAGACCCAATACACTGATTTATTAGGGAATTTTGCTAATGGGTTTAGCAGAGTGTGAGACATCAGTGAGACGTAATGGTAGGTATGTCTCAAGATATCTCACTTTTTATCTCAATATGATTAAATCAGCCTCCCCCACCCCCAAATATTTTTGTAAATAATTACAATAGAGAGCTTTGAAGAGGTGAGGATGGGAAGGACAGTGGCTGAATGCCATTTCTGGCTTCTTTGTTGTTTGAAAATACAAGGAAGTTAATGTCTGGCCGAAAGGTAAAGCTGAATGCTCTCTTATTGGAGATACTCTGTGTTTTGCTGGCCCTGGGTTCCTGAAGTTGCTATCTTCTTCCTGAAAACCTGTAAGATAATCCACTTCTAAAAAGTAGATTTTTAGCTTGTTTTGTCCATCTTTTGGATAAAGAAGTAACTTTGCTTTTTACTACTTTTTGTTAATGTGGCTTTTTTTGGCAGGTAAGTACCTTCATTTTATCATGTGGGAAACAAATGGGAAAAAGACACTTTCTTATAGATATTCTAAGTAAATTTCAGATCTTTTTGTGTTTGTACATGAACATCCCAGGTGGCAGGTATCATATAACATGAGATAGACTTTTTAATGAGAAAAGCAAAATAAGAGTGAATTAATCCAAATGAAGACCAAGTGAGAAGAACTCAATTATTATCTATACTTTGGTTTTGTATTATATCCTGAAGTTCCACTATAGCTGAGTGACTATAGTTCCATATAGCTATGCTCACAGTTAAAGGCAATTTTTTGCAACCAATTTAAACCATTTTGAAAAGGAGTTTTCTAGTTGTTGAAATGGAGATGGATGCAGTTCATTTGGCAGTCTGGAAGATGTATAAATGCTCAAGCAGAAACTCAAGTGTACAAGTAGTTATGTCCAAGTTTATGCCATGTCATAGCACATATCAGCACTGGTTTTATGGGCCTGTGAAAGAAGCCAATATTTCAAGATAATAATTGTTGATCCACTCTATCCCAGGCTTGTAGGCCAACTTAGAATGCTCTCTTCTCCTCTCTGTCCTTTGTAAATTTTACAGGTAGTATTCTCTTCCCTCAATCTTTGTACCCTGGGAGTTGCGTCTATTGAAATTAAGAGTTGTAAAATAAACATTGTTTGTCTTTTAAAAAACAAAAACTACATCAAAAGCAAAACAAACCTGTCTTCACCTCGTCAATTGACTAAAAGGCTCAATAAATTAGGAGTTTGGCTTCCTTACCTCCTTCCTGCAGAAAACAATTTTTGGTTTCCATAGTAAAGCACTATGCAAGCGTAATGCAAATCTAATTCAAGCTGTAGTGCAAATCTAGGCTTTCTACACCTATTTTTAAGGAATTCCTGATGTTTCAAGTTGTTTCCCTCTTTTATGCCAGAATAGTATGAAATGTGTTGGCTGTTCTCCTGAAATTGGGTTGTCCAAGTCAGAATTTCAGCTGCTGATTTTGGGAATTATGTGTGTGACTATCACCAATATGTGTATCATGCACAGAGCAGTAGCACAAAATGTGGGAGGTCTAGATTGAAATCTCTGCTCTTCTTGATTCAGAGCACTTTATCCTACATTACCTGGAGGCATGCAGGGCATGAACTTGAATGTGGATCCCCTGTTTCAAACCATGCCACTGGACAGGCTTGTCAAGGCAGAGCACAAGTTGATGTGAATATATTCATAGATAGGCTTCTCCTATGGTATAGCTCCATGCAAAGAATGCAGCTTGGAATAACAGTTATGATGAAGTTTCATTTAATCAAAAATACTCTGTTCATGTATACGTGTATAAACAGCAAATAATTAGTTATACTCAGAATAACTCATTAAAATTCCACTTAAAGCCATTAATCTGGGCACTTAAAAGGTCATTATCAAGCAATTAGTTTGCTGTCTGTTGAATATTGGACTTCTTTTAATTGCATCTGAAAGGGGAAATTGGAAATGGAAGAAACTTGCAGACAAAGCGACAAAAATAAATAAAATTACTTGCTGTCTGGTGCAAGAACTCTCCATTAAAGAAGATATGGATTTCCAAAAGTAGGCTTCCTTTCTGATAGCCTGTTCTTTCCCCTCCCTCCTAAATCCTACAGAAAAGTGATGTTTCTGTCACTATTTCATTTCCATTGTGGCTACATCAGGGAAGACCAAATTATTTCCTCTGTGATGAAATGAGAGGGAAAAAATTCATAGAAAGATAAAATCCTTATTCAAACACTAATGACCAAGTTCCAGCATTCTGTGCTGGAATGAAAGTTAATATCTTAAGCTCCCTGTTTGTCATTGTCACCAGGCAGGTGTCCCTGCCCATGGCAGAGGGGTTGGATCTAAATGATCCAGAAGGTCCCTTCCAAGCCTCAGCATTGCATCACCACTGTCCTGGAGAGCAGCACGTGTTCTGCAATGGCTGCATGGGAAAAGCAGCCCAAACTGGAGCTGCTTTCTGCTTTTATTAGCTTGATTTGGGGGGTTTTTAAAGTAAAATAACTAGCAGAAAACCAATTTATATTTTAATTGTATAAACCTTCTGAATTAAAGAATTTAATGGTATAAACCTTCTGAAACCTTCATGGTAGTGGAATGACTGGGAGAGTACAATGCCAGGAAACAGACATTTTGGGGTCACTGGAGACTCATTCCATGTATCACTTTTCAGCATTCTGAATATGCTTGTGGATAATTTAAAAAACCCAAACCAAATGCTTTAATTCAGGAACACAATTTGGTGGTAATTTACATAACAATAAGATGCTGTTAAGCAAATGTTACAAAATGGTTTAGGTATTGAATGAGGTAAGAAAGGAGATAGAAATAAGACAGCAATATACTGGTAGTGTTTTAATCTCACCTTCCTTTTTTAAGGATGAGTTTAATCCTTTACTGATTTTTTTTTTCTCATTTGTCTCCTAATTTTGTTTATTAAAACACTTCATTCTTCCTACTTAGCTTTGTCCTCTAGAGTTACATGTGAATGGGTCTGTAAAATGAAACATTTTCACTGGCATCTTCACAGACTAGCACAGTGATATATAAACATTTCTAAGAGTTTCAGTCTGAAGAAAATGCTGGAAGTGCTTGTTGTGAAATAAAGAACATACTACCTGACACTTGGGCCAAATTCAACCAGTAATTTGGGGGCTTCTTCTTATAATTTGTCATGGAATCATTGAAGCATCAGCTTCATTCCCAGATGTTTTGCTCTTATTCTATTGCTGCTGTGGTGCTCTTTAGCTGATGTCTCCTCCCTGCTGCAGTGGGCAGCAGTTCTGTCCTTGGGCAGTGCCTGGCTGGCCTCTGGCAGGCCTTGGCACTGCCTGCACTCTCTGCTTTTATTGCAATGATTTCCAACTTGCTGTCTTTAGTGTTTTAAAGTGGGGGGTGAGATGAACTGGGGATTTAATTAGAGTGAGCAGGCAGGCCAATTGTTGATTGTAAAGAAAGGCAATTGCTGTAGCTGTGCAAGATGGAATCCTGTTGCTGGCTTTTAACTGACCCCTTGGGCACTGGGATCCAGCAGATGGGTGGGTGGTACTTGCCTGCCTTTGCCCTTGCTGAGGAGATCAGTTCTGTTCTGCAGAAATGTGGCAGCAGAGAGGTGTGGGCTGTGCCATGAGGGAGGATGCTGCAGGAGCCAAGAGGGCCCAGGCAGGACAGTCCCTTGTTGTCCCCAGGGCAGGCCCTGGGCCCTGGGCCAGCGCTTCTGGGGCTGCAGCTCCCAAGGCATTGGAGGGCTGGTGGTGCACTCAAGGCCCTGAGGGAAGGTTTGTAAGGAATTGATAGCATTGCTGGGCTGGCACTTGCATTTGTGCAGCAGTTTGTGTGCAGCTGGCCTCTGGCACAATTTGGAATAAATTAAAATGGTTTTAATTCTCCCTGAGATAAGAGAGCTATTCCCACTTGCAGAGTAATGGAATACATTTTTGCCATTTTCTTATACAACATGTGTATATTCTCACTGGGGATAATGGCTGAGTTAATAGACTGAATAGAAGGAATTAAATCTCTCCATCAATATTCTTCACTATTATGTGGTTTTGTTCTTTTCTGTGTGCAGAGCACTATGTTAATACAGTCAGAAGATAAAATTGTGCAGACTGTTAAGTCTTTGGAGCTTTTGGCCTTGGATTTTTTGAATCACAAAACTTTTGCTTGCAGCACGAACCTTTTTCTAAAAAAATTAGGACATTTCAGTGGTAAAATATCATTCAGAGTATTTCAATTCCTTACCATGTAGATTTCTCAAAAGCTTGTAAGAGTAGAGTCATTAGCATTTAGACTTTTGGTTGCTTTCTCTATAATCTTCATGTTGGGATAAAGCTTTGGATCATGATTTGATGTTCAGCCTCTGCTCTGCTCATGTGTTTTATTCTGTTGTACAAATGATTATTCTCTGTGGTTAGTTAGCTTGCTCTGAGAGGAACTGGGTTTTAGGTTAGAAACAGCTGGTCTTGGAGAGCCCAGCAGTTTGAGGGAAACCCAGGCTGCAACAAGGCAAATATTAAAATACAGATGCCTCAAAAGATTAAGTACCTTCAGTAGTTATGTTAGCAATTTTTGTCTGCCTCATGGTGTTTGTTCCATTCTCTAATTTTATCTTGTGTTTAATGAGCTTACATATTTTTGAGTAGTGAATAAGTATAGAACTTCTTTTTTAAAAACAAATATTTTCTGCATACTTAGAATGTTTTGCTGAAGAAGCCTTGGCCAAAAGTGAAATCTGCAACTTTTAAATGATGATCTGAAATATTTTGAAGATTAATTATGACTATTTTTTTGGAACTGCCTTTATGACATTTTTCACAGGAGCTGCTTCCCAGCTCCCTTTTAAATCAACTCTGCAGGGAGCTATTTCTATTGGAATGTTTTGCTTTGCTAGTCTAATGGTTCTCTAAGTTCTAATGATGCTTTTAGATGCTGCTGCAATACATATATTAAAAACCCCAGCAAAAAAAAAAAATTAAAAAAGCAAACAAAGAAAATTCAACAAAAAAAAGCTGAATAAAGAAAAGCCAATCACTACCACCACAAAAGAAAATTTAAAAACCAAAAAAACCTCCACAAACCCAAAACAACCCATCCCAATGTCCCAAAACTTTGTGACACCCTTCTGGTCTTCATAGAATTCCTTAAGCTGCACTGTTCATGGTAAGGCTCATGCAGCAAACCCAGGCTGTTCTTGCTGTTTGAGTGCCTTTGCTTTTGTTTCAGCCCCAGCAATCTGCAGTGCCTGTTCCTCTCATGGTATTTTCCAGAGAGCCTCAGGGACACTCAGGGTGATTGGCAGTGCTGCAGGACAGGGCCCTTGGGGACAATTGATGCCTCTTGCAGCAGCCACTCAATGTTGTTCCTGAATGTGCAGTGTTCTAGCAGGGCTGTCATGGACAGCAAATTGAACAGATTCCCCAGCCCATTGAAAGACTCTTCAACTGTTAGAAGACTCATGTCCACTTTTTCTAGCCTGTTGTTTTGTATGGTTTTTGAGTTTTGCCTGGTGCCAGTGGCAGATGTATCTTGCTTTTTCTATATTTAATTATAGTTCCAGTGGAATTCTTGCTGTGAAAAAACAAGTCTGACTTGCATTCCCTCTGAAGATGTTTTGACAAGTAAAACACAACTAATTTCTGCAGAGTGCTATTTACAGTGTTTCAGGCCACATTCCTTGACACAGAGATAATAATTGGGAGCAAGGATGGATACTTTAAAAGTTCTCCTTCTTCTTGATTTTGTGGTGAGTAGTTGTAGGATTCCTGTTCAGATTTATGTCTACATGAGGTTCTGTGGAAACCTGGAGCTCTGACCTCAGTCATTGCTTGACCCTCAAAGCTTCAGAAGTATGAGTAAGGATACACAGATTGTACTTCCCAGAAATTCTTGTAGCAATAATATAAACCTGTCTTGACAGTTACCAAACAGTATTTTGGGACTGTTTTTCTCTGTGGGCAAAGAACCTTTGTACCCATTTTTCCTTCTTATATTGTCAGTGTGTGCTGGTAACTTCATGGAAATGGCTTCAGGGAGCCTCATTTGTTCTTTTCACCAACTTTACAGTACAGTTGTCTCATTTAATATACAGTTCCTTCTTTTGATTTGTCCCTAGGTGAAGCACTTTGCTAAACGAAATTAAATTCCCATCATCTTTTAAATTCTTTCAATCTGGTTACAAACCCCTTTCTTTCCTCTAACTTGCTGCCCTCTCTCCCACAGTTACTCTTTCAACTCTTGGTAAGCTTTCACTGCCAAACTGGGTACATCAAAGCTCAGGCCAGGCTGATGAGGTTTGGGGCAGCCAACAGGAACCTTTCCTCCTTTGCCCACTGCAGACTTTGGAGCTGAGGGAGCTTTTGAATTCTTCTCAGAAATCTTTGAGGAGCAGAAACATCCCTAAGCCTTTTTGATTGCTGCTTGTTCTGTTTAGTCAGGAGACTCCAGTCCTTGCTCTATTCTGCCTGGGCTGTAAGCAATCCTCATTTCTTGTTGTGCTGTTCCTCAGGTTGATTCCCAGCTGATTTCTTAGGATGTCTGCTGATTCAGTCAGTCCTGGGCTCATTGTTTGGGTCATTGTTTCATATGCTGGGATGTCGCTGTTCAGGTGACATCAGCCCCCTGTTGGTGGGATTTTCCCCAGTGGAGTTATGGTGACATGTAAAATATGTTTTATATAAATACGTCAAATTTTGAAATTCTTCAACTGATGCAGCCTTCCCAGCTCTTTATTGATTTCAAAGGATTTCTGTTGCTTTAAAGCAGTGAAAGAACTGCCCTTTGTTTTCAATATACTATTATGATACTGAAGCTGTACTTGCCATGGTGTAGCTGCTTAGGTGGCCACACAAAAATGACCAGGGCTGCACCTTCACATGTGCTCAATGTTCAGTACTGGCTCCATGATCCCTTTTTGCTTTTCTGTGACTGGTTTTAGAAGTAGGCCTGTTTGTTCACTTTCCAGACTGCTTTCAGTTGTGGTGAAACAACAGCAGGCTTTTGACAAATTCTATCAAAAAGCAGATTATACCTCTATCCTTAGAATATTTCTTGAAGTGTACTAGATGTTAAGGTTGGTATATTTTCCACTGAAGTCTCCCACCAAAATGAAAGTGTAGTACAAAGAGAGTAAATGCCTCTTCATGCAGCTCTAGCTGCAGGACTGAGGGATAAATGGGTGGGAAAAAAGGTGACAATTTGCCTTCAAAGGATTCATTAATCAAGAATTGCTTTTCTCCACTCTACTGAGGAAAAAATCAACTTCTAGTGTACCCAGTGCATCAGGGCATGCCTTTCTATTTTTATCCAACTTGTCTTCCATCTTTCCCATCAAAATGTTCTGAGACTTATTATCATTCTTAATTTTTAAATTATTATAGCCACTGTTTATATCTCTGAAAGATCTTTCTATATTTCACACTTTCAATCCTATTTGTGGTTTAACCAGCTCCATCTAGGATGCATTAATTAGAAGATCTACATGCTTTCTATTTGTTATAGGCAAATAAAGATTTCAGAGCTCTGTTTGTACGGTGTTTCCTCTGTCTTGCAGTATTGTTTGGTTATGACTTGGACTCCCACAGTTGGTTGCCCATTTGGTAATTCCTAATATTACACAAAGGGCGCATCCTGATCAGACAGGAGATTTCTGTGTCTGCAGATGAGCACCTCATCTGCTGTGTCTTTGAGAGGCTGGTCTTTTTTGGCTTTAAAACCTAATTTTATGGAGAGAAATTCTGCTCTTGGATAGTGCCAATGATCATCTGGTTAGGCTTGCTTTACTCCTACTACTCTTAAGGACACTTGGAATGAAAGTAATTTTACTATTTACTGATGCAAAGAGTATTGTGTAGGGTGATTTAGTCTGAATAATGAACATTACTCACACACACACTTATGCTACAGTACCTAGTACTATACATTATTATTGTTATAAAAACTATACATCATTTGATACAGCAAATTTATAACATATTCATATTGTGGTTTTTTTATTGTTATGATTTTTATAAAAACATATTTTAATAAATTTATACATAATTTATAACTGCAAATTCTCTTTTTATAAAAAGAGAATTTACTGTTATAAAAACAGAATTTAATTGAATAAAGAGATTGCCAGTACACTAAGCCCTAACTAAACTCTGTGAAGAGAAAGCTAAGCACTGGAAAGGTGCCTTCATTAAACTAAGGTGCTCTTGCTTTAATTGTCTGAGAATTTAGAAAAATACTCAACACTAATTACTTCAGTATCTTTTTATAGATGCAATCTACTGCAGAGTTCTAGAGATATGAATGTTATCTTTTCTTTATTAATGCTTATTTGATTTGGAAGCCAGGAAATATATTGGAAAAAGTACTTGAAGATGTGCTTTGGAATATTGTAAAGATGAATACCCCAATGGAAGAATATTTCTGCCATACCCCCAAGTGGTTATTATCAAACCTTGGAATAGAATGCTGCCATTTTTTCTTGCAGAGGCAATATTTCATGCAGTTCAGAGGTGGTGAGCAGCTGAATAAAAGCTCCTGGTTGTGGATTTCAAGTTGCCTGGGTACAGAACCATGTCTGGTTCCAGTTAGTGTGGATTTGCTTTGCAGCTGGGATCAGAAGTGACCATTCTTTCAGGATGACAGGAATTCACCCAATCACCATGTGCTGATTTGCCCATTTTGTCTGCCCTCAGTGCCTGTTATCAACTGAGTCCTTTCTTGCCAGGGCCAGGGAGACTCTCCAGCACCAAGCAGATTTCTGTGAGACTTCGATTGCAGGGAGTTTGCAGAGGTGAGAGGTAAGAGCCATTGGCTGCAGGCATGTGATGGGAAGCAAAAGCCCTGTTTGCCCCAATCCTTTCTCTCAAGATGGGTTGAATCTAGCATGAATCAACATGAGAAACAGTGCAAATGGAGCCAGAGGACTGGGAAGCTTTCCCCCCAGTCTGCTCAGGGAATAATGGAGTGAGGGCCAATGCCTTGGAGCTGCTGGGAGCACCTGAGAAGGTGGGGGAGAACAGCACCATGGATGGCTGATCTCCCTTCCTGGGCCTGAAAGAAAGTGGGAAAAATGTTGCTGGTGACATGGAGCACATGTGCCTTTGCTTCAATACTCCCATCTCCCACAGAGGAAAGTATCTGTGACTCTGAGATGGGACTCCTTGGGCTTTTCCTTCAATCCAGAAGGGTGGATATCTAAAGAGATGAATTGGGGGAACAGGTTTCTTCACATACAAGGGATTTTTTTTCCATCTTGCTTTAAAAAAAAAAAAAACAAAAACAGTTTGTCAGCCTTTATTCAGTTCAGCTCCATTTGCTCAAAACAGCAGCTTCCATCATTATCTCTCTTAGGTCATAATATTTATTTCCATTAGGAAATTTGATGCAGGATTACCAAAGATAGCTTCATTATCAATCACAATAAATACCTATGCAAATGTAGCACCAGAGGCATGGGGGGGGGGGGGGTGTTCTTATTATCTAATTTTTTTTTTCTTTGCAAAATCTCCCTGGTTTAACAGTGAACTCTGAGGCAGATAATTTGTTTGGTAAACCATTGATTAAGAATTTTCTCTCTCTGACCAAATGAATCAAGATGTGGCACAACTGTTATCTCTGTGGCAATCCAATAGTACTTTTCATTCTTGCACACCTTTGCCTTCCCAGTGATGTGTATAATACAAGGCAGACATTTCTTTCTGAATATTTATAACACAGATGTGATATGGTTTAATCTGCAGCCATCTGATATGGTTTGAGCTGCAGCCATCAAGAGGATGTAAATTCTATTTCCACTGGATGTCACTCTTAGCTTAGGTCTGTGGGAGCTTGACACTAAGGGGTTGTCTGCATCAATCTGATACCTGTTGGTTTGTTTGGATTTTTTAAAGGTGTTTCTTTCACCTCATGGCTCTAAGTGTATTTTTTTAAGGAGAAAAAGTGCTAAAGATGGTAATGATGATATGTTGAGTTAGTTTTTACTTGTGTGATTCTAGCATATTTCTGAAGGGGTAATGAATTTGTGAAACTTCACAGCGTAGAGATGGACTTGGATAAAATTCTCAGGGATTAAGAGAATGTATTCATGAGTCTATTTCAAACAATTCCCCTGTGCTTGGGAGACCTGATACTACTCTGCAATAAATTTCCTTTTTTATATATATTTGATATCTAACCTTTCCTTATTTAGTTTATTTGCTTACAACTATGTTTTTTTTTGGGGGGGGGGGGCAGGGTTTGGGATTTTTGGAATTTTTAAATGGTTTTGGTTTTCATTCTTTGGGGGGTTTTTTGTGAAGGTTTTTTTTTGTTTGTTTGTTTGTGGTTTATGTTGGTTTGGTTTGGGGTTTTTTGGGGGGGATTTTTTTGTATGCAATTGTAGCTTTTCCACAGCCAAACACAGAAGTAGCTGGCGTGGAATGGACAACATTGCATTCCTTTGCACCACTTGCTTATGTAAATTCAGTATACAAGAGAGATTTGACCCTGGTAAATCCACTCTCAAAAGTCATCTTGGGTCATGCCAATGAGCTAAACTGCTTATTAATTGATGTTCTATAACGCTCTACTAGAAGCAGCAATTTAAAATATATCACACATAGGTTTTCTATGTCCCACATAGGTTTTGGTTGCCTGTGTTTCATTAAGTTGTCAGAGGATGCTCCTGATTCTGGAGTGTTTTATTTTGCACTTCTCTTCAGGGTTGCACAGAACAGCACAAAACTGCCCCTCTGTAATTACATTTCAATGACACAGCTCAGAAATGTGGCTCTTTATTTTGACAGCCACAATGTCATAATATATTGGTCACAAACAAGCTTGGAAATGAAGGTTCCTCTAAGGTGAGTTGTGAAGTTCATGTCTTTGATACTTGAATGTCCCCTGACTTTGATTCAAAGTCAGAGCAGAGGGGATCAAATTGATCTGGATGTGGGAGCCTCCCTCTCCTCCCTGTATCCAGATCACAGGAAACACTTATGTGTGCTGGAAGGGAAGTGCCAGGAATGAATTTGGAAGTTCTGTTCCCTGCTGGCTTTTTCTCCCCCAGAGCTGGTGCAAGCAGCTGATGCAAGCCTAAAGAAAGATGTTAAGTGTCCCAACCTGCTTTAACTTAGTTTTTCATTTGTCAGTGACATTTCCTCCATCTATGTCCCAAAATGCCAAATCAGGGTGTTTGTATTCCAGCCTCATCTGTGAGCTACTGAACACACAAAAGCTGCCCTAAGTTATTGCAGCTTGCACATGGCCCTTGGCAGCCCTTCCTTGGTCCTTTGGACACTGACAAGGCTGATTCCTTTGCAGTGTCTGCTAAAGGAGAGATGACTGCTCATGCAGGGTCACCACATACAGCCTCTTTGGTTTTGTCTTACTCCTATGCAGACTTTGTTCCTGTTAGGAAAAATATACTTTTAATATTTATATTCAGTTTTCTTTGATATTTCTATTGAAAATGTTGGCAATAGTTATCATTAATGTATTTGATGGTAGTATCTGAGTATTTAGGAGTCAAAATTACACCTCACACCCTAGAGTCTGATTCATTTTTGGGAGACTATAGGTAATTGTTGCAGCAGTGTTTTCAAGCCTGGTCTTCTATTAAAAGGAGTTTTCCACTTCAGAGGTAAAAGTACAAGGTACTTTTTAAAAAATGTTCATTTCCTTACTTGTATCTATTCATTTTCAAAGAAAGTTACATTGTAAAAAGCAGAGCATTGACATTCATTTAATCTCCAACTTCTGCTAAATTTTTAAGTACAAAATAAAATGTTTGTCTTGAAATAATTCTATTCTGCACAGTTTAAGCCTTCTGGGTTATACTTAGGCCGTGCATTTGGGTCATTGACTACAAATGAGAAGCTGACACAGTCTGGTCAAGCAGACATTTACAGGTGAGAATAGACATTTGGAATATTTAGGCTTTTATGTACAAGCGGGAAAACTACCCCCTCAGGTTTCTTTCATCAGATAATTAATAAATGTAATAGGAGACCTAAACCCCTTTTCTGTGTCTATAAATAATTGACTAATTTTTAAAACTATGGGTATTCAATTTTGTCCTGAACATGTTTGTGTTAGGCACTGAAATGTGAATTGATTGGTTCAGTTATGTGCTTAGCTCATAGTATCAGTCAGCATGATTTTCCTCTTGAAAGGCAGAACTTGGTCAATGTGATCTCCCCTGCTTTTCTCACCTTCCCTGTGCCAAAAGAGAGGGACATGAACTGAACATTGCCCATTAGAGCTGGTCAGAACAGGTGTGGTACCAGTGTTTATAAAGAAAAGCTCTCAAGGGTCTGTTTCTGTTGTATTCACAAGACTTGCTATGGCCATTTATGTGCACATAAAGACTTGTGAAAAATTATTTCTTTACATATATTACATTGAAGGCAAAATTGTGTGCAACTTATGATAAGGAAAAATGGTGTGATTTGAGGATGATCCCACAGATTGTGATTGGTATTTGTTTCCATGCTGGAATAGCATCCCTTAGTGTGTGAATCTTGTCTGAACCTTGCCTGAGGGAAGCCTGAGGACCTGACAGAGTCATGCAGGCTTGGAGCTCAGCTGGAGATAGAGAGATGCTTTCCAGTGTGATCATGTAGATCAGCTGTTCCATTGAATACTTCTGGTTTGTTAAGTTGGATTATGCTTCAGGAGCAGGCTATTTAGCATTTTCTTTAGATGTGAACTGATTGGTTGTTGTTTTAAACTGGAAAAAGCTGCACCCTGTTTTCTTCCATTTGGGAATACATCTTGCAGTGGTTTTGATTGCAAATTCAGATGTAGCAGTAGCAAGAAGATAAGTGGTGTCTATTATTGGAAAAAATTAGTATTTATTTGACAGTTTCTGAAGAGCAGCTGCTTCATCTAAACTAACCAGATAAAGGCCTGGAAGAGAAAGGAGGCTTAAACAGAGACTTTAAAAGGTTCACAAATACATACTTCAAGGAGGGTAAACATCATATATGAAGGACTATGTCTTATCTCCTACCCTGAAAAGTAATGGCAAGAAGCTCCCTGAACAGCAATGAAAACTATGTTTTTCCCAATCCTCTCCTTGAATCATGCAACAATTCATAAGGAAATTCATAAGAAGTGGCATTTGGATATTTTTAGGTAAGATGTGGATTTTCCTCCCACGGGTAGGGATCCAAACACGGATCAGGAGCCCCATGAATCTCTGCTAGTACAGGAGTTTGTTGCTAAGAATCAGACTGGAAAATATTGATCCCAAATAGTGTCCCAATTCATGGTGGGAATGATTTTAAGAGTGAAACAGACCAGTGTAGGAGAAATGGTTTGGTTGAAGTCAGAAGAAAATATTGCTGTGAGGAAAAGCAGCTGAGTGTTGCTCCCCAGCCCTGTGCTCGTCCCAGCAGGCAGAGAAAGGAGGCAGCTGCAGTGGGAGCTGGAGCATCAGGTAATTTCCTGAATTGTAGGTGGGCACAGATGATCATGGGAGCTCCAGGAACTGTGCAAGAGCCAGGCACAAGGAGCGGGTGTGTTGGACACCTCAGGGAGGGAATGTAGGCACTGAATTTATTGGTAGCACATGGAATCCTGGTCTGACTAGCACCGCTCTTACTGACATTTTTAATGACTTCACAGGTTAAACTATTAAAAATAAACTGGGTATAGGTGTCAACTTAGGAATCCTCTCCCTGGGCCAGGATTGAGATCCACGGACTAAATGAAATCCCTGCAGTCTAGCAGGTGATAGTTGTGTGAAGAACTGGAGAAATCCCCTCTCCATGCTTGGCAAATCTAGTACAATTCACAGGAATGAATCTTATATTTTTTTGAACTGAAACAGGAAATCCAGCGATACAAATCAATCTATTTCTGTTTTATTGAAACTGTCTATGATATTAAATATAGGTAAGAGCAGGAATATGTTACTGCTAAACAACATAAGCCTATAGACACTTAAAGGAGGGCCAAGTAGCAAAAACAAAGAATGATTAATCAGACTCCTAGTTCTGCTTGTAGGTCCCTGAAGAGATGGAAGGATAGGATATTTTGCTTTAAAAATGGTATCTACAGCACAATTCTGTGTTTTCATCCATTAAATGTTTTCATCCATTGTTCTAGTGAATGAGGTACACTGCGTGGAGTCTGTTCCATGGTAAGGAGCTTGGAACCTTACATTCCAACCAGCCTGTCACTGATCCAACTTCCCTTGACTCCCCTGAGGCTCTCTTGGCATTTAGGGATTGTTGTTGATCAGAGATGCCCTCTTTTATTTGTTCTTGTATTTAAAGTTTGCATTTTTATTCCTTTTTATTGCCTTTGCATGCATACATTTAGAGCCAATCTGTTTTATTTGATGATTCAATGGGAGCAGGGTTTTGGGGATTTTTATCCCACTCCTTTTTAACCAACACTTGTTGCTACAATTCAGGGTCATGATTTCTGTCTCAGAAATGCCCTAAATATAGAACTGACTTATTTTTACTTCATTATTTCACCTCTTGAGGTACATTCAGTGTCTTACTGGGAGTCCTGAAGATTTTCTTGTCATCAGGAAAGTAATTGGCAAGCTACAAATCATTTCCTGCTGTGGGGAAGCTGACAGTGGAAAGAAGGTAAGAGGAAACATTTCTCTGCTTTGAAATGGATGAAAGAGCTAAAAATGACCCTACTCTACCAACATGATTTTCTTTCTAAAGATAGGGATTTTTTTCTTCCTTAGGCCTCCAGTAAGTGTGGAATTAATAAGACAAGGATGAAGCATTGCTACTGAATCAAACACTGTAAAATCAGTTTGCTCAGTTTTCTGTCCACGTTGCATTTCCATTGTTTTCTCCATAAGGAACACTTTTGTTTTTGCTTTAGTGCATCATTTATGTTGTTGCTTTGCTTCATATGTTCTGCAGGAAGTTTCTCAGCTTTTCTCTGTAGCTTTTGACATTTAAACACTGATCATCAAAGCAGTGGTGTGGACTTAGGATGTAACTTCAGAAGTTTTAGTGTTTGCTATTTTAGAAATGCAGAAATACCAATTGACATCAGTTCAGAAGATTAGGTTCCCTTTTGGCAAAGCTGTCAACTTTTGACATTTCCAGTCACTTTTCTTCCCCCAGTTCAAAAGGAGATTGATCCTTTCTTTTTGCACATCTCTTGTTGGTGTTCTTACAACATTATTCTCAAAGAATTCCAGGGAAGGATAGTCTTGATTTGTGTGGCTCTATTTTATTCTAGATGACTCAGTGCATAAAGAAATGGCCACTGTTCCTAGGCAATGGAGTCAAAAGTCTACATCATCCACTCTGTCTTCATGGTAGAAGGATCTAAACAAGTTATCAAAACAACTTAGATATGACCTAGTTTTTGGTGGGTTTTGGTTTTGTTTGGGGTTTTTTGTTTGTTTGGGTTGGGGGTTTTTGGTTTTTGGGGTTTTTTTTTTGGTTGGTCGGTTGGTTGTTTTTTTTTTTTTTGCTAGTTAGGCACAGGTGAAAATTTACATTCCTATCTTGTGAACCTTTTAGAAAAATATTTATTGCCCTGTTGTTTTATTGTTTCTCAGACAGCAATTTTCCCATGGGCACCATGCCCTCTAACCCTTTGCTGAGTTTATCTCCAGTTTTTAACAAAAAACTATAAAACTGAAGATTTCCTGGAGGGAAAAAAAATCAATCACTGCTTGATATATGATGCACAGTGGAAGTAAATGCTTGGATGTAAATCCTGTTTGACATGTCTCTTACATTTTGAGAAGATTATTTCTTCACTGAGCTCCTTTTTTGTACACTGAGCTGTTCTTTTCATACCTTTAACTCAAGTATTTCAGTTGTCTGCTTTGTAAAGTGACTTCCCACACAATTCCATCAGCCCAGTGGAGGCAGGAGTGAGCGTGGGTCCAAGCTTGATGCAGAGGGCTGGGAGACATTTTAAACACAGGAGAAGCCACAGTCTGTACCCTCCCATGGACACAGGAACAAAATTTCTCCTCATACACAAGGAAAGCCTTTTTTGACAGTAGCTGCATTAAAAGTATGAAAAAAACCTCCGGGTTTTTCCCTGTGTTTCACCCCTTGCTCCCAAAATATTTCCTGCTGATTTTTTTTTTCTTGCTGAAAGTTTTGGAAGGATTTTTAATACCAGCTTTCCAAAAGAAAATTTGTGTAGTGCATGATGTTTATCAATCAGATGTAGCAGACCTTGGCACATGAACCAAACTGCTTGTGTGTGATGTAGTACTGGATGTATTATGTACTGATGGGCAGCAGGAACACTTTGAAGTTTCTGTGGTGCTAATCTGTAAATCTGGGTACAGAGAGGAACATTTGTCATGCTGAGGAGTAAATCCAGTGTCATTGCATGGATTCTTTTACTGGCTTTAGTGGGGACTTTTTCTCCAATGATCATTTGATCTGGATTGTGAACCTGGCTCGCTGCATGAGGATATTTGTGAAATGGACATAACTTAATAGGATTTGTAAGAGCTCCCACACATGGGGAGGAGGATGTGCACCAACCTCCCTCTGCTGTAACAGCCTCTGTTCACACTTGACCCAAGGAACCTGGAAAATTGGAATTGTGAACAACAATAATCAAACTCTTTAAAAAGTTGCACCTTGAAGTTGTTAAGTGCACTGGGTTTTGCATGAATGTTATATACACCAACAGGTTTGCAATGAGCTCCAAGAGAAACTGGCTGCCAGGAAGGTTTTGTGGATGTTCTTGTGCACAGTGATGCTGGCTGGGTTATTGCTAATGCTGGAAGAAGTCCAACTGAGTCAGCCTAAGTTTTCCTAGGTCACTGAACCAAGGGACATAAGGCAAGCTTGCCTTCTGACAATAGCATGACAAGCTCATTTTTCTCATTAAGATTTAACAGTATTTGTGTTTTCCTTGTACTTTATTAATTAAGCAACTGTGATGGGGCTCAGGCTGCAGATCAAGTCCAGCAAACAGGAAAGAAAGTGAATCATGACTGGACTATTAACTCAAATGAGAGTCATGAGGTGTTCTAAGCCTATTTTCTGTTGGAGTTTTGGGCTTTGAAACTCATGTTGAATCAGAACAAGGCTGAACTGTAAGCTATGGCCTGATTCAGGTAATTTTGATTGCTGTATAGAAATTCCTCAACCAATGAATGCTATTACAGGTAGACAGAACAGCTGGCTTGGATCATATTGCTACATTTTCAGATGTTGCCAAAGGTGTGGATAGAAAAGCTGTAGTTAGAAAGTGCAGAGTGCCTTGGAAACTGCAGGCACCCGAGAAACTCCTTGTGACAAGAACAACCTCCTTTGTGCCAGATAAGCTCAGAAGGGGCCACAGGTACAAGTAGAACTCTGCATGGAGCTGATCAGCTCCCATGTCAGTGGAGTTGAATCAGATATAAAGAGTGTGGGCACAGTCAGGTAAGTGTGGAAACCTTCCTTGAACTGGTGACATTCATTACCTTTGGTGCTGTGATTTATGGTGCCACTGACAGGAATGACACTACTGGGATCACTGAATTTACCTTTAGAGGAGACCTTGGACTGAGCAATTGTAAAGAGTTACTGAAAGTTCCCTGTCTCCTACTGGTTTACAGTGTGCAGAAGTAGGAAAAAAAGGTTATGCTAAACTCTTATTTTGATCTGGATTTCCACTGGTGATCCTCATGCTGCTTTGATGGCTGTGCATGTGAGCATAAATCTTTGAATGATCAGTTTTCACATAGTGTCACCTGAAATACTTTTTTAAAAAATATAAGTAGTTGAGAAGATGCTGGTTATATTTGACAGAATAAACTCCAAATGTGGATATTTTCTGACACTTTTACACATGTGAATTTAATTGTCTCTTCTTGTTCTGCTACCTGAGTTGTTCTCAGTGCTGTTTTCTCCATGCTGGTTTTACAGAACATTGAGAACTTAATTGTTAGTGTGCAGTCACTCATTTTTCATCCAATCACGTGGTCTTGGTGTGATAATGAAGGAAATGGAATGAGAGGATGGGGCCTAATATATTTAAAAAACGCTTAAGATAAAGGTTTGTTTTTTAATGTGACAATTAAAACTAATTAACCTTTAGACCATGTTTGAATCCAGTGAGATTTAAAAGTTTCTTTAAAGAAATCACTGTAAGTTAAAAATGTGTTTTGTTAATTTAATGGTTTAATACATTTAAATTAGCTAAGTAATTTGAAAGAAAATTACTTTGCCATCACTTTGAAACTTGTTTCCATTGGTTTCTAATGGGACTTGAATTCTTTTCCAGATATAATCTGTTTCATGAGGATGGCTTCACGTTGCAATAATCCTTCTCATTACATTTCTAGGACTTAACTCCTTTACTCCTTAATAACACTCTTGGCCACTAGTACAGAGCAGTTTCCTGTTCCAGGAGTACTCTGCTTTTTAAAAATAGCACTGAAGCCCTGTGAAGTTTGCCTAGGGGCTCTTCTTGATGACTAAACTGAGGGTTATCAAATACCTGCAATGTTTCCAACATGCAGAAGAGATCTCAAAATCTCTGGGTTTGTTTGCATTTCCTGGACCTAAGAAAAATGTCCGGGGGCTTGGGGGAAATAGTTCTGGTTTTGTTTTTTAGTTTGGGTTTTTTCAGGAGTAGTTGTTGCACAAAGCCTTTCCAAAAAAGCTGAGTGGGGCTGCTCCACAAATTTAAGTCAAGAACTCTGTATGCAGCATTTACAGATTGATGTTTCAAACCCCTGCAGTTCACACTGGGAGAAATCCTGATGGTTTCTTGCTGTGTTAGAATATTGTTTCCAGTGCCTGGTGCTGGCTCACAAAAGTCTGGTTTGCAGTGTATTCAGAAGGACTCCTGCTCCTCACACACGGTGAGGATGGTGCACCCCAGTGCCTTTGCAGTTCAGGGCTGTTTCCAAAGCTGCATTTAAGTAGATGGAGCTGATTCTGCAGTGTCTGAAAGGCCTGAGCCTGCAGGGTGTCTCTTTAGACTCTTTGTGTGGTTTTTCTTTGGCTTGGAAAAGTGCAGTGAAAGGGCACGTGACAAACTTGCCTTCTTTTCTGATGGCAAAGGCTCTTTGGAAAACTTCCAATCCAAGGATCATTCCACTTCAGCTAAGCAGGGTCAGGAAACAGCCTTGTCCCATCCAACATGGAATAATAATATTATGTTGCCTTTGTGAATTTCATCAGTGTTTTTATAAATTGACTCATTTTAAAGAATAAAGGAAAATGAAGAGTCTCTGAAGATAGATTCTTAGATTAATTTAGAGATAAACACTTTTTATGAGTTGTTCTTTAGATTTCTCCATTAATTTAGGGGCTTGTTTTAATTATGTTATTCCAGTTTTTCTCACATTTCCTATGTCAGATTCTGTTTGCATGTCATTGCTTAGGTAGCCTAAAATAGTGGGATGAGCAAGCTCTGGGCATACTCAGTGGTTTGTATTCTCCTCTAGTTAGAAAAAATAAGGCCCCTTTTCTTCAGTGAACCCTATTTGTTTGCACTACAGGTCTCTATTGCTTGTATTGCTGCATTGCATGTGGTTTGAAAAGAGGCTTTAGGCCAAGAACATGGATGTGATGGAAAGTGAGACTTTCTGAGCAAAGTGTGGGAACAGCACCTTTCAGATGCAAAGATGTTTTCCCCTATTAGTTACTAACACTTGCACCAGCCTGTGGTGCAGATGCTCACCTATGTATTTGCACAAGCTCCATGAAACAGGATGTTCAGAAATATAGAGGAAAATGTGAAGTAATTATGAATATGCAGAGCCAGCCACTGGCAGTTTTTTCCGCTTCTGAGAGTGAGAGGCAAATTATGTTCTTACTAAAATCCAAGTCAGAAATGGCCAAAATTGGCATTTATATAAAGCCAGAAAATATCTGTCAGGTTTAAGTGGGCGGTGGAACTCCAAATTGAGCCAATAACTATAAACTCAGTGCTGTGATGAATATAACCTACTGAATTAATCATCTTCTTTGTCCATTGAGGCAAAATGTTACTTTGAACTAATCCACATGAGAGATTATCTAAAATGCAGTTTTAGACTGCTTTGTAAATCATGCTGTAAGGATCTGGAGTAGTCCTCCTCCTGGTTCAAGTGTGTTAGTTATCAAAGTCATTTAGAAATGGTGTGCTCTTGGCAGCCAGTGATAGTGTAACTCTCCTCTACTGGCAGTAAGGCAATTCCAAACTCTAGATCAAATGTATAATCAAACATTTACTACATGGCACAAAGACTTGTGTGGTTTTGGGGCTTTTCTTAAATATAGCCATATACTTGCAAATCTAAGCTGAGATGTACTGGTTCAAAATCACCAGACCCCAATATCTGTTGTTCTGAAGGGTGTTTTGAGTTCTGAAGCTGTTGCATGAGTGCATGTTGCTGCACTCAGTGGTTTTGTTCTTGTTTCATTTTGGTTCTTGAAGGCCTCTGTTCATGTGGCACTGGGTGACAGCAGCACATTGGAGCTGCTTTCTGGATTGGGTTGGATTCAGTGACACTGGAGTCATTGGCACAGTGGTGTTAAGCTCACTGGGAGTGTGAGGACTCCCAAAACTCTCAGCAGGCTCTTCTGAGACAGTGGGTAGCACCATTGCTGTCCCAATATTCAGGTGCTTGTCCTGCCTGGGGGTGATCCCTTGCTTGCCAGGCAAAGGATTCCTTTCCCCCTGCGTCTCCAGCCATGGCAGCTGCTTTGGGCTGTGTGCCAGGGCCACAACAACAGCTTTGGTTGGATGGTCCTGGTTTAGGCTGAGCTCTTGGAGCAGAATGCTTCCCAGCAAGCACTCCAAGGCAAGGTGATTTTCATACCTTGTTATCCCCTTTCCCATTTCCTCTCCCTTTTTCCCTGCTGGCATACTTGCCTGTCTCCTATCCAGTCTTTTCCTTCTCTTGCTTTTTATCTTGGTCCCAGTTTGGCTGCATCTATACCCAGATCTGGCATTTCTGATGCATTATTACCTAGATAATCCCAGTCTTTTGTGCTGCTGTGGTGCAGTTACACAAATGCTGCTGGCCTCTACTCTCCAGAAAATCCCCAGTACTCTCCTTCAATGATCTGTGGAATTCATCTCTTTTTCATGTCATTTCCACATTCCTACCTGTGAAGCCCAGTTGTTCTTTCATTTCTGCTGTCTGTACCTCTTCTCTGCTGTGGCATTTTTCCATGCCATGCTCAGCAGATTTCCATGTCCCTGCAGCCCTAGTAGGTATTTAAGACAAACTCTGTCCTTCTGCCATGCCTTTTGCCAGGTGGAAGAGCTTCTCTGGGCAAGAGCAGGTTTTTGGATCATTCCAAATGTCTATAAAAGGCGTTTTCCTTGCCCAGCAACCCAGAGAAGTGAAAGAAAACTGCCATGGCAGGACACTGAGCACTGAAACTGAACTGAAAGGTACTCCAATACTTCAGCACTGCAGTTTAGTTATTTTCAGAAAAAGCTTAAATATTTTGTGACTCGTGGGCTTCCTGATGTCTCAGAAGTTGCGCTGTCATTTCTACAGAGACAGAGATTCTTTTTCCAAGGTAGCATCAATAGGTTTCCCAGGCTAACATAACGATTCTCTTTGGTATCCACAAGGATTAGAAGTGGTCTTTCAGAATAGTAGGTGAGAGAAGGATCAGTTATATTACTGATCAGATGAACTGGATAGAATAAAGACACATTAATATTTAGAAGTCAAAAATTATTATGTAAATATTAATAGTAATAATAGTTAATATTAATACTTTTAGTTAATAGTTAATGGTAATAGTTTAATAGTTAATAGTAATAGTAATTAGTAATTTTAGTTTAATAGTTAGTAGTAATACTTTTACTCACATAATATCCTTTTTAGTAACTTCAAAGGAAGCAAGAGGAGTTTTCTTTAAATTATCTCACTTTGAAAGTTTTTTTTCCCTTAGGCACAGCCTCTGGGTTGATGGGCACAGGAGGGAATTTCCAGCAGGAGCTGAGGCGTTTCCTTTGCTCTGGCCAGCCCCAGCAGGGCTGTGGGAGGCAGAGGCTGTGGGAGCAGGAGCTTTGCCCCCTGCCCCGGGGGAGTCTCTGCTGTCCCAGCCCCAGCAGAGCAAACGTTTGTGCTTTCACATCCCGTTCCAAGGAGCTGCCCAGGCAGGAGCGGGGATGGGCGCGGAGCAGGGACGGTGCCAGGCACAGGGGGACATCCAGAGGTGCCCCCAGCCCGTCCCTGCTGCCCAGGCTGGCATGAGCAGGCTGGTGACCGTCCCTGGCTTTGCTCTGCAGGCTGAGGAAGCCAACCCTGGCGAGGAGGAAGATGAGGAGGCGTGGGAGGATGGAGACAGCGGCCCCCAAAGGCTGGGGAAGGCCCAGCTCCAGGTAGGAGATGCTGCCTTCCAAGGAGAGGGACTGGTCTGTCCCACTGGAATTTGGGCTGGGAGGCCAATGGAACAAAGGGGTTGATTCCATTTTCTTACGTGGGCTAGGCTGTGTTTGAAACAGCCCCAGGTAGCAGAGCTGGAGTAATTTCCTAGCAGGGAACTTGATTTGGAAGCTGCATTCCAAACTCTTGTCCACATTTATTTTATCTCCCACATGGAGATGCCTAAGGAAGATGGGGTGTTTCTAACAAGAGAACATCCCAATTCATCTGTGGCAGAGGGCTTAAAATTAAAGTTTGAGTGGAGGTACCTTTAGGACACTTCAAATTCCTTAGTATATGAATGGAATTTAAATGAAATATCCAAATCCTGAGAAGCTTGTGTGAACTCCAGAGCCTCTGCAAGTGTTTTACAGAGAGGGAAGGAGACAAGAGTCTGGAGTCTCTCCCCAAAAACTGGCTGCTGTTTGTTTGACCAGGCATAGGAATGACTGTGTATTCCCTGGGGCTGTCCTTATGGAGAAGGGTTTATTTATGTGCCCTGGGTTTATTCAGGGTCCCTTCACCATGATGGAAACTGATTTCATTGAAATGCCAGAGGTGCCCAATGCTTTCCCCAGCCAGAGCTCAGAACCAGCCCTGTGGGAAGGGGTTTAATGCCCATTTTCCCAATCCCTCCAGGCAGCAGCACTGGAGCACTTGAGCAAACATGGCCAAGGTGCCCAGTGCTGGCAGGAGGCAAATCCAGGGATTGGACAGTGGGAGTTTGCACTGCTCCTGGAATCCCAGACCTGGAGCTGTGCTTCAGAGAGCCCAGGAGCTGCTGCCTCACTCAAACCTCATTTAAACCTCAGCATCCTCCCTGCTCCCTTGGCATTATTGCTGCTCCCTTAGCTGCTCTTCCTTAGTACTATTATTATTATGCTATTGTTATTGATGTTATTGTTACTATTACTGTAAACTCCCACTCCATGTCTCTTCCATAGCCCTGTGCTTCCCAGAGGTGGTGCTTTAGGAAGCCCCTCCAGCCTGGGAAGGGCTTTTGGCCCCAGACACGTTCCCAGTGCCCAGGAGCAGCAGGACCTGTGCTGCTCCCAGCAGGTGAGGCAGAGGCGCCTTTCCTTCCTTCCCTGCTGCACTTGGGCTTTTTGAGGGGTCTCTGGGGCTCTGAAGGAGAAGTTCTTTGTCACTCCAGGGCAGACTTAGCCCTGGTCCCACGAAAAGCAGCAGAATTCATTTTATCCCTGTTTTTGGATACACATTTTGTGTTTTCTCTCTGCTGGTGACACCGTGTGGTGAAGCAGCAGCTCCCAACCTTGTCAGTGCTGCTCCCTGGAATAGTTTTTATCTGTAGAACCATGAATTCCCTGCTGGAATCCAGTCACAGCCCCCAGACCAATGTGCAGGTGAAGGTCTTACACCCTGCCCAGGACAATTTCCTGTCTCTAGACATGGAAAATGGGGGAAAACTCAGGCTGGAGTGGAGCCAGGATGCAGAATGGGGCAGTGAGGCAGCGTGCTCAGCCCAGGCTGGGGTTGGCACAGGGGCTGTTCCCTGTTGGATGACACCCACGTGGAACAGATCCTTCTCTTCCTTTGTCCAAAGTCCAATGGCAAAGGATTTAATAACTCACAAGTGGGGCCTGAAATGAAAATGGTTCTGTTAAAATTAGGCAAAGAATGTGATAAGAAAAAATGGGCATCCTTTTTATGTATGAAAAAAGTAGGAAAAAAAATGTTGACAAGGGGCACTTTTATTCAGTGTCACCTTTCCTTTTTTATGGAGTGAGCAATCAGAACAGAAGTAGGAAAGCCAGGAGCCTTTGACTTCCAGAGTGGACCTAATTTCCATTTTCTCCTCTCTTTCAGGACAGGAAAAACCACTTAACTGATCCCATCTTTGCCCAGAGCTTTGGAGTTTGAGCAGCCAAACCCAACGGGCTCCAGCTGCACTGGAGGGTCCCTGCTCCTGCCCGTGGGGTGGGGTGAGTCCCCAGCTATGCCCAGAGTGTCACAGACCCAGAGGGATCTGCCCTGGTCCCAGGCTGTCCCTGTCCCAAGGGGCCTTTGTCACCTTTGTCACCTTGTGGGGAATGTGGTGGCAGCCCCGGGAGCAGCTGCTGGGAGCTGGGGCAGGGCCTGGCACTGATCCAGGGCAGGGCAGTGCTTCCCTTGGGGGGGTTGGCCCCCCACGCTGAGCTCAGGCAGGATCAGGGTCACAGATGCTGCATTTTGTGCCCCTGAGAGTTTCTGTCCCCCCTGGGGATTTCCTGCCGGGATGGGGCAGCGCAGGAGCAGAATTGAACCTGCAGCTCCCGTGGCCATTGCTGGCCTTTGTCTCTCTGCTGTGCCCTCAGACTGTGGCAATTTGCTGCTGCCACTGCCATCCCCTGGGGGCTGTGTCCTCCTGGCAGCCCTTCCCAGCCCCAACAGGAGCTCCAGTGCTGCCTCTGTGCCTGTTGGCAGTGTTTGCTGGCAATGTGCCTCACCCCTGGCAGGATCCTTTTGTTCCAGAGCAGGCAGACTCCAGAGCTTTTGGGCTTCTCAGCTGCAGGGCTGGATTGCAGAAGTCCCTGCAAAGAAGAATAACCATGAGGTTTGTCCAAGTGGTGCTTTCAGAGCCCACCTGACAGTCTGTGCTTGGTGCTGGAGGCTGTTGTGCATTGGCACTGCAGGGAATGAATGTCCCCTTCCCAGTTCAGCCCAGCAGATCCCAAAGGCTCTTACAGGAATATTTATCCTTCACTTCCCTGTGTGATAGCTTAATCTCCACCTGCCATGAGCCATTCCTTGAGTTCTCCTGGAGAAAACCTCACAGCAGAGGAGTTTGCCAAGAGCCCAGAGCTGTGTTTGGGCAGAGAGAGCTGAGAGCTGTGTCTGTCTGTGCTGCCCCAGCCTGGCAACATCCCCATGGAACAGCCTGGGCAGATGGGATTAGATGGAGCAAAATCCCTTCATGCAAGAGCTTTTCTCCTGTGCAGATCAGGCACGGGGCAGGCAGTGAACTTTGGAAATCAGCTGATTTCCCCAGAAAGCATCACTCCCAGCAGCATCAATGACAGGACCTGTGCCCACTGCTCAGGAGTCACCCAGCCAAAATCAAGGGCAAAGCTTGGTTTGGGTCTGAGAACTTGAAATAACTTGGAAAGAGAAGAAATGACCTTTTTCTTCTTCCTTCCTTTCAGATGCTGGAATTGCCTCTGTGGATGTGCACTGAGCTCTCGCTGCAGGGAACTGCCAGGCCTTAATGGTGGGGAGCTCATGTTCTTCTCACTGGGGAACTGGAAATAATTATTAATTATTTTTAGTTAATGGTAATAGTTAGTTTAATAGTTAATAGTAATAGTAATTTTAGTTTAATAGTTAGTAGTAATACTTTTACTCACATAATACCCTTTTACCCTTCAGAAGTGTTTTCTGAAAAATTCCCCCTTTGGTGCCCCACTGTGTGTGACAAGGACAGAGAAAGTGAGCAGAGGAGCAGCCACAGGCTGGGGAGGGGCAGGAGAAAGGCACTGTGGGCAAAGGGACCTTCCTGGCATCACCAGGGCACCTGTGGGGAACAGAATGGACACTTTGAGGGTAAATGGAGGTGAGGAGTGGACAGTTTGGGACAAAATCTGAGTTCATCTACAGGGAAATATATCAGGGATATTTCTGAGGGAAAAGCTGAGGTAATGAGTTCACCCACCTTAGCCCAAGTTGTGTTTGCACAAAGTGGGACCAGAGGTGAAGGTTAATCCAAAGCCAACCCTGCTCAACCTCTAAATCCCAGGATAAATTCTACAAGTTGCCTATTAAGGGACTAAAAATTTGTAAGAATGGAACCAAGAGCATTAGGAAGATTCCTGGAAATGCCATTACAATGTTGTCATAGCATCTTTAACAGACCTTTAAGCTATTTTGACAACAATGCATTTCTCTGTTGGGATTATTCACTCTGTAGGCTTTGGGGTTTATTTGGACTTGAACTCCCTCACAGTGGCCCTGACACTGCTCAGGAGCTGGTAGGAAAAACAGAGCTCCTGACAGGGGCAGGGTGGTTTCCCCCAAAGTGGATCCAGCTGCTGCCCACCAGCCTGGCCACGAGGGTTCTGCTTTGGCTCCTGTCTTCTTCCAGGGAAAGAATGTTTTCAGCTGATTCAGATGAGTTTTCAGCAGCCTCATCTCCCTGCACTTCCCGGGCAGCCCATCCCCTCTCCCGCCCCTCCTACTCTGAGCTCCCGCCCAGTCAGGGCCAATGGGGCAGGGAATTTGTCCTGCCAGCAGCAGCAGGATAGGAGCACTCTCACCCTGGGACTTGGATTGTCCTTTTGGGGGATGCTGGGTAGGATTTAGAGAATTCCATGCATTTGGTGGCTGAAATTTCCCAGCCCAGGGGCTTTGGATGACAGGGCAGCACAAAGATTGTTCCCTGTGTGGTGCCCAGATTTGGGGTTCAGTATCAGCTTTGCTACTTTAGAGGAATTATACCTGTAGCCCCCCATTCCCTGCTGAATTCCTACTGGAATAACCTTACAGTGCCTCATACAGCATGGATATTCCCACACACAGTTGCCTATTGAACACCTGCTGTGCCAGGAACCAGTAGAGGCTCCAAGAAAGCTCAGTGGGATCAGGACAAGGACAGGTTGATATTCCATAGCATTTGGAATGAGGATGAATATCCTCATCCCCCAGCCAAGTGTTTCCCCACAAAATTTTCTATCTATCTTCTACCTATAACCTCATTGTTACCTTAAAATGTTCATTCTAGCCGTGTTCCCGGGGGCACTTGACAGAGTTCCCTGGAATTCCGTGGGCTCCACCCCTGGGCTCGGCTCCAGCTGATGCTCTCAGCAGCGAGGGCGGGGCCGGACGCGCTCCCGGCCCTGCTGGGGCAGCCCCTGTGCCCAGGGGAGGGCATCTCTCCCTGCAGGAGCTGAGCTCATTCCAGAGCCTCGGCAGCGGCCTCCGGGAGCTCTTTTCCCTGAGGAAAGGGATGCACATCCCTGCCTGCAGGGCACCTGCACTGTGACCCACCTGTGCCAGCTTCCCAGCACTTCTGCAGTTCCAGCTGGCTCCCAAAAAACTCCAAACTTCATCCAAACAAAACTCCATCTAACTCTAACCTTTTGTTTTAAGGCATCTCGGAGGTCCTTGCTTGGGATTGAATTGCTGTGAGGGGAATTCCCTTGGCTTTAAGGCTGCTGCTGGAGGATGTCCCCAGGCTGGAAGGGAAGGCACTGGAGTGGCTGGGACACACCCGGTGGCTGTGTGGGAGCTCCAGGAGGTGGCACCGGGAATCGCTGTCTGAGCTCCTCTGCAAAGCCAACGTGCAGCACTCCCAGGCAATGGCAGCTGTTCCTTGGGCTGGTTTTGGGATGTCAGGGGGCTCTGTCCGGGCTGCAGCCTCTCCGGGGGCCCGTTCAGAGCAGCCCCTGGCCCAGGAGCTGCGGGCAGCCCTTGATCCGTGCCCATCCCAGCGCTGCCCGGGCATCCCAGGGCCCGCCCCGGGTGTGCCTGGCACGCCGCCTGCACGGGCAGGACACTGAGGCACAGCTCCTGCCCTGCAGGCACCGAGGGCAGGAGGGGCTGGTTCCCCCTGGGCTCGGCCTCCTCCCGCCCCGCGTTCCCGGCCAGCCGGGACACACGGAGGGAGCAGCAAGGAACATTCCTGGCAGCGAGCAGGAGTCCCCGAGGGCTCCGTGCAGCTCCGGGCCGGAGAAGCAGCGCCGGGCTCAGCCCCCGCCGTGAGTTTGGGCTGTGAGCACTCCCCTGCAGGAAAGGCCCCTCTGCAGGCGGGACCGGCCCTGACACTCTCCAGAAGAGCTTGGGCCTTGGAGCAAGGGAACCCTCAGGACTTGCTCGTTTCTCCCTGGAAAGGGACAGGGCATCAACACCTTTACAGCTATTTAGGAAATGCTGGAAAAGGCAGGAAATCAGGATTATACAAAGAGTTTCGTGCTGTTGTGTCAAATGCCAGCCAGTTCTACCCTAGAGCCATTCCAGAGGCTGGTGTACAAAGCAGCATTAGCAGAACATTTGCTGATTTGAGTGGCAATTCCTTTGCTGGCAGCAGCCATTCCCATCCCAGGCAGGGCCTTTCTTGTGACCCTGAGATTGGCTCGGGTGCTTGGAGCAGGGTGCTGAGAAGGCCAGGATTCCAAGTTTAATGCCCACATGGGCCAGTCACCTATGACTTGACGATCCTCGGGGCTCTTTCTAACTCAGAATATCCTGTGCTCTGGAAATAAAGAATGAACACTTCTCAATGGCTTTTTAAACCCAGAGATTTTTGCATTGAAGAGTACGAGCCACAGGGGAAAGGAGGGAGAGCATCAAGTCTCACCTGGCAGATACCCGGTGAGCGGCCCGAGCAGAACCGAGCCCGGGCAGGGCCCCGTGCCCGCACCCAGCACAGTCGGAGCAGGAGCAGCAGCGCCGGGCTCGGCCCCAGCGCCCGGCCCGGAGCGGCTCCTCCGGCCCGCGGCGATGCAGCCCCGCTCGTACCGCGGGGACGCGGCGGGCGAGAGCCCCGGGGGTGCGGGCACGGGGTCCGGGTCCCGCTCTGCGCGCGGTGGCCTTGGGGGTACCGGGGCTGAGGGGGCTCCGCATCCCCGCGGGGGCCGGGCCGGGAGCGCGCCCCGGGGGCCGCCGCGCTCGCAGCCCCGCTCCGTGTCCGCCAGGGGGCGCCCCGCGGGGCGGCGGCGCTGAGGCAGCGGCGGGGCCTGAGGGCTCCCGGGGCCGGCACGGGCGGTCCCCGTGCCCCGGCCGCTTCCAGCCGCGATCCAGCGCCTGCTCCGGGAATGCGCCGCTCTCCTGCCGGGCCCGGCACCGGCACAGCCCCGGCTCCCCACGGCAGCAGCGGGACTTGCCCAAAGCACTGGCGGGGGTCCCGCCCCTCTCCGGCTGCAGCCAGAGCAGCAGTGCCGGGCTCAGCCCCAGCGACCGTCCTGGAGCCGCTCCTCCTTCCCGTGGCGATGCTTGTCCCGATCCCTACACCCAAACGCCACCCCGGTCTTGCGGCTCTAGGACCCGCAGCCCGCTCTGCCCTGAACCCCCAGCAGACACGGGCAGGACCCGGATCCCCAGGCCCAGGTCCAGGTCCTGTTCGCGGCCCCACCTCAGCGCCTCGAGCCCCGCGCAGCAACGGGAGCAGCCCCCGGTCCGGAGCTCCGCACAGCGCTCCAGCGACGGCCCCATCGCATCCTGGGATGAGCATCCATCGCACAAAGCAGAGCAGGCGCGGATCCGCCGGGATTTACGGGCGCGGGCGGGGCGGGGCCGGCTCAGGTGTGAGGGGCGGGGCCGGCTCAGGTGCGCGGGGCCCCAGCGCGGCTGCGCGGGGCGGGGCCGAGAGGATTTAACCCCCGGGAATCGCCGCTAGCGCCATTTGCCCCCTCGGCGCTCGGAGGGGAAGGTTCTGTCCGCGCGGGCTCCATATCTTTGTTTCTTTTCTTTTACGCTTATTTTTATTTCTTTTTCACAGATACCTCCCCACTCTCCCTCCCTTCCTCCCCTCCCCCACCTCCTACACCCTCCCCCCCCCTAACCCCCCCCCCTCCCTCTCCCCCCTAGCCCTCCCCTCCCTCCCCCCCAAACCGCTCCCTCCCGGGCCGGTCCCCGCTACCCTTCCTATGCCCCCACACACCCCAGCCCTACCCTACCCCTCCTTTCTCCACGCTTCCTTCCCTCCCCAGCCCAGCTCCCACCTGCCCCCACATCGTCCTTCTCTTCCTCCCAATTCCTCCTTCCCCTCCTTCCTTCACCCTTCCTCCTCTTCCACCTCCCCCTGTTTTCCTTCCTCACCTTGATGCCCCCCCCCACCCCCACCTGTGCTCCATCCTCGTCCTCCATCCTCCGCCCGTCCTGCCCCCGCCACCCCACCTGCCCCTGCCCCTCTCCCTGCTCCCCTGCACATCCCGATCCCCCCACCTGCCCTCCATCCTTGACCCACCACGACCACCCCCTCTGTCCCCCTGTTCCCATCCTCTGTCCCCCTGTTCCCATCCTCTGTCCCCCCCTCCCTCTTTCCCCCGCAGCCGCGGGTCCCGGGGCGCCGCAGAATAAAGCCCAGAGGGCCGGAGCGGCGCCCCCGCTGTCCCTGGAGCCCCCACACGGGGCCGGAGCCGCTGGGCGGGTCCCCCCATTGCAGTGCAAAGCACGGCCCGACACCGCCGGGGTTCCGGCTGTCCCTACATCACACTGGGGGTCCCCGGGGTGGGGGGAAAGGTTGGGGGGCGGGGGGTGGGGGTTTGGTAGGGTCCCCTCCTCGGGAGGGGGTCCCGGGGGGGGGGGGGGAGGGGGTCCGGGGGGGAGGGGGGGGGGGTAGGGCCCCCTCCGGAGGAGGGGGTCCCGGGGGAGGGGGCGGGGCCTGGAGGGGGATTCCCCCCTCCGCCCCGCTTCCTCCCCCCGGACCCCCTCCTCCGGATGGGACTCGGCTCGGCCCCCTCCCCGGGACCCCCTCCTCCGGACCGGGGCCCAGGGGGAGGGAGGGGGGCGGGGTGGGGAGGGGGGGGGGAAGCAGAGTGGGTCGCGTCGCTTTGCATCGTGAGCACAGACAGAGATGACCGGACAAACAAACGGCCCCTCCCCCTCTGCCCACCCCGCCCCCCCCTCCCTCCCCCTGGGCCCCGGTCCAGAGGAGGGGGTCCCGGGGAGGGGGCCGAGCCGAGTCCCATCCGGAGGAGGGGGTCCGGGGGGAGGAAGCGGGGCGGAGGGGGGGAAAAAATCCCCCCTCCAGGCCCCGCCCCCTCCCCCGGACCCCCTCCTCCGGAGGGGTCCCGCCCCGCCCCCCTCCCAGGGACCCCCTCCTCCGGAGGGGGCCCTACCCCCCCAACCCCCCCCCCCCTCCTTCTCCCCCCTCCCCCCCCCCGGACCCCCTCCCGAGGAGGGGACCCTACCAAACCCCCACCCCCCGCCCCCCAACCTTTCCCCCCACCCCGGGGACCCCCAGTGTGATGTAGGGACAGCCGGAACCCCGGCGGTGTCGGGCCGTGCTTTGCACTGCAATGGGGGGACCCGCCCAGCGGCTCCGGCCCCGTGTGGGGGCTCCAGGGACAGCGGGAGCGCCGCTCCGGCCCTCTGGGCTTTATTCTGCGGCGCCCCGAGCCCCGCGGCTGCGGGGAATGAAGGAGAGAGGAGGAGAGGGGAGGACGGGGAGAGAGGAGACGTGGAGGAGATGAGGAGGGGTAGGGAGGGGGGATCGGGGTACGGAGAAAAGCGGGAGGAGAAGGGAAAGGCCAGAAGGGAAGAGAAGGAACGTGGACAGAGGAGGGAGAGAGTGAGAATAGAAGGGATTAAGCGGGTAGGGACAGAAGAGGAAGGATTGTGAGGGTTTGGGAAGAAAGGCGGGGAGGATTTGGGGGAGAGAGGGAGGAGGGGGAAAGGGAAAGAAAGCAGGGGAGCACGGGGAGAAGGAAGGAGGGGTAGAGGGGGGGACAGGAGGCGAGGCCGAAGCCCCCGCGCCCCACCTGAGGACGGCGGACACGGACGCGCCGCCCGCACCGAGCTCCGGGTGAGCAAATGGCGCCGGCAGAGATTTCCACGGATTAAATCACCTCGGCCCCGCCCCGCGCAGCCGCGCTGGGGCCCCGCGCACCTGAGCCAGGCCCGCCCCGCGCACCTGAGCCGGGCCCGGCCCCGCCCCTGGAACCGCCCCCGGCCCCACCTCGGGCCCCACCCTGGGCCCCGCCTCACGGAGCCCCGGCCCCGCCTCACGGAGCCCCGCCCTGCCCGCGGTGGGGGCGGGACCATCGCTCGCGGCCTCGCCCCTCTCACCCGGGCCCGTCCCTCACGGCTGGGCCCAACCGGGGCTGCTCCCGGCGATGGAACCGGGGCTTCGGGCCCGTGGCCGCTGGGGGTCCCGGGGCCGGAGGACCGGGACGGGACTGGGGCTGGCGTGGGGACCGGGCTCGCCGCGGGCGGGAGGAGCCGCTCCGGGACGGGCGCTGGGGCGGAGCCCGGCGCTGCCGCTCCTGCTCCGGCTGCGGCCCCGCCCGGGCTCCGGCCGCGGTCCCGCCACGGCCCCGGAACCCTCCGAACCCCGCCGGTCCCCGCAGCGCCGGAGGAATATTTTCGGAATTTTTTATCCAGCGTAGGCAGATAATTCTCATAGAGAAAGCCCAAAAATAAAGGCTATGGGGTCGAGGTAGGTGGGAGGGGCGGGCGATGTTCTGCTTTAAATTAAAACACATTGGGAAAAATCCATCTGTGGAACAGCTCGTTTCCTCTCCTGGACTGGCTTCTGTGTGATCGGCTGCGATTTCAGCTGTTCGCATGGCATTTCCAGCCTGTGGGACTCCAATGGAATGCCAGGTGCTGAGCACAAGAGAACACAATGGGAAATCTCTCTGGATCAGGCAGTGTCCCAAAGGTCTGGCAGCACCCTGGCTGGAATTTGGGGATCCCAGCACAGCCCCTCCATAGTGTCCCTGTGAACCTGCAGTGCCCAGCATTCCTGGCTGGAATTTGGGGATCCCAGCACAGCCCCTCCATAGTGTCCCTGTGAACCTGCAGTGCCCAGCATTCCTGGCTGGAATTTGGGGATCCCAGCACAGCCCCTCCATAGTGTCCCTGTGAACCTGCAGTGCCCAGCATTCCTGGCTGGAATTTGGGGATCCCAGCACAGCCCCTCCATAGTGTCCCTGTGAACCTGCAGTGCCCAGCATTCCTGGCTGGAATTTGGGGATCCCAGCACAGCCCCTCCATAGTGTCCCTGTGAACCTGCAGTGCCCAGCATTCCTGGCTGGAATTTGGGGATCCCAGCACAGCCCCTCCATTGTGTCCCTGTGAACCTGCACTGCCCAGCAATCCTGGCCAGGGGTTGGGGGTTCCAGCACAGCCCCCCCAGCACATCCCGCTGCTTCCTCAAGTCCCCTTTAACCAGGATCCTTTTTTGGGGTGGGAGCACCCAAACCCAGCAGAATTGGCTTTAAGCAATTTTGGGGGATCTCCCCTCTCCTCAGCCAGTTCCTGCTGCCAAAACCCAGCCTGAGGCTCAGCTCCCCATCCCCTCAATCTCTCCAAGGAATTGCACTTGGATTTCCCAATCCAGCTGGGCAGCAATGCTGTTCTCCTCACTGTGTATCTTAACTGTAGGAATTGCTTAAGAAATAATTAAAATAAATTCAAAGAATGAAGAGACAAGAACTGCCAGCTCCAACCAAGGGCTGCTCAAGCCCCTTCTCAATGATCTGCTTTAATTAATCAATGCAAATGAACCAATTAAGATCACATCAAGATCACATTATTCTTTTTACTCAAGTTCTAGAGAAAAACTGCAGAATAGGAAAGAACCTTTTTAACCCCAAAACTCTTCTAGGAGATCCACAGGGCAGGGCTGCACTGCACCCCAAACTGAGGAGAAGTGGGAGCAAAGACAAACCCAGACTGAGATTCCTGGGAGATTGGTGCAGCTTCTGCCAGCCATAACATTCCTTGGTCTGAACACACAGCTGAGAATCCCAGGAACCTGGGACATCATCAAGAGCCTTTTTATTAAAAGCAGATTTCCATGGAGAATTAACAGAATACAGAAAATTAAATGCAAAGGAACAGCTCCCCCAGCCCAGCAGGCTGCAGCATCCAAAAGAAAATGAACAGAAAGATGATGGATTGGGACCATCACCAATCCCAAATCCCTGGTGTGGAATATCACTCTGCTTTGGTTTATAGATCACCGCTTCTCTTAGTGGACAAACCCTTCAGCTTTGCTTCCAATTCACTGAGTTCCCAACTGTGGCCACCAAGATTCTGCTGCACCAAGCCCTGGTAGGAACATCAAGTGGTACAGGTGCAGTGTGGAGCAGGGAAAGAATGAGGATCGTTGCTCTTTTCCAATTCCAGTTTTGTTGGTGAGGTTGGGAAAAATAAGGAATTTAGTTTACATGAGAAGATTGGAGTCTGTTTTTAACGACTGGCAGACAACACACGTGGGGAAACATTTCCACCTATCTCAGCACAGGCAAACCATGAACATCGGGATGGAATCTTAAAACAGAAATGATCAGGTGCCTTCTACCAAGGTGGGAGAGAGGAGAAGGAGAAGGAGAAGGAGAAGGAGAAGGAGAAGGAGAAGGAGAAGGAGAAGGAGAAGGAGAAGGAGATCTCCTTTCTCGTGGGATAGGTGTTGTACCTGGTTACCTACCTTCCACACCCTCAACAGCAAATTTTCCTTATGGATAACACATCAGAAAAAAAAAAAAAAAAAAAAACCAACCTGCAAGTGAATTGTTAATCTGCCAGGATGACAGCCCTGGGACAGACATTTTTCCTGCTGTGCTCTTGCTCTTTTCAGAGCAGCCTGACCAAGTTTTCCAGCCAGGAGACCCCAGATTAGCACAAAGAGCCACCCCTCAGTACTACAGTTATTTACAGCTCGGCTCTTGGCTGCAGAGAAGGGCCCTGAAAGCCCCAGCAGCAGCACAACCTTCAGCACAGGTCCCCTTGCACAGTCCAGGTGCACACAAAGCACACACAAGCCCCAAACTCCTCCCTCCTGACTCAGTTACCTTCTGGAATGCCACAGAAGAAGGAATTCCAGCCTAACTGGGATTCCCTTCTCCTCCTGGCCTTCAGGGACTGCTGGGCAAAGGCAGCTCTCCCTCCCTGGCCTGCTGGATTCAGTTTGACTCCTCCAAGCTCTCCACCACTGTGGAATTACAACTGAAATGTTCCACAGGGGTATAACCAGACCAGGAGCTGTCCCAAATCACGTGAGCTAAAGACAACCCTGCAACCACTGTTGTGGCATCCAGCACTAAATTAGTGGTTTCAACCTCCTTCTGACCACCTAACACAGCTAATGAGGGCAGGAAAATTAATTTAAACTAAGCACAATGGGCTCAGTTTCCATTGCCAGGTTTTACAGTGCACAAAGAACTGAGCTTCCCCAGTACATGGATTTCAAACCACTGGCCAAAGTCAGTAGGTCAGAAAGGGAAAAGCAGAGCTGCTGGCAGTGCTGGAAGCCCTGATTGCCCTGAGTTACAACAGCTTGACCTAAACTGAAGGAGAACCTGAGCCCCTGTGAATATGGCATCAGGTATCTGTGCAGGTTACATTTCATAAGAAAAAGATCCCTGGGAAGTGCATTAAAATTGTTCCTACCTGTCCTTTCACAAGGCAAGACTGTTTTTCCATACAGCAAATGTTTTTTTTAATTAAACAGATAGCACTTCACTCAGCTGGAGAAGAAAAAGATGAGATCTGCTAAATTTCCCTAAGCCAGGCAACACAAAACAAAACAAAACAAAACAAAGCAGAACTTTTCAGTTTGGGTAAAAAAGAACCTTTCATTCCACTTTTTCACCATTTTTAACAGTCTACCATATTCATTTTGTCTCTCTTCAAACAAAAAGCCAATTCAACTTTGAAAACCGTATATTCTGGTGCCCCAAGCTAACACATAAATGCATTTCTCTTCCCCTGTGCCCAAATACATCTTAGCATAGAAACATCCAAACTCACTTTTCCTGGGAACTTGCAGAATTCAGCTCAGCATTGCCTGATAAAAACCCCAGAGATTTCCAGTGGGTTCTGCCTGCTTGGACTTTCAATTCCTCTTCCCCCAGCTGCTCCCTGCTGTGGCATCCAGGGCAGTTGTTTCCACTGGGCAGGACAGGGAGGGTTTCACACCTCATCTTTCCCAGCACCTGCAATCACAGCCTTTGGGTCCTGCTGTGTCAGCCCCCCCAGGCCCTAAAGCAGCATTTCCTTCCACCCTGCCAGGAGCTGCCTCACAGCCCTCCAGGAAGGCCCCATATCAAACCCCAACAGCTTTGGTTTGCTTACTTGTTCCCAGCCCCAAGGGAGTTGACTGAAACAAGGGCTGAAAATCTTCCTCAAAAGAAAATCTTCCTCCAAACGCACACTCCCAGCCACCATCACTCCTGTTCCACCAGTGAACCCACATTTGGTTCCATTATCAGATGGGCCTCCACTAAAACTCCAGCTTTCCTCTCCTGCAGGAATTTTGAGGCCCAGGGAGTGGCTGTGCCCAGGAGATTTGCCAAAATCCGCTACGATTTCACTGCGCGAAACGCCAACGAGCTCTCGGTGCTGAAGGATGAAATCCTGGAGGTACGTGAGCACTCCTGGGAAAGGTGTGTCCCCTCCCCTTCCCAGGGCAGCAGAGAGCTCAGGATAGCAGCCAGCACCAATCCCATTTCCCCTGGTGGTGTGTGAGCAGTGACCCAGAGCTTTGCTCCAATCCAAGCTGGCACAGGCTGCCTGTGCTGGGCTGTGTCACCTCCTCAGCTCAAACACATCGGTCCCATCCGAACCACGGTGAGGAGGGAGGACAACAACTCCCTGTCCTGCTCTGCTCATCCCCTGCTGGACACCAATCTGTTCATAACACCCAGTTATTCTCCACAGTCCTCAGGAGTTTCATGGGGAAAGTGACACTGGATGAAGTGTCCCTGGAGTTTTCCCAGAATCACAGGGACCTTCAAGCTCATCTCATCATGAGTGTGTTCCTCACTCCCAGTTTGGGCTTCCTGCCGCTTCTGTTCCACTGTGGAGCAAAGCCTGGAGCTCTGGGATCAGCAAATCACTGAGTATAAGTAGCAGAGAGGACTGAAAAGTCTCAATCCCAACTCTCCAGTTGTAGATTCTCACAGATCTGTCCTTCCAGATCAGGCAACAGCCAAGGGGTGATGGGAGGAAAATAAATGGCAACACAGGGGCTCAGGAAAATGGGAACAGGGTTCTCGGAAACACAGAGTCCATCCCCCCAACCTCTGCTGCCTTACAGGGGCTGGGAGTTTCCCCTCTTGCTGTGAAGTTTGCAGAGCAGTTCCCTTATTTCACCAGCCCAAAGGGAACTAAATAACTCACACTCAGGAAGATGACAAGCTGAAGCAGAACCCCAACACCAACACCAGCCCTCAGGGAATGTCACCTTGTCCCTTGTCCCCACAAGTGTCCCTTGTCACCACTTGAGAGCACCACTGGGAGCAAAGACTCTGCCAGATCTAAACTACAAAAGCAAGCCCTTTCCTGGGCTGTATTTACAGACTTAATAAAATTGCTGAGCCACACCCCCATTTTCCTTACAATTTCCCCACCAACACATTTAATGGGATTTTTGACTGAAGATTTGATTTCATTCCCTACCTGTTTCTGCAGAACTTATTCACCAAATGGATGAGCTGAATGACGAGCTGCTAAAGAAGATCACAAACAATAAAATTCAGCCTCCCCACAGGAATTTCAAAGTGGAAAAGCCTCAGCAAGTTTTTGTGCCCCTCACCTTTGAATCCAGCACTGAAGAAGTCAAAGCCTGGCTAGAGGCCAAGTCATTCAGCAAAGAGTAAGATTTGCTCTGTTGCCACATGAAACGCTCGTCCTTCCCTGGAGAAGGAGCTGGGGAGGCTGCTGGCACCATCTCACCTGGGACAAGTCACTGGGATTTACCTACAGAGCCTGTGGTGTAAATTAGATTTCAACCCTATTAAACCCAGGCTCTAGAACCAGGATGTTCAGAGCCCAGACTCACTCCTTTTCTTTCTTATAAACATTTTCTTGGAGAAAAACAATCCACAAATTAAACCCAGGGCTGAGATGCCATTGGAATCACAGCTGCCAGCCTGGCACAGCCCCAGGGCCCTGTGATACGACCCCAGTGCAGCTCCCAGCCTCCCATCTCCCACTCCTCACCTCTGGCACGAGGCCACTGCAGCACAACCATCACCCCCCACTTTGTGTCTCCCCAGGACCGTGGAACACCTGGGCATCCTCACCGGAGCTCAGCTCTTCTCCCTCAACAGAGAGGAGCTGAAGAAGGTGTGTGGTGATGAGGGGAACAGAGTGTACAGCAAGATCACGGTGGAGAAAAACCAGCTGGAGGTGAGTATTTTTCTGGATAATTCCTGCTGGAGTAGGGGGCTGTACCAGCAGTGTCAGATAGCTCATTAAACAGGCATTTTAAGAAACACAATTGGGGGGAAAAAATGCAACCAAACCTACACAAGCAATAAAAGACACGTAAAAATTCTGAAGTGCCTTTTAAGCTAAAAGGCCCCAAATCCACAAGATCCCCCTGTTTCCACTAATTAATCTGCTTTTTGCTGATATCACCCATCCCTTTGAAACTAGCTCTACTCCCAGAGCATTCACTGAATACTGTAATTTAACTACAGCTTGAAGTTCAACTCCAAACTTCCTGTTTTGTTTCCATTCCAGAAAAGCAGAGGGGAGTCAGAGCTCCAAGAAATCATGAAGCGCCGCCAGGAAAGGATTGATTCTGCTAATTAAAGTCTCTCTGCTTTATTTCAGCTCTTAGCCCTAAGTAGTGCAGAAAAAAAGGGAACAAAAGCAATGATTCCCGGCCCAGGCCGGAGGCAGCAGAGCTCCCCTTGGGCTCCAGCTGCCATCAGAGTGACAATTCCTCAAACACTGTTGGGAAGGGTTGACAATAAGACCATATCCCACTGGGAAAGGTGTTTTAATTTTGCATGAAGTATTTTTTTTATAACTATATATTTTATACTGAAATTTTCCGTGCATGCGATCGGAGCAGGATTCCCTCGGGGCTGGATGTACGACAAGGGCTGGATTCAAACAAAGACCCCCAGAGCTTTTCTCCAAGGGCTGTCCCTGCTCCCAGCCCTCGCTGGCAGAGCAGGCCTGGCACACAGCTCAGGAGGGGCCAGCTCAGGGCCTGGAGCCTGCACCACGGGAATGAGGCTGCAGGAACAGCCCTGCAGTGCTTTGGGTTGAAGGAAAGGACATTAAAGCTCATCCTGTCCCACCGCCATCATGGGCAGGGACGCCTTTCCCAAGCCCAAGTTGTTCAAATCCTGTCCAGCCTGGCCTTGGACACTTGCAGGGATGGGGAGTAAGGACCCCTCTGGGCAGCCTAAGGCAGCCCCATTTCCACTTCCTCCTCAGTGCAGGTGTCCCCTGCAGCCCATGAGCACAGCCCGGTGACAACTCCCTGTCCCCCTCCTGTCCCCCTGTGCCCCCTCACTGGACAAGGCTGGAATGGCAACACACATTCCCAAAGTCTGGCTGCTTCCTTAAATCCACAGACCAGTTGGTGCTGTCTCTGAGATGAGCTCTCAGTGCCTAGAAAGGAGCAGGAGTGACAAACAAAGGGATCTGAACGTGGACATAGGTGAGCTCCACCTGCCCACTGCTGCTGATGCACAGGCCTGGGCTCAGGGCAGCTGTGCAGCCCTTCCCTGGGCCGCTGATCCTGCCCTGGAATGTTGTGGGGCTGCCAAACTCGGCCTCAAACCAGGAGAAGATAAGCCCTGACCATTTGTTCCTGTCCCAGGCACGCCCACAGCCCTTGCCAGGGTGTTGGTCACTCGTCCCCACCTCCACGTTTTCACTGTAGAAAGTCAGCTGAAATGATTCCCAAATAGCTGAAACCCCAAAGCACACTGGGAAGGGCAGGTTTAACTCCAAATAAATGGGCACAAGGAAAAAAATCTAATTTAGCACAGGATGTTGCTCTTGACTTCCTGTTTTCCTTCATAAAGTTATGTGCATTTATATATAACAATCTGTAAATAGGGAGTGAGGAAAATCTCTTCCCTAGAGGCAGAATTAGTGATTATGCTTCCAAAATTTACTCAGAATTTCAAAACTCAAGCAAGCAGCGTAGTTCCTGTCCACAGCAAGTTTGGCACATTGCATTTCTATCTCTGTTTAACTGACAGACCAACCTGATTGCAAAGCAGTGAAGCAAACACAGCTCCAGAGCTGCCCACAGCCCAGGGACAGTTGGCTTTTCTCTCTCAGCACTGCTCAGTCTTTGCCCAAATTTGTCTGTCCTTGCACATCTAATGGAAAAAGCTTTAACACAGCATTGGGGAACTCGTGTCTCAATCTGAGAGCACCAATGCACCTCAGTTTTGGCTTTATTCCTGATTGTCTCCAATGGATAATCTGTTTTCTTCATCTGAAAGAGGACGCTGCTGGCACCAGGAGAATTAGGGTGCAGGCAGGGGGGGGATCCTGGGTTTAGTCACAGCCCTGCTGGGATCTGAGAAGGGCACTCACCTTGTCAGGGAGGGATGAAGAGGACAATCCTCCTGAGAAGCCCTGGCTCTGGAAGAGGGTGAAGGGAAGCAGGATGGCAAGCACAAGAGGTGAAAGAGTTTCTAAAATGAAAATAAAACCAAATGTTGAGCTAGGAAACACCCCACCTTCTAGTGCTGGGGTGTAGAGGAAAGCAAATCACAGGGAATTACAGTTATCTGGGATTTTAACAGGAGTGTACAGGACAGCTCTGTAAAGCTGGGAGCCACAGGAGCATTTCCCAAAACAAATATCTCAGCAGACCTTACTGCAGAGGTCACTTTTACAAATTTCCATGCAACTGAGCTGTGCATCTGTTCTGTTTGTACTGCCTGCAGACACTGCTATAAAGTACTGTACATTGATGTAACTGAGCGAAGGAGACAATGATATAACCATGCACTGTACAAGAGTTATTAAAATAGTTAAGTTATACTTATAAATCCATGTCTGTCTCTTTCACTGGGTTTTATAAATAAATCCGTGTCTGTCTCTTTCACTGGGTTCTCATAATGGTTTGTCACTGACAGTCTGAGAAACTCAGCAAAAGGTCTGAAACCACACATTTCCTTTTGGGTTTGGGGACTGACATTCAACAGGAAGGGTGTTATGGCCTGGATAGCTGTGTTTTAAAAACACACAGGTGAAAATCTCACACATCATAAGAATTAAGTACCAGAAAAGCTGCAAGCTGAACTCCTTTCCTTGTCTGGTCTGGTGGAAGATGTTCCACCCATGGCAGGGGGTGGAACTGGATGGTCTTTAAAGTCCCTTCCAGCTCAAACCAGTCTGGGAATCTGTGATTCCATGACTCACAAGGGAGGCTCTCCTATTCCATGGCAAAGAAACCAGAGACAGTACGAACCTGTTTCAATTCAAACAGCACTTAAACCTAAAGCTTCTTTGCATTATTCTTTCTTGGGCTGGGCAAAGCACGACAAGGTTGTACAAAAGCACATTCTTACCTATCAGGAAGGGAAATTTCTGTGGCAGCTGTCCCAAGTGGAACAATACAGAAAGAGGGAACAGCATAACAGCATGACACAACGAAGCAACAGATTCTCCGACATGTCCAGCCATCCTCAGTCTCAGGTGAAAATCACAATAACAAGATCACCTCCTCTACAGCCTAAATAGAGTTTAGGCAAATCAAGGGCCCAAAACACCTGCCCTGCTGGGTCGGGGACTCTCTCGGCGGCTGGAGCTGTGCCCGACAAGCCATTTCGAACCTTGCCACCACGGCAGGGGAGGGAGCACAGCGCGCTGAGCTCCTGCAGCGAGGCAGCACCGGCGCGGCTCCGACCCCTCCCTCACGGCCGCCTCCCCTCAGGGCCCGCCCGCCGCCATCTTGCGGCAGCGGCGGCGCCCGGGCCCCGCGCGGCCATGAGGGACGGGTGCCTCGGGGGGCGGGTGCCTTGGGGGCGGCTCGGGCCGTGGGGAAGTCCCTCGGGTGGTTCTGGGGACCGGAGATGCCGGTGCCGGGAGGTCCCGGGGCCGGCAGAGCCCCGGACGCGCTCTGCTGGGGACAATGGCGGCGTCAGGGTCGCCAAGGCGACCGCCCGGCCCGACCCCCAGGCCCACGAGCCAGCCAATCAGAATCGTTCTCCCTCCCGCCGCCCCGCCCCGGCTCCTCCCGGCCGCGTCCGTCTCGTGTCCGCGCTCCTGATTGGTCGCTGCCGCCCAGCCGGGCTGGGATTGGCGCGGGAGCGCGCGGGCCGCGGGTGCGCGCGCAGGCCGGTCCCCTCCGGGCACGCACCGTCCCTTATAGGCACGCGAGCCCCCACAGCCGCGGACATGTCGGTGTCCCCCGTGAAGCGGCAGAAGATGGAGTCGGCGCTGGACCAGCTCAAGCACCACACCACGGTGGTGGCCGACACCGGGGATTTCAACGGTGAGAGGCGGCGCGAGGGGATCCCGTCACCGCATCTTCTCCTTAGCCCCCTCTCCCGCCCCCCTTCACGGAGAGTGGGCGCGCCCGGCCGGAGGGGCGCGCGCTGGGGGGAGCGAACCACCATGCGGCCGGAGGGGGGCGGCGAGAGGCGCTCGGTGGCGGCGCCTTGGTCCCCATCCCAGGGCAGATCCCGCCCAGGCGGGACATTTTCCAGAGCCTCCCGTGATCTTCTCCCGGTTTGCCCTCGGGTGTGCCCTGACCACCACGTTCAGCTCTGCGTGCTGTCAGACTCAAGCCAGGTTCTGCTGCGCTAATGAATTCGGGTTTTCTTCCAGTGACCTGTCTAGATCTGGGACGTGTTTGGGGTTTTTCCAAACTCAAGGCAACCCGGTCCAGCGGAGGGTGTCGCTGCCCGTGGCAAGGGGTGGAACGGGACAATCTTTAAGGTCGCTTCCAACCCAGTCATTACAGGATTATGTAAAAATAATGCCAGAATGCTTTTGTTTCCCTTATCTGCTGAGAATGAGCCAGCACACTCCTTTCTGAGAAAGGGAGGTGGCCTTCGATTAAAACGCCACTTGTTCCCAAGCTGTCACTGCCTGGCCCGGCACGGACACGGAGCCTGCTCAGTCCATCAGAGCCAAGAACTCCCTCCATGGGTGTCTCTGGGTTGTGCAGAGCAGCCCTTGAATCCTGTCCTGTCCTCACCCGGTCCCGCAGTAATCCCTCCACTGCTTGCCTAATCCTGTTGGTGTAACAGTAAACAATCCCAAACAGCCACTCTCAAATGTCTTACGGGTACTAAACTTAAGGTGGAGGAGCACAGGGGTGGCAACAGCTCAGACACAGGAAAAAACCAAACGCCCAGGATGGCCAAGGGGGTGTTTGTGTGCAGGCATAGTAAGGATTGTAGAATATCCCACAGGAATCATCGAGTCCAGCTCCTGGCCCTGTTCAGGACATGCCCCAGTTGTTCTCTGGGCTGCTTTTCCCAGTGGGGGTTATTCTCAGAGCCCTATCAAGGCAAGAGCCTTACCTGGCTTGCTCCTGGAGGGTTAAACCCTACTGGAGGTGAAGGTGGTTGTTGCTGCTGCTGGTTCCCAGTGGTGTTTGTAGAAGGTGTCAGTACAGATGCTTTAAGCAGTACCCACGTAAACTGAAGTTCTGAAGGAGCTGTTTGCCTGGAGTGGACCTCACTCCAGGATCCTGATCATTGCCTGGGAGGGATCTATGGAAAAATAAGGCTTATTTTTAGTACAGTTGCACTCTCTCACTTGGGGTTTCACCCCTGTGCAGTAATGCTGAGGAGAAGGGGCTGCTAATACAGATTTTGTTATTTTTTTGACATCTTAATTGTATTGTTGAAAGTGCTGAGCGACCTGCAGAGGCTCTGCCCCGTTTGCCCTGGTGCCAGGCTGTGATTACAGCCAGCCAATGTGTGCCACAGCCTGCTGGAGCAAAACCTGGCATCACCTGGAACAGGCATAGTCCAGGGCTTAGGGCAACACCAAGAGTCAAGTGTCTTCCTGGTAGGACAAGGAAATGAGAGGAGCAGATACTGAGAAACTGCAGCTGTGTGGAAAACGTTTAGAAAGCAGTAAGAAAAGGTGCTGGAGCCTCACAGGTGAATTCACCTGTCCTGGCCCCATGAGTTGGACAAAAACAAAAGCCTGAATTTCTGACTGCTTGAAGGGAAGGTCCCCAGTTCTGTGATTCCTGGAGCTCAGCTATGCTGGTTGGGATGAAGCCTGGAAATTGGTACTACTTCTCTCCATCCATCATTTCTACAGGTTTATCCTTTTGGGCAATTTCTGTAGTTTACAAACTTTAAAGTTTGCTGTATCTTGTGACTGCAGCCCAGTTGTTCTGTGCTCTGGCACAAAGCAGCCTTCAGGCAGTGTTTAAACACCACTGATGTGCTCTGTCATTAACAAGTGTTAACATTCTCACCTGGTTGAGCAAAACCCTTCTGATTTCTCAGGCAGGCTGGCTGTTTCAAACAGGCTGGTTTTCTTTCCTTAGCCATAGATGAGTACAAGCCCCTGGATGCCACCACAAACCCCTCCCTGATCCTTGCTGCGGCTCAGATGCCGGCATACCAGAAGCTTGTGGATGATGCTGTTGCCTACGGGAAGAAGCTTGGTGGGTAAGTAAAGAGGGGTTTCATTTCCTGTATTTAAAACAGACCTGTATTTAAAATGCCTTCTTTATATACAAGAAACATACTGGGGTTTCCCCCTCGTGTACTTGTGGGTTTGTCTCCTGCCCCAAAAGACCTCAACACTTGGAGACAAATTCCTTACACCCATTCCAGATGGGTATCCTCATTTCCCAGCTCACACCTGGCCCTCCTTGCTCAGGAAAGCAACAGCACTATAGGAAAGAGTGTCCAAAGGCTAATCCTGCTGACAGGCCAGAAGTGGCTCATTTGAACTCTGGCATTTAATGTTAAATGGGCTGTGAAATTTGATCTTCAAATCCACAGCAAAGTATAAACTCACCTTTTTTTTATCCCCATAAATGCTTTTGCTTTTTGTGGTTTTCAGGTCAGAGGAGGAGCAGATCAAAAATGCTTCTGACAAACTTTTTGTGTTATTTGGAGCTGAAATCCTGAAGAGGATACCTGGCCGTGTGTCCACAGAAGTAGATGCAAGGTTGGTTCTTTTCCCTCTGGGTTATCCTGGATATTTGTAAATACAAAAAGTAACCTGAGTTGGAGAAAGATTTTTTGCCTAGAAGACCAGTGGGACTTACATTATTAATAATAAAGAGTGTGGATTTCCCTTAGTTGGACTAGAACTCTGTAACAAAAACAAGTAGCACTGACCTTGGATTTTCATAATCTTGGTCTTGCTGCTTAAGCAAGGGAAACCTCACACTTCCAGTTGTAGTTTTGCTAATTCTCTTTTATGTGATAACAGCTGCTCAATTTAACAAGAGATCTGTTTGAACAGTTTTTTCCAAGACCTGAACAGGACTTGGGTGTTAATTTGCTCAGTGCCAATTTTTAATGCTCAGCTTCTGAATTCATTATGAGAAACTTCATTTTCGAAGGGCTGACAGTCCAGGAGGGATCTGAGAACACAAACCCTCTGTTGGCATGTAAATGCTAATAAAACAGGACAGTGTTTTCCCATGGGGCCTTGGGGCAGAGAATTTTAAAAAAATAATAAGTCAATTTTAAACAATGCTGCTCTTGCCTTAAAGGTTGTCCTTTGATAAGGAAGGAATGATTCAAAGGGCGAGGCGCCTCATCGACCTCTACAAGGAAGTAGGGGTTGGTAAAGATCGGATTCTCATCAAGCTCTCTTCAACCTGGGAAGGAATCCAGGCTGGCAGGTAAGGCTGTGTGTGCCTGGTGTGCTGATTCATGGCGTGCTCCTGCCTGTCTACAGGCACTGATGTTGCATGCTGCACTTGAATAAACAGCAGTGCTGAAAGCCCTGTGCCATGAGGAAGTCTGTCATGAGCACGGAAGGTGCCCTGCCACAGCTTGCTGTTGAAATAGGCAAAGTTTCTTCATACAAGGGCCAGGCCACAGTTTCCTGAAATACCCTGCTAAGCTGGCTGCATTTGGCTAGAGGAACAGCATTAATAAAGCAGAGTTTGGCAGCACGAAACATTTGCTGTTAGCTGACAACTTGTGCACCCCATTTCTAAATTAACTCAGGGAATTCAGTAGATGGAACTTAGCAGCTCGTTCCTGAATATGAATTCTGTTGGTGAGCAAAGTGCTGTTCTAAGCCAGCCTGTGTCTGCAGGGTCCTGGAGGCCGAGTATGGGATTCACTGCAACATGACCTTGCTGTTCTCCTTTGCTCAGGCTGTTGCCTGTGCTGAAGCTGGAGTTACTCTGATTTCCCCGTTCGTGGGACGGATCCTGGACTGGTATGTTGCAAATGGAGACAAGAAAACCTATGAGCCTTCAGAGGATCCAGGTGAGCACACTGCTGAGAAAACAGCTGCTCATTCAAACAGTTTACTCATAAAAATCCTCTCGTGGCAAATGCTGGGTTTGAGCATGTTCTAAATAATCCCTTACAATAAAGTTGCTGGTTTCTACTTGTAGGAGTGAAGAGTGTCACCAAGATCTATAACTACTACAAAAAGTTTGGCTACAAAACCATCGTGATGGGCGCCTCGTTTCGCAACACGGGCCAGATCAAAGCGCTCACGGGCTGTGACTATCTCACCATTTCACCCAAGCTCCTGGCAGAGCTCAGCAAAGAGCATGTCAAGTTAACTCCCACACTCAGTGTCAAAGAGGGTGAGTTTGCTCCTGGGGGCTTGTTCTGACTTCCTTTCTTCTGCAGTGTTGAGAGTCTGGGGTTCCGGTCAGTGCTGTGCTACTTGCTGCCATCCTGCTTTAGGGATAAATCAAATTTCCTAGAAGAAATATTGTAGCCTCAGAAGAAAATACTGTAGCCTCAGTACAATATCATTGCTACAACTGCTGACACTGAGCATAACTGGATTGCAGTGGGTTTGGAGAGTGCTTCCATACTCTGCACCTCTCCCCGTGGGACAGGCAGAGGGGAGGAAAGTTAATCTGCACATGCTCAGGATGAAATTTTACTGAACAGTAGCAAAGATGCTAAACTTGATTTCATCTTGATCTCTAGACATGCCAAGAGGTGTTTGCCCTCCAGAAATTAGAAACTAAGCATACACAAGGACTGAATGATTTGATCTGGTGACACTGTACCAATGATGGCTTGGAATCCTTGCTCCCATTACACTACTTCAAGCCCAGGTTGGATGGGGCTTGGAACAATCTGGGATAGTGGATGCTTGTGGCATCCACCCTGCTTGTGGCCAGGGAGTGGAACTAAATGGGCTTTAAGGTTCCTTTCCACCCAAATAATTCAAGGATTCTCTGATCCTCTCCCTTTTCTGCCGCCTCATTAAAATGCTGGTTTACATCTCAAAGCAGCTCTGTGCACAGCTGTAGCCATGGGTTGCTGCCCACAGGCTGCTGCTGGCCTAGGAGCCTGCTATCAAGCGAGCTTTTGTTAGTTCTTGCCAAATAATCAAAGCCCTGATTGTTCAGAATATTTGCATAGAACATCTCACTGCTGTGGGGTGGTTACACAATTCCTTAGAATAGGCCTGGAATTGCTGTGCCATTCTGCAGCAGGTACAAGATAATGACACACACAAACACTGTTTTAAGATAAACTGATTTATTAGGCTACCTTTTTCTTTTTCCTCTTTGTTCTCCTCCAGCCCTATCAGGAGCGCTTTCAATCTCACATCCCAGACTATGCTCCTGCAGCGAGTCATACTGAACGTATCTAAAATTTTTCCAACACATAGAAACGGTCACAACCCAAGACAATTTTAGGAAGTCTGAATTTGATAAGAATCTGATCACCTGGTCTGGTTCTTTTTCTACTTCTCCTGCACAGCTCAGGCGTGTGATCTTGAGAAGATGCACCTGGACGAGAAGGCGTTCCGCTGGCACCACAACGAAGACCAGATGGCTGTGGAGAAGCTCTCTGATGGCATCAGGAGATTTGCTGCAGATGCAGTTAAGCTGGAGAGGATGTTAAAGGTAGAGATCATGCTCCTCCCATGTACTGCAGCCAGCCTGGCGTGGCTGAGGATTAAACACGTCTGGGCAGGTCTTTGGACAGGTTATGTAGGACAGGCCACCTAAATTCAGTGTACTTGGTAAGCCTCACTGCATGCCAAGAAAGAATTGGTGCCAGGTGTGGGCTATGCCTGCAGCTTGAGCCACAGGACTGGCAGCTCATCAGGATAACTGTCCAAGTCCCTTAAATCTGGATTCTGAGCTGTCAGCAGCAGCACAGGATACAAATAATCTGCAGGTAGTGAGCTGGAAATAAATCATGTTTGTACTAGCAGGCACTAAGACAGTGCAGATCTGCTGTCAAAGTCTTATGTCAAATTGTTGAGAGGCTTTCACATAGGATTCATCAAACTGTGTTTTTTGGGGAAGAAATACTCAGTATACCTGATCTAGGCACTTGGTGACTGGCAGCTCCTTGCAGCATTCCCAAACTCTTACTCAGCTGTGCTTTGTTTATTCTTTTTCTAGGAGCGAATGTTCGGCACTGAAAATGGAAAATAAAAAAAGAAAAATTAATAATCAGCATTTCCCTGAGTGCTCCAAGCTGAGGTGGATCACCTGAGGTTCAGTGGATGTACAAATGTCTTACCTGTACAAGTATCATGCTGTGTATGGATAGATTTCTGTATAATGCTTTTTTTTTTTTAATCAATTTGCAAAGGGACAAATGGAATTTCAAATTTTTGTGGCACTTTTGTCAATACATGCAAATTAAAACCGACTTGCCTTGTAACATGGTCGATTCATTGCTGCAGGAGACACCTGATAGGGTTTTAATCTTCAAATTCCTTATTAAGTCTTCAGTCCTAACACATTGAAGAAAACAGTTTTTAATTTCAGGTTGTTTTAAAGAGCAAACACAGATTTCACAAGTCCTTCTTGGTACAAAACCCACCAACACTCCTGTGAGACACACATATGTATGTCAAAATATACATGTGTATCTTATTAGTTTATACAGATCCTGTTCCATGAAGAGGAGACAAGAACAAGTGATAGGACAAAAAGGAAATGGCCTCAAGCTGAGGCAGGGAAGGTTTAGATTGGATCTTAGGGAACATTCCTTCACTGAAAGCTGTCCAAGCTGGCACAGCTGCCCAGGGCTGAGTCCTTGTCCCTGGAGAGATTTAAAGACACATGGATGTGGCACCTGGGGACAGGGATAGTGGTGGCCTTGGCAGTGCTGGGGGAATGGCTGGACTTGATGGTCTCAGCAGTCCTTTCCAACCCCAGTGATTCATTCCATGGTTCTAAGAGATCCCTGCTCATACATGGATGCAATTTGCTGTTTCCTGCCAAAGTTGGCTGAGCTTAAAGGGAGAAAAGGCAGCACTGTGGCTCCAGCACTGACAGCCACGTGCTCTGTCCAGACCAAGGGAGGCACTGATCCTCCCCCAGTGTGACACAGCAGCTCTGCTGTCAGCACATCCAGAACAAGCTGGGAGCTGCTGTTCCAGCCAAAGGGACAGCAGCTACAATCAGACACAGACAGCTGGTGCTGCCCTCCCAGCCTGCCCTGGGAACAGTGCCAGTCTGCCAGAGGGAGGTGAAATCCCCAGGGGACTCAGGCTCTCTGTCCTACAGCTGTGGAGAGGGGGGAAGCAGACCAGGCAGAAAGCAGACTGCCCAAAGGGAGGTGACCTTTTTTCCTGTCAAAGTCAAGCCAGCACCAAAAGCTTGGCCCTGCCCCTCCCTACAGCCATCAGACCCTCCACATCCCTTCTCAATTTAACCTGTTTTGCATTTTTCACTCTTACTAAACTGAGAATTCCAACAGAGATTCCTAGAATGGTTTGGGTTGGAAGGGGACCTTGAAGACCATCTCATTCCACTCCCTGCCTTGAGCAGGTTGCTGTGCTCTAACACCACACACTGCACCACCAGGGCAGGGTAGGGATTTGAGCACACAGAATTTGGGGACTTGGTGCTATCAAACTGGCTGGTCAGAGGCTTGGAGCCTCTGGAATAAATGCCCCTTCTTCCCCTGAGTGAGGCAAGAACCTTTACATGCATGGAATCTGTCCCCTCACACAGCTGAGACACAACTGGGTCAGTACCACCGTGGAGCTCAAATGAAAATGAAGCATTGCAGAAGGTGCTCAAGAGAGAATGAAATGCTGCAGTGAAGGGGGAAAAAGAAAAAGAGGTAGGAAAGGTGCCTGAGTAACAGTGAAGCCTTACTCCACTTACCAACAGATGCCTCTCAAGAGCTGAGGAGGCAAGAGGGGTCACAGGGTCAGTCACAGGATCCCTTCCTTCCCGTGGTGGCAGCTGGTGTTTCAGAACTCCCCAGCACTGGGGTTCTTTCTCTGCAGCACAGATGGATGTTGTGAGGGGCCTGACATCCGTGGCTAAGCCACAAAGTCCACATCCTTTCTGAAAAAAAAAACCAAGCAGCACATAAACCTTCAGCATGTACAGCTCTTTAGTCAGTCACACAAAGTGAGTTCACTCCTTAACTCTTCCTCAAATTCCCCTCTCTTCAGCAGATGCAGGGATCTCTCCCAGAGCCTTGTTTGTCTGCTTACAAACTCCTTCTGGGACTTCCCAGATTCCCATACCTCCTCAGATTAAGAAATCAGATGTCTCTGGTCCCCCAGAAAGGTCTGTGGCTCTCACAGTCCCAAGGACAGGACTCAGGAATTAGGAGCAGATACAACATCTATGCTTGGAGAAATCCTAAAGAATCAATAAATCAAATTTAAAGCATTGATTATAAAATGACAGCACCTTTCCCAACCTTTCCTTGTACTGGCTGCTCTCTGATTCCAACATCCAGCTCTGTGCAAACACACAAAGCTTGGAGGGAGGTTGGAAAAGATTTCCTTCCTCCTCCAGCTGTGCCTTGCATCCCATCACAGACTGTGCTAAGGGAGACATCCTGCTGCTCCCAGCACCTCCTCCATTCTTGACACAGGGTACAGGAAAGCAGAGCTGTTGGAAGAACAGACACAACAAAGTACATCCATTTATATTCATCTTCCCAACATGGAATTTAATTTAAAATTTAGATTCACTGATTATGTCCATCCAATACAGCCATCACAGGCCAGAATGGATGGCACCAAACCCAGACAGTTCCATTTGAAATTTTCAAGTAAATCAGGACCAAAGAGGCACTTCATCTCTTCTGGCCCTTGTTTGAATGCACACAAGATGAACAAAGCAGCAGATTCCATTGAAAAAAAAAAGTTTGTTGTTCTTTTTTTTTTTTTTTACAAGATTATACTGTAGAAGCTCCAAGGAAAGAATCTTAATTAAATATGTTAATACACAAATTGAATGCTGGCATGACCAACAACCACCAGCTGCAGACTGGGCCAGAGCTCAAACATCTTGTCAGGATCCTCAAAACCACAAAAACTGAGATCATACCCACAGGCAGGTCTTGGGGCTCTGTTTTCCAGAATTAAGCAGTTTCCCAACCGCTGCACCAGCACTGCTCTTCCCAGCTCAGGTGTAATCCTGCCAGGAAAGGCTCCCATACCTTAGGGATGGTGGGCTGTCCTCTTTTTGCTGAAGAAATCCTTTGTGGGATGCAGGAGAGCAGTGCTCCTTTACAGCTGTGAGCCAACATCCAAGGAAACTCCTCCTGCCTTTGGATTCATCCTGCTCCACGTGCTGCAGAGGCACTCTGATGATTCTGGCAGGTACCTCCATGTCTGCCTGTAAAAACATCAGAGGAAAACAGAGGATGTGGTCCCAGCTATTAAGCCCAGAAAAGAGGTAACACTGTGAGTCCCAAAAAAATAAATCACTAAAACTCTAGAAAATAAAACCAACCCCCCACCCAAATAAATAAAACAGTAAAACCCACCAGCTGGATGTTACCAGGAACAGATTTCCTAGGAAACAAGCCTGCCTGGTAACATTCCTAGGACCAAGCACCAAGCATTGCACAACACAATGCTGAAACAATAAAGGTTTGTGTGGGATGAAAATCTCCCAGATTTGAAGGTTTTCAATTCTTTGGGAAACAAAGAGAGACAAAAACCCCTCAGGATAAACCCCACTGCTTGGATGGCTGGGATGGGATTGCTCACAGGGCTCCTCAGCTGGACCAGACACAAGGTACAGAAGATACAAACTGAGGCACCTAAATTCTTCCCATAGGAAGTTTAATATGCAAGAATTACACAAAAATCCTTGCTCTTTGTGTAATGCCACTTCATGATTCTAGTTGATGTAAATACCTTTTAGGTAAAATAAAATACCAAATAAACTATCAAATTTTATGTTTGTAGAATAAAATTAACATGGAAAATGAACAGAATAAAATTTTCCTGAACATACCTGGATGACATTCAACAACTTTGTGTTTCCTATGTTCATTTGTCCTTCTTTTCCCACAGTTTTTCTGACCAATTTTTTCCAATCCCTGGCTAAAACTGGTCATACTGTACAAGAACTTAAGAGCTATCATCACTAATGGCCTCAAGTTGTGCCAGGGGAAGTTTAGGTTGGATATTAGGGAAAATTTCTTCATGGAAAGGGACATCAGGCACTGGAACAGGCTGCCCAGGGCAGTGGTGGAGTCACCACCCCTGGAAGGGTTCAGAAAACACATGGATGTGATACCTGAGGTTGAGTGGTGAACATGGTGGTGGTGGTGCTGCACTGCTGCTTGGACTTAAAAGCTTGATCTTAAAAGCTCTTTTCCAACCTAAATTCCATGATTCTGTGACTCAGGTGGCTTCCAGTTTGTCAGCGTGACTTGAGAAGGTGACACAATCCAGCCCACCACCTGCAGAGCCACCTCACACAGCTGCTGGCCCACACCTGCACACATCACTCCCCAGCCACTCGCTGCCTGAGCACACCTTTCTCCCCCAGTTTTCCCAAGAGCAACTTCATGGTGTGATGGGAAAGAGTGAAAACACACACAGGAACTCTTTTTCCCCTGCTCTCATATGGGAGGAAAAAGAAAGCACCATCAAGTCCCCAGGCAGTGTGCTCTGTCCAGCTTCCTGACAGAGGCACAAGCAGAGCAATTCCAGCAGGTCCTGGATGCCACAAAATAAGGAAAAACTGTACAAAAGAGGACTGAACAAAGCCTGTAGTGGTCTGAATGCTGTTTGCTCACCTAGCAGCAGATGAATGGGCCTGGACAGAACCTCATTTAAGGAATGAAAACAGGACACAGAGTAGACACCAATGTTCTATTTTTACAGGTAAGCAGAGAAAAGATGTAGCAATTTTGGCAAAATCCCATGGAAACAAAGACCCTAAGGAAATAGAGTCTCCCACTTCACAAACAAGATGTGGCTTTCCAGACTGAAAGTATTTCCTGATGCTGTCAACATCAAATCCCCAAGCTGGCTTGTCAGGAATGAAGATTTAAATCATCAAAGCTAATTGATCATTTAATATCTATCAAAGCACAAATTTCATTTCAAATTCTGGTTTTCATTTCCATCAATGCCAAAGTTCTGTAAGCTGGGCTCCAGAATGCAACAGCAGAAGACCCAGCAAAACCCACAGCAGTCTGTCTTTTCAAATCACACTGAATTCTTGAAACAGAGCTAAAAAAATGGATTCACACAGAAAAGAGAAAATTTCCCTACTTGATGATTTGTTAGAACCAAAATATTGTAATAGCCTGGTAAGAAAACAAAAATGCAGCCCCATTTCTTTAGGGCACTGGAGAAATGCTGCCCACAATTCCAAGAGGGAAGGAAAATCAATTATCTGAAAGTTTATTTATCTACTTTCCAATAATTTTGTATGTTTGAGCCTGCAACAATTTTAAAAAGAAAATTTAAATCTGGTTATTCCTTTCCACACTCAGCTTTAAGCCACACCTGCAGCTCAGAAGGAAGGAGGAGTCCAGACTCCACCCTACAGCTGGTTCCTCAGAGGGGTCCCACATTAACCATCTGCATTTTTCACTGCCGTAGTCCACAAAATTCCAGCAAGAGACAGCAGCAGTGTACTCCCAGAGAGGAGTATTTCCAAGAGAACAAAACCCACAACATAAGCAGCACAAAAGGGAACAAATAAACAATTGTAGGACCATGTTGAAAAAAAAAAGCTGAGCAAACTTTCTGAACACAATTCCAGCGATGTGAGCAGGAAGAAAACAAGGGCACGCTGTGCACCAGCACAATGCCAACCCAGAGCAAGGGCTTCAGCTCCAGCAATTTGTATTCACAGCACCAATTTTTGGGGGGTTTTGAGGAGATTGCTTCCCACATCTGTAAACTGAGGGTCTACAGAAGCAGTGAGAAAATGGAGCAGCAAAAATATAAGGGAGTGTCCCAGCTGCTTCTGACAACCTTCATCCATTCCATCCACACAGAACCTGACACTGCCACTTCACTGCCACTTCACAGTCACTTCAGAGTCACTTCAGAGTCCAGGACAGAGGTTCAGAGGGGTGTTTCATCCAGGTCACAGCCATGGAAATCCTCAGCCTGCTGGCTCTTCATCCATCCTGTTTGCAAAGAGACCTTCCCCTTCATTTCCTGCTGAAGGAAACACACCCAGACAGGACAGGACCTGTTAGTGCACAAAGGACAGGACTGGTACCACACACTCCCCTGAGCAAAATGAGAGGTTTGTGGTTATTCATATGGGCTTTTCTATCTGACAAGATGACACTCCAACAAGCCAAGCCATTTCCAAAAAAATTAAATACATTCATTCCCAGAATCCTAAATCAGAGCTGACTCAAAGACAGTCTGCCAAAGCTCAAGAAACAAGAGCTGTTTCCCTGAACAGAAATGTTTAGTGAAGCCTATTCAGCATTTTACTTTGCCAGTTCCACTACAGCTGTGCATTTCCCCACACATTTTCATCTTTTTCTTTTCAATAATCAAATGCTCTTTGCCAAAAGACACAACTGCCTGGCTGGCTTGATCAAACAGATGTGTCACACACACACTTCAGCAGAAAACCAAGGGGAAAAACCCTTTCTGAGAGACAGTATTCCTGAAACAAAAAAAAAAGCTCACCACTGGCTGTTCCCAGTCCCTAAGCCCCATTTTGCCTCACCTGACATTGCAAAGAATCAGAAGGTTCTGGACAGCAGGAAGGGTGGAATTCTCATTCTGTCCTGTCACCAGGTGCCTGTCCAGCACCACATGGACAGCATCTGGGCTGCTGGCTGAACACAGGAGGAAAAACAGGGATTGTTCAGTGCCAGGATCACACCCCTGATAAACCCAACACAACACACAACTATTATGGCCAGACAGATTTGCTGGGTGCTGTTCTATCACCCCAGCAGAGAGGAGCACTCAAGCCCCTCATCCTGAAAAAAATTCCCTAGGAAATCCTTTTCTGAAAGGACAGGACTGGGTCCTTGATTCAGTTAACAGCAGGTGGGTAAAGTACACATATCAGAGACTTTTCATAACGAAAAACTCAAAGTATGTATTTGAAAACTACAATTACCTCACAATACAACACAAACTCATCTTATGCCAGACATGAGCTGTGATCACCAGGCTACAAAAATTAAATACTCATTTTCTGGCCAATTACAACACCCCAGTGTGCTCAGATCTACCAGCAACTGCTCAGCACCCTAAACAGAACTTTTAAATTTCCTCATTCCAGACAGACTCCCAGACTGGTTTGGGTTGGAAGAGATCCTAAAGCTCATCCAGTCCCATCCCCCTGCCACAGGCAGGGACACCTGCCACTATCCAATGTTGCTCCAAGCCCTGTCCAAGCTGGCCTTGCAAATGAGCAGTGATGTATTGGTAAATGAGGGAATGGGAATTCCAGCTGAGAGATCCTGCCAGAGTCCTGCTCAGCTGGATACAACCACTACACAAACACTCATTTCCCAAGGTAAACACAAAGTGCCCATCCCAGACACCAGGCATGACCCACCACTGAATGTAGCTCCAGAATCCTTCACAAAGTCCTCCACAATAATGGACAAACTGGCAAAATTTGGCTGCCTCACCAGCTCGTACACAGAGGGCTGAAATAGATCAAAAGGAAATTAGTTTGGCTGGCTTTTTTACAGAAAAAGCCAAGCAAAACCAGCACATATTTCCCTGAAATTTATATTTCTGTTCCCTCTACTATTGACCCAGCCAAATGATCACAAGCAGCTTTGATGGAATTTGTGCAGGGAGCAAACTGGAAACTCTTAAGTGAGTTAAGTAAAGAGGAAATAACACCACCAAACAATTTCTGCAGGTGTGATTAACTTCAGGAGGGCACAGACCTGTCTGTCCGTGGCACACAAATATTTGGACACAGGTGCTGTGCCACCTGCAGAGTCCAAAACCAGTAATCCATGCTGGAATGAATATGGGAAACAGCTTACAGACAGAAAATTTAGGAGCACTTAGAATTCTAATTCACAAAAGGAAGGACTTTAATTTTATGGTTTCCACAGCAACCATAGCTAGGCCACAACATGATTTAAATTATTTCATCATGGACTGTAACAATCCACAGAGAGTCATAAATAATCCTTAACTCAAAGAGAAGCACATGAGAACACTAATAGCTTTTGTGAGTCACAAAATCCTTACTTCTTAACTTTCCATGTAAATTTTCCAGGCTAGAAAGCTGTACTAGGGCAATTTGCATCACTCTGACACTATAAAATGGGCTGTGAGGTCAGAGCACACAAAATAAAATATCAGCAGTAACTGGCTGCTTTAATTGCAAGCCAGTTTGTACAAACAGCCTTTTTCCCTAAAACTTCTTCTAACTTTTTTTTCTAAGACTCCCTCTACTTTTTAAAAAGAAAGAGTACTTTGAGAAATATAACTTATCCCCAGCATTCATTAAACAAACAAAGATTTTTTTATAAGTCCTCAACAGCAAATGCAAAGAGCTGCAGCAGGAATTTCCAGCTCCTTTTTCTCTTTTTGCTTCAGTTTAAAGTTTACTGAACAATCAGAGGGAAAGCATTCCCCACATGCCACTTCAGTGGGACAAACCCTTCATGCACCCAGTGCTGGGCCCCCTGTCAAAAACAGCTCTGCACATCTTGCACAAGCCAAGGGCACCAAACTGATAATTTATATTTACAGGAAGTTCAAAACCACCAGAAACCACACAGCAAAAAAAGCCCCCAAACAGCAAAAACAAGGTAAAAGCTTGGCTTACCCCTGTCAGGCTGTATCCCTGGAAAACCCAGGATTTATCCTCATTGGTGGCACAACACAAAGCTGCCACTCCCTGTCCCACAGCACAGATAGGCTCTAGAAGAGAATTAAATCACATTTGTGAGCATCTCCAAATACTTGAAACACAGGTGAGTGTGGTGAGCCTCATGCTGCCCTCCTGCAATGAAGTTATACTGCACTGATAATGCTCCTTTAGGCTGTAGGGGCTCTCCTGCACACTGCAGCAGCAATTATTGCCTAGCATAAGAATTGCTACAATTATTACAGTATTACAACTATTTTATATTTTTATTATTTTTTTTATTACAACTATTTTATTATTATTACAGTAAGAGGAAGAACAAGAATTGCAGATTTTAACTCCAAGTTCAGAGACAGCTCCACAAATGCTCAAATGTGGAGCACACCCCAAGTCTTGATTAACTGCAGCCTTAATGATGATCCTGGGACATTCCACACTTGGCTCTGAGCCTTGAATGCTGCTGATTTGGACAGAGCCACTTCTGTACCACTGCAAGGCAGCAAATCCTTCTTCTGAGACAAGATCTGAAAAGCTACTGGCATTGCTCCTTAAGATACTTTAAGACCTCAGACCTCTTTTTCCTTTTCAAGTCTCCCTTTTTCTTATTTAACAGACATTAGGACACTATTTTTTTTTCCTTTTAGGACTCCCTTTTACCTTTTTAAGACATTTTAGGACACTTTTTTTTTTTTTTCCTAAGTCTCCTTTTCCTTTTTTAAAGGCCCATTAAGCCATTTGTTTTCCCCCTTGACATCTCCTTTTTCCTTCCCCGTTTGGAATGCTCTTTAGCCATGCAAACACTCTGAAGTCTCTGGAAGGCAGCCACCCTGCAGAGGCAGCACAGGAGCCCTGTTTCATTCACCCAGTCCCCGAGGATGTTCACCTACTGCTCTCAGTGCTGAAGTGCTGCAGGATCTTGGCCAGGTACCCACTGTTGGCCAGGTCAGTCACAGCCCCGGGGCAGTTTGGGATCAGCAGGGCGTGGTACCGAGCCCCTGGGTGGGAGGAAAGCAGGAACTGATTGCAGGACAGGTAAAAAACCCAAAAAGCCTGATTATAAATCCACTGCACGTTTGGAAAAAAAGGACAAACCCACATAAATCAGTTAAAAGCTACCTAAAGAAACTAATAAAGCTACACAGAAGAGAGAAAAGGTCCTTCTTAGGACAAGGGACACACATTTTTAATGAGCCAGGCAAAACTTACAACTGTTCTGTCTGCTGGCTCCTACTCCAGCAAAATAATTATTTTTAACAGGTAACAATGTGTTGTGTGCTTGTGTACACACAGACATTATTTGTATATATTACATATACAATTAAAAGAGAATGACCATTCCAAAATAAATAAGAAAATTGCAAAGCAGTTGCTTGGACTTCCTCTTAAATAAAAAGTAAACCAACAACTGCAGCTATTGAAACACAACTTTCCTGCCTCTTCTGTGTCATTCTTCCCTAAAAATCCTGGCCCTTTGCAGGCCCTGTCTCCCAGACAGGGCCGTGGTGACACCCTTACCATCAATGGACTCCAGCTTGGCGGGGCTGGCGTAGGATTTCATGCGGAAGTCCTGGATCCAGCGCGTGTTGCTCTCGTTCACATCCACAAAGTCAATGGGCTTCCCCTGGGGACAACGTGGTGACACACCCTGGTCAGCATCACTGCACAAGCATCCAGGACACTTCTCAAACGTGGGAGTTTGAGATGCTTTCAGCTCTCAAAAAACGTGAAGTTTTCCGTTTTTCCCACTGAATTAGGGCTAATAGTTTTCCCTCCACTCTGTGTGGAAACAGATGCTGGATAGAGAAGTGCAAACCCACGCTACAGAAAGGCTGCAGTCACTTTGGTATTAAAAAACCAGAATTAAACAGGTCCCTTAATATCTACGGCAAATAAAACAGCTCTCAATAAATTTATATTGTATTTATTATATTATTTTTTTCATTACAACTGAGATATTGATTGGTTTCAGGCTGAAATCACAGCATTTGTCCATTTTCACTCACCCCAGGTGTTGCCACTTGCAGGTTAAAGGCAGAGCTGGCCAAAGTAAAGCAGTGAAGGAATGACTGGGCTGAAACACCTGGAAAAGAGATTCCAACACCTTAGGGAAACAACAGTGATAGCTTAATGCAGGCCACACTTTATCCAGTGTGAAAATCGCCAATCACTTGTTTTTAAAATTTTAAAAGTTTAATTATAATAAAATGGCTATAAAAATAGTAATACAATTAGAGTAATAATAATTTGGGCAATTTGAATTAGGACAATATGAGACAACAGAAACAGAGTTATGGACGTCCGGGTACCTTTTTCTGGGCAGCACAGCCCGAAAAAGGACACCCATTAACAGAGAATTAACCCTTAAAAGCAATAGCCTGTTGCATATTCATACATTTCATACATGATGCATAAATTCCATTCAAACAAAGGATTTCGTCTGGTCATCGTCTACTTCTTCCTCCTAATCCTAAGGCACCTTCGATCTTTAGCTAGGCAGGAAGAATTCAGTTTCTTCTGATAAGAGAACAATAAATTCCTCTTCTCTGAAAGATTTAGGTGTCCTGTGGCTGCTATCTGGTGCAGGTGCCTCATTCCTTTCTTAAAAAAAATATCCCACTTACAGAGTTCTTATTTTAACTACCAAAGTTACCTTTTAACTACAAGACTACATTTATCATATTATTAAAATGTTAATACAGCATTATGAATCAATACAACAAAATACATATAGTAAATATCTAAATGCCATACAATATGCACTTTTCACATCAGCAAAGTACACAAGCTTGGGTGTTTGCTCATCTTGAAAGCTCTAAATAAATTCAGATTATTATTTTGTTAGGATTTAATGATTTTAAGACATCAGAAATGTGCAGCCTTCATTACAGGCGAGCTGTGTGCTGAGGAACAGAATCCTGGAATGATTTGGGTTAAGAGGGACCCTAAAGTCTCGTACCAACCCCTTGCCATGGGCAGGGAGCAGGGACACCTTCCACTGACCCAGGTTGCTCTAAGCCCTATCCAAACCGGCCTCGAACACTTCCAGGGATGGGCCAGCCACAGCTTCCCCGGGCAATCCGCACCAGAGCCTCAGCACCCTCACAGGTAAAAGATTCTTCCCCCAAACACCCAATCTGAGCCAACCCTCCTTCCCCTCAAAACCACTAAAGCCGCACGCAGAGGAGCCGAGCAGCACAGCTGCACATGGCGGCCACACCTGCAGCGCAAGACGGGCACGAACGGAAAAGCGGCACAGCTGGGCAGGGAGGGCACACGTGCGGCTGCACAGCCCGGCTCCGGTGTCACCCACACGGGGGACACACACGGGCAAGGGAGCCCGGCTGCAGTGACACCCACACGGGCAAGGGAGCCCGGCTGCAGTGACACCCACACGGGCCACCCACACGGCTGCACAGCCCGGCTGCAGTGTCACCCACACGGGACACCCACACGGCGAGGGCCGTGGGCCGGGCACACGCGGGACACGCCGCGACAGCCGCACCGGGGACAGCCCCGCCCCGCCATGCCCCGCCCGCCGCGGCGCTGAGAAGGGACGGGGAGAGCGGGACGCCCGCAGTGGCCGGAGCGGCGGCTCCCCGCGAACCGGCGGGGCTCCCCCCCGAGAGCGTCTCACCCGCGGTGGCGGCGCTGGCGACGATGAGGCAGGAGGGCTTGGCCAGCCGCTCCGACATGGCGGGGCCGGGGCCTGAGGGCAGCGGCGGAGCCTCGTGCGGCCGCGCGTGCGCGGTGCCGGGAGCGCGGAGGGGCGGGGAAAGCGCGCGAAATCCCGAGGGAGGCGGAAAAGCGCGGGAAGCGCTGAGGGGGCGCTGCCGCCGCCGGGAGCTTTGAAAGCCCTCGGGTGTCCCGAGAATCCCGTGGTGCCACGTCCCATCGGCAACTGTCACTGTTTCCTTAGTTCCCCACCTTCGTAAACCTCAGTGTTCCGTTTCTGCGTTTGCATCTGTCATCCCTGTGTGAATTTAATCGGTTTAGCCCTTGCTGGCTGCTGGTGTGTTGCAGACACAATGCAGTTATAAAATGAAAGGTGTAAAATAAAGACAGCGCAATCCTGCTATTGGCTTTATTTGTTTATTGGAAAGGGTTTAATTTCTAGCCTGGTTTCCTAAAGGAAATGTAGCTCATGCCACCTTGTCCGTCTCTTCAATCATCTATCTGTCTCCTTTTCTCTCCAGAGCTGTGTTCTGAGTCCGTAGGCTGGTTAATCTGGATGTTCCTCACCGCTCCAGCTTAGATACCAGAATTTTTTTTTTAAAGGAAAAAAAAGCATCTCATTCAGTTTCACTGGGGAGTATTTCCGGATTTAGTGCCACTCCAGCAGCCTAAGCCTTTATATCACAGAGCATCACATTTATGGTCTTTATTCTCTGCTTGTGACTCCAGTGTTTTTTAAACAAACACAAAGGACAGTGCTGTCCAACCTCTGCTCCATCAGCTCTTCCCATCCTCCCTGCACTGCCCCAGGCACGTGGAATTCCACACACCCTGACTGGGGCCAGTGGGAGAGTCAGGCCCCCATCCATCCCAGCCTCTCACCTCCAGCATTCCCACTCAGAAAATAGGAATTTATTTGATCTTCTGCTCCTGTCAAGACAAACTAAAAACTCGAGGCTCCAGCTGTGTTTCTGCAGCATAGCCCGCAGATGATTACACTTCTGCAGCTGAAGGGTGCCCTTTTTCCTGACCCTGTGGAATTTACAGGATTTTTCTGCCCAGTTCTTAAGAAATTAATTTCCAGAAGCCTGCGGAGTTCCATCGGGACCCTGATTGGAGCTGGTGTAATACAACACCAGCCCTGTGCGGTGACACGTGCTGCCAAAACCCTCCTCCCCTCCAGAGCCTGCAGGGAATCCGTGCACAGGGACCCCAGAGACATCACCCAGGGGATGCTTTGTTTGGGAGGTGTTCCCAGGCCATCTCAGAAACAAAACCAGAAAATCAACAGGAGAAATTTGGCAGGAAAAAGGTCACAGCAAAAGAACTGGGGGTGAAAGCTGGAGACCAGGCTGTGGGATAGGGAACTTCTTGGACCAGAAATGTTTCCCCTGTGTCTCTGGGTAAATCTACGATTCAATTTAGTTCCTATCTGGGAAAAACAATAATCATCCTGCTTTCCCTGGGCAGGCTGGAGTTTATTTGGGGCAGGAACTGCCTTTTCTCACAGTTCTCAGTGGCATCACCTAGAAAACATCGGGCCTTTGGGAAACACAGACATAAAATCCAGGAATCATAGAATTCCTGGTTTGGGTTGGAAGGGGACTTAAAGCTCACCTCGTTCCACCTCTCCCATGGGCAGGGACACCTTCCACTATCCCAGGTTGCTCCAAGCCCCGTGAACCCTGGCCTTGGACGTGTCCAGGGATGGGGGCAGCCACAGTTTTCTCCAGACAACCGCCAGAGGGGGCACAGCAGGTTCCACTCACACCCCCAGGTACACGAAGATGCTCACAGGAGGAATTATACAATCTCTCTATGTGTGTGTATATATATCTATATATAGTTTATTTCTCACAATCCTGGTAAGAGTTACAGGTGTATTTGGGAATCATTTACAGTTTCACAGCATATGGAGTGGCCATACAGCTTGTGATGTGAGTAACATACAGTGTGTAGAGAGCACACGATTCCGACCCATCCACCCACCACTCACACAATGGGTTTCCAAAGCTAATACTAGATTCAGCTACGGAGAAAGCCTGGAAAATGTCAGGGTACAGCGTTGGGTGTCGTACAACACTGTCAGTCACAATGGGACAAGCTAAACTACTTTAAATTTTCAATCTAGTATTTCTAGTCTACCTGCATTATTGCATTTATACGCTTTTTTTGTTTTCAAAGTCAAAGTAAATAGAATACTATATGGGAAAGGAAAAAATTCTTGACTATTTTAGGATTTGAGCTGCAGCCCATACAAAGTGTCCATAGAAGCATAGACAAGATTATAAATTCAACAAGGTATAAATTAGCTGGATAGCTTTGTGTGTAGGTAGGTGTCCATTTCCCTCCAGGAAATGTGTCTAGCAGCATATTGTTTCTGAGAGCAAAAAAATACCCCAAACCTGTATGTTGAACACAGGTAAAGATGTGTAAGTGACAAGCAGGTCTGGTTGTACAGGGAAGAAATCAAGGTGTCACTTGGAAAATTCCTATCGTTTGGAAAACACACTCAGGAGCTGACTCAAAACCCACCGGCGTCGTTGGAAAGGTGCCTGAGGCTTCCAAAGGAACAGCAGGCATTTCAGTCTGACTTCTGAGGGCTTTGGCTCAGTCCCTGGAGAAGTAACAGAATCCAAACAAACCAAAACCAAAATAAAAATCCCCTGTAATCTGACCTTCAATTTCCCTTCCTAAAATTTTAGTTCCTCCACAAACTGATAGGCAACCTGCACTGGAAGAGAGTTGGTTTCCTGGGGAGGTGAAACTGCAATTTTTAAAGGCTTCAGTTGAAACAGTCCTGGGAAAAGGCACCAGGGTTATGAAGGGCTGCTCAAAACTCAGTAAAGCCAATTTATTCCCAAGTTGGTTGGTTGGTTTTTAACCAAACAAAATTGTGTGGCACCCTTCTCATCAGCTTGCCCTAGAAGCTTGGCTGCTTGAAGCAGCCGTGGCACAACCAGGGATATGATGCAGGATGTGACTGTTGGAAAGGTGAATGAAGATTCCTCTTGTCCTGGTGGGAGCTTTGGTGCTGCAGCATCATCACACAGACAGAAAGAACCTATGCATTCAGGCTTGGGATGCTGCACTGGGGCTGAGGAATGGAAAAGTGATGGAACTGTTTGAGAATTGCAAGCTGGGAACAACCAGAAGAGAAATGGGAACAGCCAGTCCAAAGCCTGTTTAACCCAAGTTATGCTTTTCAGCAGAAAAAGTCTACTTAATTTGAAGAGCATCAAAGAGCAGAGGGCACAAGTCCCAGAGTGCTGCATATCTGAGCACACACTGTCCAGAGGAGGGAGCAGAGCTCTAGCACAAGGTAGACCCAAACTCATGAATTTGGAAAGCCAAAGGCTCTGATCTCTCACAGGAATTTGAGGCCTTTTATAGTCAATTGAATGAAATGTGAGTTTTAGAGGCCCGGACACCCCAGAGTTCTCTATCACCCAGTGACACCTGATCAACTCATTGAGATGAGACAATCCTTGCACTTCCTGCACCCTCACCCCTGGCACAAAGCTGATCCTGCCAGGCCAGCAGAAGCACAAGTCCTCAACTTCAAAACTTCTCTTTTCCCTCTGTTTTTGGCTCTCCAGAGGGCTGAGGGAGCTCTGGCTGCAGCCAAGGGCAATGTGTGCTCACAGCATGTCAGCCCCTCTCAAGCAGCCAGAACACCTCACACCTGACTGGCAGGGAAGGACAGGAGGGGACCTTCCTGGGGACTTGTCATCCATCACAAATCCTGTGCTCTCAAAGGTGAGGGCAGATCAAAGCTTCACACATTCCCTGCTGTGACACAGTCTGGGGGCCCAGCACCGCCTGTATTTTTGGGGGACCACCCCAAACCTGCCTTAGACAACTCAAAATCTGCCCCAGCCTTGGGCTATAGAGGTGCCACATCTGCAGAGCTGCCCAGGGAGAAAGTAGGGAAAGAAAAGGGAATACAGTGCAGTGGCCAAAGAAGGAGGAAAGAACAAGCAATGAATCAGATCTGAAAACAATGGAGCCCCGTAGTTTGCAGCAGCTGAAGACCTGGTGTGAACAGACATCCTAGGAATTAAGGAATTTAAAAGGAAATCAGGTTATTGATGGTCTCAAAAAGAAGAGGAAGAAGTCATCATAAACCCACTTTATTCAGTGGATTAAACCCCCTTTGAGGGTTGCTGGATGGGGGCACAGGCTCCAAGGCTTTTTGGGGGTGCCAGCCAAGTGTCAGTCATAAGACTCAAAATGTGCCAACAAATCCTCAGCATCAGCAGATTTCTCCCCAGAAGAGTAAAGGACGAAATACCTCCAGTGTAAATAGTAGGAAATATTCCCAATTCCAATGTCCTGCAGGGAGAATTTACTGGAATACAGAACCTTTGCTCCAGATCAAAGCCAATTCCTCTTTGTGGTGGGAAGTGCTCAACCTGTGCAGCAGAACTGCAGCCAGGTCATGAACATCATGTGATGCTTCTTCCTCTCCCAGCTTTGTGGTGAAGGGTATGACACCACAACAAGGCCTGGGAAGGGAATTGGCATTCCTGCTCCAGCATGGAGGATGGACCAGGAGGATGGAAGTGCAAGCAGGCTGCATTTGCAGTCCTTGTCATAACGTGAAAAGAGAACACAGCCCCTCCTGATGTCCTGGCAATTCCCCTGAATCATGCAAAGTTGGTTATAGAAGAGTTCAGGTATTTTTCTAACCCTTTAACATTGCTCAGAGCCAGCAGGAAATCATCTGGAAAACGCAATTAGCAGAGGTTAATTTGCATGGCACCAGAGCTCGTCATTTTTGCCTTCTCCTGAGGAAAGAAAAAGGGGGAAGAGGATATAAAAGTTAGCATGTCCTTACCAAAGCTATTAAGATAATTAAATAGTTCTTTTTCTCTCCACTTCTCTGCTCTGTTCCTTGCACCCTCACAGAATCTTCACCAAATTGAAGCTTTCCATGGAGCTGATTGAAATTCCAATAATTTCACCTTTCAAACATATTTTTTTCATTGCCTTCCTTTTTTGGTTTACTTCTCAAAGAATCATTTTCCTCTTCAATCTTCAGCACTGTTATTTTCAACCAATTCTAAGAATAGTTAGAAGGCCGCTGAATTCTAAACCCCAGTAGCATTTCCAGAAAAAGTAAGGAATATTTTAAGGCATAAATCATTTCTCACCAGCTCCAGGGGCTTTTTGGTTGCACTGCTGTTGTTCATACACAAATCCTGATGCCAGTACAAGCAGGGCTGCCTCAGAGAAGAGACTTCCCTTATGCTCAGTCTAAGGAACGTTTGTGTCAATTGAAAAGTAAATCTGCAACTGAGATGATTTTATGATGACCTGTGATCATATCCCTGGTGCCAACAAGAACTCAAAGGCCAAAGCATGGTGAAGCCAGTGGAAAAATTCCCCTTGCTTTTAGTATTCTATGGCTCAGCCTTCAAACTCTAGTCCATCAGAGACACAAATGGATGTTTAGTTTATCACCCAGCCCCCTAAGAAATGCTTCAGGGCAAGTGACTGTTGAGTGCTTTAAGGGAGCCCCAGGCAAACAGGAATGCATTCTTACCCTTGCCAAAATGCTGCTGCACAATCCCCTGGCTGCCAGATTTGTTTTCATCCTGCTGCAGCACTGTTAGGAATAACAGGACTTATCTACAGGGTATTAAATCAGTAGGAAGAGGAAGCAGAAGCATAATCCATTTCATCTCTCTTAAAATAGAAGCAGCAAAAACCTTCTACTGAGTTGTCCAAGACAGCAAAATGACATCTTTATATTCAACTAAAATTTATGATTCCCTAAAAAGAGATTGAGATCGGGTGCAGTGATTCAATCGAGAGTTTTGGTGATAAGCTGAAAGGTCTGAAACCAGTTTTGCCAATATTTAATTTATCGACTTGATCAAAAGAGTAAACTAGCAATCTAGATCTCTTCAAACCCCAAGCACAGACTCTGATTAGTTTTAAGTGTTAATTCACTCTCCCCACGGAGATGTCACTGGAAGGACTTCATACCACAAAAACCACACAAAGAAGGACATCAAGCAAATAACGGCGTGTGCTCAGTACGAGAAAAGACAACTATTTATTTAGCACAGCGAGGTCAGTCATTAAAGCCTTCTGCTTCCACAGCTTTGGGGCTGAGAGAGGGGCATTTGCTCCCTGGACAGTTTTGGCTCAGAACAAAAGCACTGCACAGCCTGGCACAGGAAGGCAGGACAGGAGCTGTTTGCAAGTCAGGGCTGCGGCGCGCTGTGGCATCTACGCTGGATCTGCCCGGCTCAACACTGGAGCCACGCTTGGAAAAGCACTACAGCACAGTCCAGGAGAGTCTAAAAGCGCCTCATTTTAAAGCAAAGAGCCCAAAGGACTGCCTGGGGGGGAGCAGGGGCTCGGGGCTCCGAGCACACCACACACTCAGCACTTCACCAGCCAGACATCCCTTGCACTGAGGAGAAACCAGGACTGGAAAGGAATTCAGGAGCTGCATGGCATGGTGGGAATGGCACAGAAAAGACATCATGGACACTTGGTGTGAATGCAGGGAACGAAGGAAGGGGCATCTCCAGCTTGGATTCTCTCCCCCTCCCAGACTGCAGCAATGCAACACAGAGGTTTGTACACACACACATACACACACAGAGGATGTGCTTCAAGGCACACACACACACAGACAGGTGTTTTCCAAACCACACTGCCAAAGAGGTGGGTTCCAGGTGCTGAACCTCTACAGCAGACTGATCACAGTAAGTGGGAAATCTCTTGGGAACAGGACAGACCTCGTTCAAAAACCCCTGACAAACAGAACATACTAGGCTGGCCGAGCAGGGAGGGCTCGAATGAGCGCCGTGCCTGATGAGGAGCTGCAGCCCCATCACCACCTCTCTGGGGTTTCTGGATGAAATTGGTGGCCTTGCATCCGAGTGCTCTAAGGGCAGGCAGGGTTTGGAGATGGAGAAAAGGTTAAGGCCATTGGCTGAGAACTGTTTTTCCCCTGTTCTGTTGCCAAAGGTGAAGACAGGGAAATAAAAACATTTTAGAAAGGAAAATTCTAAAATTTTAGAAGATTAAAATTTTAGAGAGAGACTCGAGTGGAGCAGGTGCTTCACTTTCCTCCTCTGATCTATCTATGCTGGTCAGGGCAGAATAGATAGATGCTGTGCCTGATGTCACACACTGCTGAAAACAATCCTAGGCCAGAGCTGAGAGGGAGGGAGGGGACAGGAAAGGTGGAAACATCTCTTGAAAACAGAAGTCACTATCTGAAAATCACTACCTTACATGGCAAAACATGAACCAGAGCAGGAGGGGTTGACTTCCTTCTGAGCAACGTTAGCAAAACTCCTTGTGAAAATTTCCCTGCAAAGTTGTGCTGCTGAGAGGGGAGGAAAACCCTCCTGCTTCTAACCCTTCCCCAGGCTATTAGTGACACACTGCTGCTGGGAACACATCCACAGCTCATGCCAAGAGTGTTTTAGGCTACCAGGATCTCACCTGGAGCTGTAGCCCTGCTTCCAAAACTCCTGCGAGCCCAACACGCCTGCTCCTGTCTCTCTGCTGGCAAAGGTGGAGGCATCAACTTCCATCTGCACCAGAACATAGTGTCTGACATTCCCAGAGGCCACACACCTTTGGGAATATTTTCTGAGCTCACCACAGGAGTAGCCATGCATTCCAAGACCATGTGCATTCAGCAGGTCAGATTTGGAGGTAAATAAGACAGACTCGAGCCAAGAGCAGAATTGCCAGGTCAGGTTATACCCCCACACCATCCCATCCAGGGACTGTGCCAGAGGCAGACACTGCATAGGCAGCACCTGAGGAATGAATGCACACCCCCCTCTATCCCTGCAGCCCCTGAATCCATCCATCCATCCATCCATCCATCCATCCATCCATCCATCCATCCATCCCAGTTAAAGGTGCACGATGGGCTCTGTAACAGAGCTCACCCCGCTGTGTCACAGCCCCTTTCTAATCCATCACTCCTGCCCTGCCCGTGGGCTGTGGCCACTGCCAAGCTCCCACTGGACCTCATCTAACCTCTGATCCCACTTCAACCCAAAACATAAGGGGTTTTTGTAACACTGTTTTGCAGCAGCCAACAGAAGCCTAATGGAAGCTTTCAGAGGCAGAGCTCCTCACCCCTTGCTGTTTAGTGCTGAGCACTGGCCAAAGCTCTAAACACCCTCTCTCCTCCCCCTCACAAGGTCTGGCTTTAGAGCCAAGGTACTCACCCATGAAATCAGGCTGCTCCTGAGGGCTGGGAATTTGTTTCCATTTCCAAAATGTGGACGAGTTACAATTCCCTGCTACTACTGTCACAAGAGGGAGGCAAGAAATCCACCCAGGACAGACTCCAGTGCCCTTGAAGGGGATTCCCTGGTATAAAGCAGGTAGGTTAGTGTTATTCTCATGGGGTCCCAGGTCCTCTCTGCCCTAACACCAGCTCATGTCTCCCCCTTTTCCTGTCATCCCATGTGCTGAGAGACCACAGCCTTCAGTGGGGAAAAAAAATCCAGTGAAAGGCCTTATCCAAAGCCCAAAAAAATGAACCCAAATAGTCCAGCCAACCTCAAGGGAGCTTGGACTGAGCTCACAGCACTCTGCAAAGCCCAGCCTAACTTTAGGAAATACTAGATCCAAAACAAAGTCTCTCTATTCCAAACGCTGCCCACGTGACCCTGGTGAGCCCTGGGATCCTGAAGGCTGCAATGAGACTTCTCTGGGCCACAGCACAGCCCCTCTGGTCACTGTCCCGCTGGCAGCTCAGCCAGAGGAGTGACCTGATGTGACATCCCAGGTTCACACTGGGCTCTGCCACGCCGCAGCCGCCCTGGTTCCTCCGGAGCACTTCCCAGGTGTTCCAAGGTGGGATGATGAGGGGCAGATGCACAGACACCAATTAGGGATCGCCCGTGGCTGTTGGGTCAGGGAACTGCCTCTTCCCTGCCACTGCCCCTGTGCTTCCCTTGTCCTGGGAGGGGGCTGGAAAAACACCCCCAGCCCAGCATGACAGGAGAGCTGGGCCTTAGCACTCCCCTTCCATCTTCTTTACCACAGCCCAAGTTAAAACAGAACCAAACAGAAACCAAAACACAAACTGGGACTCCAAATGGGACGTAGAACACTTTGGACTTGAAAACGGGACTGCAAGGGGGGGGAGGGGGGGGTGTCTCCCAGGGAGGACAGCAGGGGAGGGGAGGGGACACCGTCATTTACACCGATCAGGAGAAGCTGTAATCTATACACAGCGGTATAAGCCAAGATATATTACATGAAAGAACACACTGAGTGCATGGAGTTACCCACAGCGGGTCAGACTGGCACAGTCGTCTTGAACAAGACCCTGGAGTTGCAGTTGGTGTTTGTTGTTGGCCTATCTAGCTCGCTCTCTATATATATAGCTATGTATAGAATTTCTCTGCATGCATTTGTCTCAAAAGGAGCTGTACAGCTGGGCTGGGTTTCTCATCCCCACCCCTTCTCGGTCTTCATTTTTTCCGGGCTAGGAATGCCACTCCCACAATCACAGCCAGCGCAGCCACCGCCACTCCTCCGACGATGATCAAGGGCTTCATGTTGTCGAAGAAGCTGCCCGGGGACTCCTCGGAGCTGTTTCCCTTGTGGTCAGAGTCAGGGGACTGCCCGCTGGCCTCCTGCGTCTCCGTGCCGGCGGCGCTGGGCTTCAGGTTGCTGTGGTTGTTGGCGATGGCGGTGTCACCTCCTGCCTTCTTGGTGGCCGTGGCAGGAGCAGGCTGCTCTTTGGGGGCCTCCTTCTTGTCTGCATTCGTGGCAGGCCCGGGGTTGGGCTTTTCCGGCTTCCCGGAGCTGGCGGCCTTGGCATCGGGTTTGTTTCCGCTTCGGACGTTGCCTTTGGAATCCATCCTAGGGGTGCTGTGGGCAGCGGCTGGATTCGTGGGGCTATCCCAGCTCTTCTCCCTCACCCAGCTGCTGCAGGAAGCAGAGAAGCCACCCGAGCTCAAGGCCTGGGAGAGGCTGTCTTGGGATGCTTGTTATTCTGGTGGTGTCCTATCTGGACATGGTACAGCACCTGGAGTGGGAAGCAGAACAAGGAGAGGTGAGTGACAGGGCAGAGCAAGCCAGTGTTGCTCTGCCTGGAGGTGACGGAGGAGGACAGAAAGGAAGACTGGAAAACTGTTGACTCCTTCTTTCAGAACTGTGAACTCCATTCAAAGCATTTGCTACAAGCTCTGTGCCTGTAACAATCACAGAAGCAGAGAACGGCCTGGGTTGGAAGGGACCTTAAAACTCACCTTGATCATGCCACAGGCAGGGACACCTTCCACTGGATCAGATGGCTCCAATCCCTGTACAGCCTGGCCTTGGACATTTCCAGGGATGGGGCAGCCACAGCTTCTCTGGTCAGTGTGTGCCAGGGCCTCAGCACCCTCACAGGGAAGGATTTTTTTCCTAATATCGAACAGGAACATTAAACAAATTGGACTGACTGTCATCTATGGCTGCCACTTCTGGGCATCCATAGTGAAGTCCATCCTGGCTGTGTGCGTGAGGCCATTTGTGAGTGATGACAAACTCACATCCAACCAAATAAACCTTACTTTGCCTTTGCTCACTCTTTCAAACCCTTCTGGGTGAGGAGAGAACACTGTGTTCCATGGGAAAGCAGATGGATAGATCCTTCCTGCCTGTCTCACCCTCCACCCTCCCCTTTTGCAGCACTATCCCAAGGTCCACCTAGGAAGCAGTTAAAATGTGATCTTGTGTGATACTCCCCCTCCAGATGGGTACTGCAGGAAAAGCAGCATTAGTTTCTCAGTTCTCACAGACAGCAGAGATAAAAGGATTATTTCATCATTTTGGTAGAGCAACAGCAAAACAAAGTGCCAGATCCTCAGCTGGTGCAAAACAGAGAATTGATTGCATGGATTTACTGCAGAGCTGGATCTCTTGGTGATAGAGACATGTCACTCCTGTCATCTCCTTTCAGGGTTTGCTGGACTTGCCCATGGAGCCAAACAGGATGCTGGTGACCATCTGGGGCTATCTTCCCCAGGGAACTGGTGGAAGCAGTGAACAGCACTGCTGCACCACGGGAATTCAGCAAAGGGACAAAGTGGGCTTTGAGGGGATGAAAAATTTGTACCACAACAACCTCACCCCACAAAGCTGGCAGGGCAGGGTGAGCTGAGGATGGAGCTCCTGTGGCTGCACATTCATGTGATGGGAGGAGAGGACAATGCACTGGGCATTTTGCCAGCAGGCGCTGGCAGTTCAGCACCACATCAGCCCCAAGCTCGGGAAATAAAGAGTAACCAGGATCCGAGCTGCTGGCTCCCTGCTGACCTTCAGGGCTGCCAGGAACCTGCCAGGAGCTTTCTGCCTGCTAAGTGAAACCAGAGCTCATTGTCTGGATCAAGAGCTGAAGAGGCTCCTCAAAAACCTCAGCCAGCCAAGGTTCCTTCCACAGCGGCTCAGAGGGCAGATCACTCCTCTAATGGCAGGAACAAGGTCCCAGGACTGCACCAATGATCTGTGCTGCTGACTCTTCTGGGAAAGAGGCTGACAAACATGGCGCTTTCATATCCATTTAGGAAGGAGGAAATCTCAAAGAGGTGAGAGGTCTGGGACTAGAGCAAAGCTGAGCAACACCTTATGGCTCCTAAGTGTAAGATGGAAACACCTCCCTCTCCTGCTCTCCCTTGCCAGCCATTGCTTGGTGGCCACCAGTCGGCTAGAGCAGACTGAGGGAATTGCAGCACCAAAATCCTGGAATTCCACAACTCTCACAGAATATCCTAAGCTGGAAGGGACACACAAGGATCTTCCAGCCCAGCTCCTCACGCTGCAGTAGGCCTGGTGACCATAAAACCCTGTATTTGTCATTGACTGCAGCATTCCCTAGTTTGGGAAACTAAACCCTTTTGGAAAGCCCAAACTGTGCCTCCCTCACAGCTTGCTGAGTGTGTATCAGACATTTGGGCATCCTGTACCATACAAACACCACCCCAGATGCTCCCCCAGCTTCAGACCTCACTGTGGCTTGGGGCGTGGGAGGGAAACAAGGGCCTGGCCAAGTGCAAGAATATTTTCCTCCCAGTGCTCATTCTGTGATATTTCTGTAGATACCACCTGCCTCACCTTTTCCTGTGCTTCTAGAGAGCATCCATAGTGCTCTGTCAGCACAAGTCCTACATAAATCCAGAGCTGAGGCTGCACACAGTCACTCCCAGGACTCTGCTCCTCTGGTTTGGGACCAATTTATCCTTTTTTTTTTTTTTTTTTTTTTTTTCAATCTGGCACAATGATACACAAAGAAATAGTAAGTGGAGCCCACAATTGAAATGGGCTCAGAGGTTAAAGCAGGGAGGGTCAGATTAATTGTGGCATAAATATTAATTTACCTTCTTTGTCACTTTGATATCAGTTAACTGGGCCACTCACACACTCTGACATTCGTGTGGTTACAGCACATGGACCAAGCATTAAACTTCTGCTCTTTCCCTAGGAAAATCATGTACAGCCTATGGAGATTGTGAGGTAAAACGTGATCTTGTGTGATACTCCCCCTCCAGATGGGTACTGCAGGAAAAGCAGCATTAGTTTCTCAGTTCTCACAGATAGCAGAGATAAAAGGATTATTTCTACCAGCATTTTGGTAGAGCAACAGCAAAACAAAGTGCCAGATCCTCAGCTGGTGCAAATCAGGGAGGGCAAACTCACCTTCTTGCTGAGAAATGGGGACCCTGCACAGCCAGGCACCTCAAGGTTTATCCACACCCCTCACTGCTCCAGATTCCTGGGGGCACAAAAGCTGGTTTTGCTTGGAGCCATGGAGGCAGGAGCTTTGTCCTGCTGCCATGCCCTGCATTGCCACAAACAGAATTTCCTGATTCTAAGTGCATTTCCACTAAAAGCAACACAAACCCATCACACAGCTTAGAAAAGGTTTTAAAAGATGCAGAAACCAAACTAAGCCAAAAATCAATATCAGCATTTCTTAAGTGCCTGCATAAAGGGCTTTTGCCTGTGGTTTTCCATCACTGCAAGTAGCCACAGGATCACCCAGCACCTCTCCAGACCCTCTGGCCTGGCTCCTCTCTGGCTCCTGGGTACCCTTAGCAGCACATCCTCTTCCATCCCAGTACTTAACCCTCTTCTATGTGCTCTTCGCTCCTACCTTGGGAATCGTCACTCCTCTCCATCCTGTACTTCCAAGGGCATGACCATGGGCTCATCTTTAAGCACCTCTGTCTCTCCCAGACTGAAGAAAGAAGTGCTTTCCTCATTTCAAAAAACTAAGCCTGCATGTGAGGGTTCCCCCTATTCCTTTGTCTCCTCCTCTTCCCTCATTCCATCACACCAAGTTTTTCTCTAATGACACATTTTTCCTACCTTTGCTTTCTTCTTTATAGCTCCTCACATCTTTTTATTCCTCCCTTTTCTCTTGTCAGCTGCTGTCTCTGCCTGTCTACCCATTCCTCCCCCTTCATCTCCCTCTCTGCCTCCTACACAGGCAGCAGCACTTGGGAATAAGATTTTGTGGGAGACAGGCTTCATTCCCTCCCTTTTCCCTGCTCCACACTATTTCTCTTAAACAATCAGTGCCCTTTCTGGAAGGTTCTCATTTCCAGCAGCTAACCAGCTCTTTCCCAGGCAGGGAAGAGGGAACTGGTGTAATAAAACCAGGGATGATCAAGGAGAAAAAGGAAAAGGAAAGCCTTCCAAATTGCTGCTGCTGCAAAGATTGGCACACAAACGCCACAGCTCCCCTGGGATGCTCTCAAGGTCAGTGCAGTCAGACTCACCCAGTGCAACAAGCTGCCCTCCACTGGAGCAACAGGCCAGCAGAGGAGCAGCTTCCCTTGGCTCCCTGAAGGGCACTTTCCTGCCTCAAATCCCAGCAAATCACCAAACACATCTATTCATCTGTCTCCTGCGTGCACAGATGAAAGCTGCATCAATCCTGCACCGAGCGCAGCGGATGAGTCATTGCTGAGCTGAGCCACAGCACAGCTCCATCAGCATGGCCCCTTCCCTCTGCAGGGACCCATCCCAGCTCCAAATCTGTGCCACAGCACAGCTCCATCAGCATGGCCCCTTCCCTCTGCAGGGACCAGCCCCATCCCAGCTCCAAATCTGTGCCACAGCACAGCTCCATCAGCATGGCCCCTTCCCTCTGCAGGGACCCATCCCAGCTCCAAATCTGTGCCACAGCACAGCTCCATCAGCATGGCCCCTTCCCTCTGCAGGGACCCATCCCAGCTCCAAATCTGTGCCACAGCACAGCTCCATCAGCATGGCCCCTTCCCTCTGCAGGGACCCATCTCAGCTCCAAATCTGTGCCACAGCACAGCTCCATCAGCATGGCCCCTTCCCTCTGCAGGGACCAGCCCCATCCCAGCTCCAAATCTGTGCCACAGCACAGCTCCATCAGCATGGCCCCTTCCCTCTGCAGGGATGCATCCCATCTCCAAATCCCCTCATCCTCCCCTGCTGCTTCCATTTGGAAGGAAAACTCAGTCACTTTGCAAGAGCGAGGAGCTGCTCCAGGGTGTGGGTCTGGGGTGCAGTGGGAAGCTCATCCCCAGGGTTTTTCCCTCTGTCATGAAAAGCAACCCATTTCCATCAGGTCCTCAACTGCCACACTGAGACTGGCAGCAAGGAAGGATTTAACAGCACAGTGGGGTTATGTACCAGGATTTATCCTGCAACAAAGGTCCATCCCTGCACTCCAGGTGTCCTCCAGCTGGAAACATCCATCTTGGAAACAGCTACTGACCACATCTGACCTGGAGCAATGCTGTGAAGAAAGAGCCAGAGACGGCAGGAAAAATCTTCAAATCCTCCCCCTCATCCCCTAATCTGCTCCTCCTTTCTTTATCACTCCTGCCTGTCTGGAAGCAAGGCAGTCATCCCCTCATGCACAGGACAGACAGACACTTGCCCTCCCTAAGGAAACAGCAGCTGGCACCAAAGGTGGCTCTGGAGCAGCAGAGGGAGCTCCTTTCCCAGCACTCTCACAATCCCACTCTCCTCCATCTTCTCATCTAACCCCCAAGGAATGCAGCCTGGACCGCTCTGTCCTCTGGGACGTGTCCTCAGGGGTCTGTGCCTGTCCCCTCTGCCACACGTGGAGTGATCTGTCAGGGCTGGAAGGATTTGTGTCCAGTCCCCTCCTGAAACTGAGCATCATTTCTGGTGCTTCAACTCCCCATTCCCAATGGGGAAAACCAGCATTTCTCCCTTTCTCTGAGCTGCTGGGGGAACAAATGTGTTAAAGGCAGGGAGATACCAAGCAAGCACCCAGGAGAAGGTCAGCAGAGTAGTGACTAAGCCATTCCCCATGCCCAAGAAGTGCAGCGAAGAGGGATGAGGTAATGCACCGCCTCTGATATTACCATAAATATTAAAGCAGCTTTACATAAGGAGCTTGTGTTCTCTCAGCTGCCATGGGCAGCTCCCCAAGGAGGATTTTTAGCTCCCTTCCAGGCTATTTCAGCCCCCAGCTCCTGACGCAACGCACGGCAAACGTGACACAACGCAACGCAAACCCCACGCCAGCAGAGTCACTTGTCACAGACGCTTCTGAACAGCCTCAGTGCTGCACAGCCAGGGACAGACTGTACAGGAGCCTGCTGTGCTTCCCAGCCCTCCCAAATCCAACCCTCAGAGACAGCAGCACCCAGTCACAGCACACACTGCTGACCCACTTCACTCTGATGAGATATTTATGAATCCTTTTCCCAATCTGTTGTTTGTTACTCCCCACATCCCTCCCCCAATCCCTGGATTAAACATTTCCCTCTCAAACAAGCCCTTTGAATCTTGTTATGGAGAGTGTCAGATGCTGGAAGTATTTTAGCAGTGGCAGCAGCTTCAAATTGCTGCCACGGGGGGAGATCTGCCAGCCAAGCCTCTGCTCCATGGCTGCGGCAATTCCTGCAGCTGCTCAGAGCCCCAGCGTGCTCCTCACTGGTTCAGCTGGTGCTGGCAGTGCCCAAAAATCTGTACCCACAACCCCCACAGCCCCCAGAGCATGGCCAGGTCCCCCCTTCCCACTCCCAGCGCCACCAAGCCATGTCCCCTCTCTCCAGGCTGGGCAAGGCATCCACCTTCAGAGATTGGGTTGTACCTGGCACCAAGGTGAGGTCAGGGAACAGGACAGGTTCCTGTAGCCCAGTAAAGGCAGCTTTGCCCTCCATTTGCAAAGGGAAGGGCTCTGGGATGCAGATCCTGGGCCACCAGCTGCACAGAGGTGTGACACCATTACCAGTGTCCTCTCAGGAGGCTGCCCAGCCATGCTGCCCACACAGGTGACACAGCACTTCAGTCTCCCCACCAGAAAGAGCCCAGGAACAGGACATATATGGTCTTTTTCTACACCACAACCTCTGCAGATGACAAGCTCTGAGCTGAGCGTCACCTCTGCAAACCACACACATCCTGTCCCCAAAGAGCTCCTGGGATGGATGTGGCAGACATTTTATTCTCTGAGAGATGGAGGCAGCATTGCAGACACACCACACTCCTACCAGGGGCTCAACCTGTGTTCTTTTGGAGGGGTTTAACCCCAAACACAGCTCCAACCCACCCTGGTAAGAATCCCTGTTTGTATACAGCCACGTGCACAGCAAAAACCAGGCGCTGCCGAGCAGCCGTGGGAGAGAGGAGATTTTGTCTCCAGCCACGTGCTCCGACTGACTCCCTAGGGGTGGGCACTGAGTCACAGCTGGCACGGCCCTGGCCTGCTGTTAGCAGGAGAAGTCACACCTGGGAAGGCCCCTCAAGTGCCACCAGCCTCCCCCATACAGCTTGCACTCTCAGACACATCTTACAGCAAAATAATTTCTAGAATTCAACAGAATCTGGAAATATGTAGCTGAGGCTGGGTTGGAAATACCCTGCTGCAAAGCCTGGCTCCTCAGGGTCCCAGCACAGTCTGCAAGCTCTTAAAACAGAGTTCAGAGCACCTCAATTTGCTGTGCTAATCTCACTTTAATCTTGGGTTTGAACTTCTCTCAGACACAAAATCAATTTCTCTTTTCCCCTGTATAGTTTCAGTTTTTTGTCGCAGAGCAAAACTGTCGCTTTTACCGTTAAAAAACCACGAGGTGTTAGATCTTGAGCCTCTCCCTTGGCAGGGCTGGGCGTCCCTCACCCCAAAACAGAAATTCAGGGCACAAAGGAAAGGCTTCTCAGTTATTTGTCAGGACACTGGATCAAAGCACTGGAACAATAATGGGGAAGATTTTGGGAGACACTGCAGCAACAGGAATCTTGGAGCCTTAACCCATGACACCTCACAGGGATCTGGGTGCATCCTGAACCCTACCCTGAGCAACTCCTCCTGTTTTGACTTTTGCAAACATACTCAGTTCATTTCTTTATAATGTTTTTCCAGCCCTCCCAGAGCCAAAAATTCGATTCCAGCAACACCCTGGCTGGGGCCATGGGGCTTGTCTTGGTTTCCTGCTCAGCTCTGGGCCTGTGGTGCCAGCTCAGGGATAATGTGACAGGGTCAGCAAACATTCCCTGCCTCTTGGAAAATGGTGAACACCCATTCCTTCCCACCACAAAGCCCTGCTCCTTACCCCAGGCCTGCCAGGACTTGGGAAAAGCCTTTGGGAAGAGGGCAGATGCTTCCAAATTGGGGTGCTGCTCCCCAAGCAGCCACAAGCCAGTCCCCAGCTTCAGGAGGCTGATTCCCTTTCTGACGGAACTTGCTGTTAAGGCATCTTCTTCCCAGTCCTGCATCCCAAATTCAATATCCACAAGCAAAAAAGGATGAGGGATATATGTGACACAGTGAAATAGCCCCAACCACTGCAGGAAGCAGCAGCAAATTCAACATCCCTCCCCAGTTTATGGGCATCCTAAATCCATCCCTTATGCCTGATGCGGCATCACCCCCTTTGTGGCTCAGCTGGGGCCAGCAGAAAGATTCTGGAAGCAATTCCTCACATGCAGAGCTGGGTCTGGAATCTGGCAGCCCCTGGATCTGCAGGCATCAGTCTGAAAACTGTTGCTCTGCAGCTGAAATCTAAGAAGCCACTGCAGGCAGACAAGGGGCCAATTCCACACAAGGCAGTGACCTTCCAGGGAGGCTCCCACACTCTCTGGGGTAAAACCCATCCCTTACCTTGTGCAGCAACACCAGGGCATTCTCCTTCCCAGCAGAAAGCTGGAAAGCATCTGGGGAAGGATGGCCAAAGCTCCTCCAGCATGGAAATCCCTGCTCAGGGAGCTCCACCCTGTCTGCCAGCCCCAACACCTGATCCAGGATGGGAACAATGTGCCAGGGTGTTCTCCAGCCCCACATCCCAGCAGCCTGACAGGGGAGGGAATGGATGCAGCGGGATGAAAATGCAGTTTTAGGGGAGAATTGGGATTTCTTCCCCCACCCTACCACAATATCACAGGGTTAGATGTTGGTGTTGGGTACCGTGGCTGAGAAAGGACAGCTGGAAAACATTGAAGGTCAAACCTGTGAAGGTCAGACTTTTGGAGGTCAGTCCTGAGATGGAGCAGGGAGCTTAATCCGGCATAGTCCATCCTCCCTCTCCTGACTGCATCCTGCCCAAGCCCCACCCAGGAAAGCGGGGCTGCGGCGGGGAGGTTTCCTCCTCTTGTCCCAGTGCCCAAGTTCTGCCAGCCTGACCTCGATTCAATTTTAAAAATCCTCTTCTTTCCCCCTTAGCACCTCCCCAGAAGCCACCAGAGGGACAGAGAAGTAAACAGGAGCAAATCAACAGGTCCCTGCCAGCACACATCCCAGGGATGCGCATGGATGCACAGAGAGCAGGGACATCAGACTGAAGAGCCTGAGACATTCCCGAAGCATTCCCTCCCTGGAAGCACCCACCGTGACTCAGGAGCCCTGGGCTGGTATCCACCCCTCTCCCATTCCTTCGGTGCAATATTCTCCCTGTTTTAACAGGCACTGCTGCCTCTGACATCTTCCTCCCTTTGCGGGTTTTTGGGGGCAGATTTCCCTTTGTGAGTTCCTCTCCAGCACAAGCCCAGGGTCAAATCAAAGGATACATCCCCTAATTGATATCAGATTCTCCCTGCCCAACAAAACATCCCCCTTTCCTGGGAAAAGGCGACGGCTGACCCAAGCTGCCGGCTCTTCACGCTTCCCCTCCTGCCTCACGACTGACAGAATTAAACAGAGTCGTTAAATCCATCCAGGCAGAGCACAAGGCAAACAAATCCCTCTGTCTATGCAGATGGGAGGGGGAAAGCAGCTGGAAAACGCTCAAACCCTTCCGGGGAGGTGCGGCAGCTCTCCTGCCAAGGCTGGAGGGGCTCAGCCCGGGATGCTGCTTCCCCTCCTCCCTCCCAGCAGCCCTGTTTCCGGCACATGGCCGGCGCCGCTTCCCCGTGCCCGCCGCCCTCCTGCCTCCGGAGCGCTCTGCGGCATCCAGGGCCTGTCCTTGGCCCGGCCCGGGCTCGGAGCAGGGAGGGCTGCGCTGGGGCTGCGCGGCACAGCCCGCAGAGGCGGCGGCGGGGAGGCTGCAGGTACGTGCGGGAAGCTGCGGGCAGGAAGCGGCCGGGAGGCACCCGTGCGTGTGCAGAAACGCCTCCTGTGCCTGCCTGACCTTCAGCGAGCTAAGCGTGCGAGCTGGGACGGGACGGGAGCCTCTCGGGGCCGGCCATCCTCACCGCGCTCCTTGTCTGGGGTCAAAAAGGATCTTTTTGCCTCTCACGGGGAAAGCTGCGGGGTGCCCGCTCCAGAGGCAGCGGGCATGGTAGCCCCGGCCTCCATCCCGGGCGGCTGCGGGAGGTGCACACTCACCTTGGGCAGGTAGCTCCACGTCTCCGCTTCTCTTTGTCACCCTGCGCAGGACATCCGCACGTCCCCGAGCTGGGAGCCCCGGCCCTTCCACCCGCGCCCCCCGTCCCAGCGGCATCCCTTACCTCTGTCCTCCGGCCGGACCAGTCACACCTTGGGAGCTGGCTCTTGCGCAGAGAGGAGGGAGGGAGGCAGGCAGAGGGTGGGGGGGAAACTTGGGAGTTTCCCACAATGCACCTCTGCAGACTGCATGACGATGGAGAGCAGGGAGGGGGGGAGAGGGCGCTCCAATCCAGAAGGAAGGGCTGGGATCTGGAGGGGCCGGGTGCCGAGGGGGGGCCGCAGGGTAGTGAAGGCAGCCCAGCTGCATCTCTACATCCTCTGTCATTTGGGACTGAGCTGGCTCAGCAGTTCAGGGCCGTCCCTGCGGCACTGACCCCTCTGCTGCTCTGTTTGTTTCTCCTCCAAATCCTGCCTGGATTTGCAGCAATTGCATGAAACATAGCAACAAAGTGGGGAGGACACACAGGGAAAAATACCTGGGAGCAGGCTGGCCTGATAAATTGGGATGCCTCTGTGTACATCACAGGCAATAGGAGTATGAGCTTCCCCCCACCCGGACAAGGGATTTCCAACTGAGATGATCCCAGGCAGTGAGTTAAGGAATGTAAAACTGACTTGCCAAGGAGAAGCTCTGCACAGTGCAGGGAGGACACTGAAATGCTGCACCTTGGGGTAATTCTATGCCAGCTCTGCTTCCCTTCTCCCCAGACTGCTCCTTGTCCCAGCAGGCTGGGATTTGACACCCCTTCCCAGACCAGAGCCGGGCACACAGCCCAGTCCCACTGCAGAGCGCTGTCAGCCAGCCAGGGACTGCCAGACACAGCCACCTCCTCCTCATCCTCACCAGCTAAAAGCAAAGATACTTCTCTGTTACAGCCTCACCCCTCCAACCAGTACTGGGATGGTTCCCATCCCTGTGTCACTTCCTGCTTGTCCCCCAAACCTCAGCAGGTTCTGGGATTGTCTGGAGCTCTTTTAGCCCTTATTTCAGAGCAAATTGGGCTGTGTGCTACTTGCCCATCTGCCTCCATCAGTTACTTGGGACCCACCAACCACCCACCAGTAACCAGCCAGGTGCATATCATGTCTAAAAAATACTCAGGTTGCTTAAATCCCACTGCAAAGAAAAATCATGCCTGTGTTTGAAGAGAGCTGCAGAATGAGGGGCTGGATGCAAGAACCTAAATCTCCCAGGACAGGCTGTGCTTCCAGGGCCTGTTTTGGGATGCAGCTACCCACACCCCCTTGGGGCAGGGATGAGCAAGGTTATTCCTTCTGTAGTCCTTGGCTCCAGGAGCCAGCTGGGCTCAGACAGGCTGGCACAGACAGGATTAGCTGTGGCTGAAGCCGATGTACCCTCTGTTCCCTGTCTGGTCCTGCACTCAGCAGTGCCAGCACTCCCTGCTTTTTCAGAGACTTGTGCCAGGCACAGACAGGACCTTTCCATGGCTCCAAACAGCTGCTTCCCTTCTTAACGCCTCCCAAATCCGCTGACCTAATGACAGCAGCAGAGGGGCTGAATCCCTGCAAAGCTGGTGGAAATCCACAGTTTAATGCAAGGGACACCCCCAAACCACTGCTTCCCTAGCAAAATCTCTTTGCTACTTCTGCATCAGGCAGGAATATCCTCAAGGTGGCAGGAGGAGGGAGGGAGCCTCCTGCAAGTGGGAACTACCGGGTCTTGTCCCCAGAGCCTGGATGAGGGGTTCCAGCAGTGGTTTCCTTGTGATCACACACTCTGCCTCTGCCTTAGGAGATAAACAGCCCCACGTGATGCTCTCACACGCCTCAGACCGGAATTCACGTTACATTTAAATTCTGAATGTAAACTTTTTTTTTTAACTGAGGTAGGAAAAAGAGAAGTGAAGGAAAAGCTGTAAAAACAATACACTTCCCCCATCTCCCCGTGGCAGAGTCACATCCCCCCTAATGCAGCGCAGGCACAGCAAGCGGCAGCCCTGGCTGAGACACAGCAAGGTGAAAATGGCTTTTTCAAGGTCAGAGGGAGTGGGAAACCTTTAGAAACGGTGCTGCTGGATTTGCCCCCTCCCCCTCTGCTCACAGCACCTCCCAGGAGGAGTTAGCAGGGATAAGGACAGCCCTGGTTCCTGGGGAGCTCCCCCTGCAAAACCCACAGGGGAACGTTGGTGGCAGCAGCATCCATGGGAAGGAACATAGAATCGTGGAATTGTTTGAGCCCTCTGAGGTTATCAGGACCAAACATTCCCCAGCACTGCCCAAGGCCATCACTATCCCTTGTCCCTGGGTGCCACATCCACACAGCTTTTAAATCCCTCCAGGGATGGGGATCCACCACTGCCCTGGGCAGCTGTGCCAGGACTGGACAACCCTTTCAGTGAAGGAATTTTCCCAAATATTCCATCTAAATGTCCCCTGACACACTTGAGACCATTTCCTTTGGACAAGGAAACAGTTATCCCCAGAACTATTTGACGTCCTGCAAGCAGGAGGGACAGTGTAATGTCTGGCTCTGAGCAGGGAAATAAGAAGTCCATAAGGAGTCCTTAAACTCCCAGTGTGCCTTAAAACATCCTTTCTCCCTTTCCCAGTATCCCTCACAGGCTGCTTTGCTAAACACGTCATCCTGAAGCTTTTTTTTTCCCCCATCATGGAAAGAAAGTCATCACTCACAGAAAATAAAATCATCGGGTGGGTTACCCCCTCCTAATCCAGACAAAGGTGCCCTGTGCATAAACTGGAGCAGGCAAACCAGGAGAGCAGGTCACAGCACAGACTCACACCCCTTTCATCCCTGAGCATCCAAAGATCCTAAAGGAGCCTCTCTCCTTTCCTAGGGCCCCAGTTACAACCCACCCCACAGCTGGAGAAGGGGGAAAAAGCCACGTAGCAGCAAAACCCTGTGGCTGTTTGGGCAGCACCGTTTGTCCATACCTCAAACTCCCGGGAAAGCAGGATGAAGGACATTTCTCACAGTGGAATGACTTGCTGCAGCACCCAAGGTGGGTTTCCCTGGCAGCAGGAAGTCCTTGCAGTGAAAATCCAAGCCCTGCTCCCCCTGGGGTACTATTTATAGCCTGGAATGCTGAGCAGCCTCACCTGGAGCCTCCCCACCAGCTGGCATGGGCCTGGGCTCTGAGTTCAGTCCTGGGCACTCCTTGTTGAAGCTGTTCTGGGGACAGGGTCACCCAGCTCTGTCCAGGCAGCTCATCCTTGCAGTGAATTACATGGGCTTGTAATTCCTCTTGCATTGTTTAAAATCACAGAATGGTTTGGGTTGGAAGTGACCTTAAAGCTCACCCAGTGCTCTCAGCACTTTCCAGCAGCCGCCTGGGCAGATTTGTTCCTCCTGGGATGGAGATTAAGGATATCTCTGCAGAGGTCTGTGCTCTGGAGCCTTTGTCCCCTGAAGCATGCAGGGCAGCCCCAGACAGTTGCATTTACTCCCAGGTGGATGAGGATGATAAAACAAGGGTTAATAAACAAGGATCAGAAGAACGCTCAACCTACCAGAGTCCCCAAATCCTCACAAACTGTGTCCTTAGTGCCACAGCCAGACTTAGGAGAGCACTGAGCATTGAAATAAGCAGCTGCTGGTGTGTCGGGAGCACAGGTGGGCTGGTGGGGAATTTCTCTGGGCTGGGAACTGACCCTGCTCCTCTTGGCACAGAGCACAGGTGGGACAGCAGAGAGCACATGGTCCGGGAGTCCCGCCAGGACAGGGAGCTGGGCGCCTGTCCCAGGGAGAGCCTCTCCCTCCACAGCCGCTTCACCACCCTGACCATCACCAGGGAGCCTCAGAACAAGCACGGAGCCAAGGATGGAGCTGTGGGAACCAGCCAGGGATGTACCAGTGCCAGCAGCGGAGCAGCCACCACCACCACCATGCTGTTTGAACCCAGTGGAGATGGGCAAACCCCACAGGTCGTGGTGCTGGTGGGGGCCCCAGGGATGGGGAAGACAATGATGGTCAGGAAGGTGATGGTGGAGTGGGGAGAAGGGGCACTCCACACGCAGTTTGACTTTGTCTTCTGCATTGACTGCAAAGCCATCATCCTTCCCATGGAAGCCAGCATAGCAAACCTGGTTTCACAGTGCTGTCCTGGCCTGCAAGTGCCAGCTGGGAAGATCCTGGATGACCAGAAGAAGATCCTGTTCATTTTTGATGGCTTTGAGGCCCTGGGGTTTTCCTTGGTTCACCCCGAAGCTGAGCTGAGCTCTGACCCCAGGGAGGTGAAGCCTCTGGAGCTCACCCTCATGAGCTTGTTGAAGAAGACTCTGCTCCCCAAAGCTTCTTTGCTCATCACCATAAGGCCAACAGCTCTTGGAAGCCTGAGGCAGTGCCTGAAGGGTGAGAATTATGTGGAGATACTGGGATTTTCGGCAGCCAGGAGGGAGGAGTATTTCCATAGGTATTTTGAAAACCCCAACAAAGCAGACGCGGCCTTCAGGTTTGTCAGAGGCAACGAGATCCTCTATAGCTTGTGTGTCATCCCTATCATGAGCTGGACCATCTGCACCATCCTTGAACAAGAGCTTTGTGGGAAGAAAAACCTCCTTGAGTGCTCCAAAACCACCACAGGGATGATGATGTTCTACCTCTCCCAGTTACTGAAGCACAGGGACAGGGACAACCCACAGGTCCTCCAGCAGTTCCTACTCCAACTTTGCTCCTTGGCTGCCGAGGGTATTTGGAAGCACAAGGTCCTCTTTGAGGAGAAGGAAATCAAGGGCTGTGGCTTGGACTTGCCAGGTCTTCTTCCCTACTTCCTCAATCAAAGAATCCCAAGGGAAGGAGAAGACCATGAGAGTGTCTATGCTTTCACCCACCTGCACCTCCAGGAGTTTTTTGCAGCAATGTTCTACGTTCTGGAGGATGATGGGGAAACAATCAGCAGCCTGGGGAGGCTTGAGAAGGATGTAAATAAATTATTAGAAAGCTACAACAAGTCCAGAAAGGATTTGAATGTAATAGTGCAATTCCTCTTTGGTCTGGTCAGCCAGAAATCCATAGAGTACATGGACAAAACCATGGGGTGCAGAATTTCATCACGAGCCAGGGAAGAGCTGCTGGAGTGGCTTCAGAGGAGGCACAGAGGCCTCTCCCACCCTGGCCAAGCACTGAAGGTTTCGGAGATGGACACTTTCCACTTCTTGTTCGAGATGAATGAGAAGAGCTTTGCACAAAGTGCATTGGGTCATTTCACTGACCTGGACTTGCAGGACACCAGGCTGACCCTGTACGACCAGATGGCTCTTTCCTTCTGCATCCAGCACTGGGCTGGGCTGGGCTCCGTCACCCTCCAGGGATGCTCCTTTCACTGGCGGGATCCTGAGGCAGAGCTGGATGTGTCAGTGCCTTGGTAAGTCCTGCTCCTCCTTGCTTTAATGACCCAAAACTGCAAAGATTTCTCTTCCTCTGTCCCAAAGGATGATTCAGCTCCTCCTTCCTGAACACCAGTTTGGCCTTTCCCTGGGTGTTTGGTTCCACAAGCAGGGGATTTACTTATTCCTGGGGAGAATAAGGAACACATGGGCTCCTCCATCCGCTGCCCACTGTGGAATTGATAGTGATGGAGCTTCTTGGCTCGACCTGGCCAGGCCCACATGTGCCCAGCTGTCACTCTGAGTTCCCATCATCCCCCTTCTCCCTTGAAAAGGGGGATCCCTTGTGCTGGAATGTTAAATGCGCCCTGTGACTCACCTTATATCTCTGGGTGGCTCCAGCAGCAATGCTTGAGGTCCTTCGCTCCTCCAAAGCCACAAAGGTCCCTCTGGAGAAGCTGGAGGTTCTGCTCAGGGTGGGGGGGTTGTGTGCTGGTGTCAGAACCAGGAGCTGCCAGCACCACGGCTTGTTTCCCTGCAGCTCTGGAGTCTCAGGAGCCGGAGGACATCCTGGTGCCCTCGTCGTGCGGCAGCGGGAGGAGCTGCCCTGCCCCATCCACCTGCTCTGCCGGGCTCTGCGGCACCGGGACAGTGCCCTGCAGGTGCTCCGGTGAGAGACGCACATGGAGCCCAAACCAGGGCTGGGATCCGGGCTGTGGGTGGGGACACCTGGACCACAGTGCAGGGGGTGAGTGGGTTGGTGCTGCCTTGCTGCTCCCTGGGGACAATGGAAAGCAGCCAGGGGGAGGCCAGGCCCCCTTTACTTGAGGGTTTGGTGGGCAGGTGGGCAGCCAGGACAGGTGAGATGTGCTGAGCCCCTGTTGTCCGTGCTCTCCCGCAGGCTGCAGTGGTGCCGGCTGTCCGAGAGCTGCTGTGCGGAGCTGGCAGCGCTGCTGGCGGAGCACCCGGGCCTGGCCCAGCTGGAGCTGGCTGACAGCTCGCTGGGTGACAGTGGCGTGCGCCTCCTCTGTGAGGGGCTGCGGACTCCGGGCTGCCGCCTGCGCATCCTGCGGTGAGTACCCCCAGAGTCCCTCAGAACTCCCAGACGTGAGAGCTCGGGAGACACCACAGAGGGTCCACCTGGGGTGGCATGGTGCCTCTGTCCCACACTTCAGGCCAAGGAGCAGCAAGGTTGTGGCACCAGGGTGGGGAATGCTACCATGGTGGGATGGCAGTAAGAGCACTCAGGAGGATCTGAGGGTTTTCCTGGGGTTCCCATCAGGCTGCGGTATTCCCGCATCACCAGTGCCAGCTGCGATGACCTTGCCGCTGTGCTGGGCACCAACACCTCCCTGGAGGAGCTGGATTTGTCCTTCAGCGAGGGCCTGCGCGATGCCGGCGTGGAGCTGCTGTGTGAGGGGCTCCAGAAATGTGCCTGCCCGCTACAGACACTGCGGTAAAGGGGCTGCAGGATGGGCAAGTGCTCCCTCCTTCTTATGCAGAGCTTTCTCCTTCCCACCCGGAGCAGCTCAGCAAGCAGAGGCCAAAGCCCTCCTTCCCTGTTTCCCTCGCTCCCACAGGCTGGGCAGCTGCCGGCTGTCGGGCGCCTCCTGCCCGGCCCTGGCTGCGCGGCTGCTGCAGGGGCCCCGTCTCACCTGCCTGGACCTGAGTGACAACGAGCTGCGAGCCCAGGGCGTCCTGCAGCTCTGCCAGCAGCTCCGGCATCCCGCCTGCCCGCTGAGGAGCCTGGGGTGAGTCAGGGCCCTGCCCTGGCCCCTTCCATGCCCGGCATGCCCGAGGCGGGCAGCGGAGGCTGCGGGACAGGCAGGGCCGCACCGGCACCGCGGCCCCTTCAGCACCTCCCTCCCCACAAGCTCCAACACCTTCTCCTCTGCTCCTGCCTCCTCCACGCCCAGGCTGAGCACGGACGGATTCAGCCAGGCCCTGCTGCAGGAACTGGACGCCCTCCGGGCCCTGCAGCCCGGCCTGAACATCGGGAACCTCCTGGAGCACGACGTGCCGCAGGCCGGGGCCATGGCCCGGCTGCCCTGCCACCGCGGGCTGCTGCCGGGGGGCACGAAGGCGCTGCCCTCCTTCAGGAGACCTCCCATCCTTTAGGAAAATCCTTCCAACAACCAGAGCCGGTCCTGGCCCAGCTCCCCGTGCTGAGAGTGGGGCTGAGCCTGCCCCACCCTCGGGGCACAGGCAGGAGATCCTGCTGCATCTGCGGGGCGGGATCCGGCTCCTGCCCTCTCCCTTTTGCCCTCGCTGTTGGGGGCAGCATTTCTCTGCATTTGGCAGTGCCAAATAAAGACCCCGAAGACAATCCCAGCCATCTCCCACTATTTGTCCCCCTCAGCCAAGGACGGGGTCTCTGGTTCCAGTTCCTGCCTCACATCCTTGTGTGTGGCTGGTGTACCAACAATGAAAGTGCCAGCCCAAGAAGGATGTTCCAGGCCTGGCACTGAGTTTCTGTCCACTTTGTGTTTTAATAGGAAAAATGGAAAATTCACACTGAAATTAAAGAAAATCCTTAAACAAGGGCTGCTTTCCTGCAGCGCTGGACAGCGAGGGCTGACCTCTGTGGGCAGGGCCAGCCTTCCCTGGGGACAGGGCCCCATCACGCTGCCACACACGTGTCCCCAGGGCAGTGGCATGGCCAGGACATCCTCATGGCAACGTCCCCAGGGCGCTGCTGCCGACATCATCATAGTCCATGTGTCCAGGGGGCTGTTCCGAGGGCTCCCTGGTGGCTCCTGCGGGACCTGGAGGGGAGTAGATCCCACCTTGGGGACAGCACAGAGAGGTGCCCGAGGGGGCAGGCAGCTCCGTGTCCCCCTGACAGACCCCACCTGGCCTCTGGCCACAGCACCCATGGATCTGCTGATGGGGCCCTGCCCACCCCCACAGCCAAAGCCTGACATGGAGTGGCTCTGCACAGGGGACAGGGCAGCTGGGAGACCTCTCACCTGTGGGGAGCACACAGCTCCACCTCTGCCCTGCCACTCCCTTCGAGATGTCCCCACTGCTGGCAGCGGGGGGCTCCTGGGGCACATCCAGGACATCGTCGTAGCCATCCAGGGGTCCTTGCTCAGGCCAGGCAGGGGGATCTGGGAAAAGCAGAGGGGTCCATGGCAGTGACCAGCGGCCCTGGCAGGGCTCAGGCTGTACCACCCCCTCCAGCCTTTCCACTTCAGCACATGCTAGAGGCCCTGTGGACCCACAGGGAAAGGTGATGCTTCACTGCACATTAATAAGGGAGGAGATTTGTCCCCTCAGCCCCCCCCAGCCCAGGTGTGTCCCCTCTCCCCAGCTCTCCCTGCTGGACTCCTGCCCTGTGGCCCTACCTGGGGCTGCCTCGGTGTCACTCCCCTCCACGCTGTCCCCTGTGTAATACGGCAGCTTCTTCACCCATCCCTCCAACAGGGAACCTGCAGGGGATAAACAGGGATTTGGGGGTGGCCTCAAGTGGCACCGCCGGTGACAGAACCTCACACCACAGAGCGGGGCTGCTCTGGGACCGAGGGACACCCACAGCCCATGGCCAGGAGCCCCTGCTGGGCCACCAGGAGCCAGAGCTGCCGTGGGGCTCTCAGGACAGAGCCTTCAGGGAGAGCACAACTGGGGCACAAGGGCTGCACCCACCTGGGGGAGTGGGCACCTCCTGGAATTCGGGCATGGCTTTGTAATCCAGCTCCTCGTAGACAGCGTTGGAGATGGCATCTGCGGCTCTGCCAGGGCCTGGAAGGAGATGCAGCACTTACCTGGGGCCCTGGGCACTGTGGGGGGCACCGGGATCACCCCTGGCCCCCTTCTGAGCTATTCTGCAGGGCTGGGGTCGCTGGACCCCCAAACGGGATCTGTCCCCACCCCCACCCACCAGGACACACCTCGGCGCCGGGCACGGGCACGGCACAGCAGCAGGGCCAGGGCACCCAGGGACAGGCACAGCAGCGTCCCCAGCACCACACACAGCACAGTGGGCACAGGCACAGACCCCACGGCCACTGCCGGGGGCCTTCTTCTGGGGACACCTGTGGGGACACAGGCAGGCAGTGAGGCCAGGGGGATCCCAGCCAGCCTGCTGGGGGGGATGCGGGCACGGGCAGAGCTACCTGTGCTGCTGGCACCCTCCGGATATGGGGTCGTGTGTCCCTCAGTGGTGCCATCACTGTCCTCCTCACAGTCCACATAGGCATCCCCGCCTGGCCTGCAGCTCTGTAGGTGCCAGGCTGCCGAGGGGCACTGCCAGAGCGAGCGGGCCCCATCCTCACAGCCCACCCAGGCCAGCCAGGCCTCGGTCGGCTCCTGGGCGGTGACAGCTGAGAGCTCGCCCAGTTCCCCACAGCCCAGCAGGCGGCAGACGGCGGCGGCGGTGCCGTTGCTGGTGCCGTTGGCGCACACGCGGCCCCAGGTGCTGTTCTGGAACATCTCCAGGAAGCCCCGGCAGCGCCCAGGGCCCCCTGCCAGCCGCACGGAGAGCTGCTCTGCAAGGGAGGCACGGGGGTCACGGCACGGCCAGGAACCCCCCGGGGCCTCGCCGGGCCCTGATCTGGGGCTGCCCGGCACTGACCTGAGCAGACGGCCCCTGCCCCGCCGCCACGCCCGCACTCGCGCCGTTCCGTGCGCCCGCATTCCCACAGAGACTCCTCGGAGCCGGAGCAGTCGGGGCTGTACGGCCACAGCGGCCCCGCGCCGGCACCCAAGCGCGCCCAGCCCGGGGCCTGCAGAGCCGTGCCACAGCCCAGCTCCCGGCACACAACGGCCGCGGCCTGCAGCCCCCAGCCTTCCTGGCACACCCAGCTCCAGCTGCCACCGGAATAGACCTCCACACGCCCGGCACAGCGCCCAGAGCTCCCCACCAGCCTCACCTGCAGGCTGCCTGCGGGCACGGAAGGAATGGGCTGGGGTGGCTGCTTGGGGCACCGGCACCTCCAGCCCTCTCGGGACACCCACCTGAGCAGACAAGGTAGGTCCCATGAGGGATGTCAGCTGGTCCAGTGGTCATCAACCCGTAATCGCGCCAAAAATGATCCTCACTTATGGTCCTACTGGCCAGATCAGTGGTCATCTGCACAATGTCTTTGATCACCGTTTTCAAGATGCCCCACTTGTTGTCTCGCAACAGATAGACCTCCCCAGGGACACCGTGACTCTTCTCCAGTTCCCCACAGTCCAGCTTCCAACACACGTTGCTCAAATTCCGTAGGAGCGAAACCTCTCCCGGCACACGGTGCCAGGCCCCGGTGCTTGTGTTATACTCCAGAAACCCCTCGCAGCGGGTCTCACCTTTCACAAGCCGCAGGGACTCAACAGCGCCTGTAAAATGGCCGCACTCAGACCTTCACAAAAAATAAGCGTGCATCATCTCATACTTCTCCACTTATGGAAGGGTCCCAAAAGCCCTTAAGGCTCTTCACAGAGCTGCCATACCCACCTGAGCAGTTGACGGCGGCGGCGTTTCCGGGGGCACAGGGCGGCTTCCCCAGCACGGCCACGGGGCACTGGCCCGGGTGCCGCTCGCTCCCGCTGCAGCCGAAGGCGTCCGGCAGCAGCGGCCCCTCCCCGCTGCCGAAGGAGCCTCCCGGGGGCACGCTGAAGGCGCGGCCGCAGCCCAGGTGCCGGCACAGGACGTGCGCATCGGGCAGGTCCCACTCGCTGGCGCACACGGAGCCCCACGTCCCCCTCACTGCCACCTCCACTCGCCCGGCGCATCCCGAGCTGCCGTTGCCCAGCCGGAAGCCCGTGTAGGCTGCCACAGGAACAGCCTTGAGAGCACTGATGCTGCAGGGACCCCAACTGCCCCCGCTGTCCCCGCCACTTACAGGAGCAGATGACGCTGGCAGGGCCGCTGCACTCCTGCCTCTGGGCCGGACGCCGGGCACAGGCACTCAGGAGGGGCTCGGTGCCATTGCACCGGAACCCCCCGTCCCAGAGCGATCCCGACACTGCCCCAAAACGCCCACTGCCGGCGATGGCGATCACCTCACCGCAGCCCAGCTCCCTGCACACCACCTGGGCCGCCTTCATGTCCACCTCATCCGCACAGACACCGACCCAGGCCTGGCCCTGACGCACCTCCAGCCGCCCAGCACAGGCTCCATCGCCACCAACCAGCCGGGAAAAGCCTGGGGGACCAGTGCAGTGCTAGTGACAAGGGATGTGCAGGAAGTGCCACAACCACCTTAAAACCAGCTCCTACCTTGGCAGACAACGCCAACGTCCGAGACATTGATGCTGCTGTTATAGGGTCCCCAGCCGCGGATCTCGCAGTCCCAGAGCGTGGCCTCGGCCCCACTGCAGTTCACCAGGGCCAGGCTGACGAGCCCGTCCCCGACGCCAAAGCGCTCGTGGGTGTAGTAGGCAATAGAAGCCGAGCCACAGCCCAGCTGCTGGCAAACCACCTCGGCGTCCTCCATGTCCCAGCTGTGGTCTCCCACCGTGCCCCAGTGTCCCCGCAGCTTCACCTCCACCCTCCCGGCACAGGGACTGCCGCCGCCCGCCAGCCTCAGCTCCACAGCATCTGCACAGGGGCACCGGAACGGCTCACACCAGCCCGTGGTGCCCCAGCGCAAGGTGGCTGTGCCAGCACGGCCAGCGCGTCCCCTCACCTGTGCAGGTCACTCCCACATCCCACTCGTGGCCGCAGAAATGCCGTCCCCATCCGATGTTAGGACACTGCTCAAGCGCATCCTCGGTGCCACGGCAGAAGAAGGGCTGCAGCCAGATCCGCCCGCTGCCCGGCCCGAACGGGGCGTGCAGGGACGCCCTGGCCACCCGGCCGCAGCCCAGCTGCCGGCACACCACCACGGCCCAGCGAGCCTCCCAGTCGAAGTCGAAGGCGCACACGGAGCCCCACTCACCGTCGTGCTTCACCTCCACGCGCCCGGCACAGCGCCCGCCGCCGCCCACCAGACGCAGCTCCCCGGAGCCTGCGGCACGGAGGCTGCTGAGCCGGGCCCGCCGCCGCCGCGGGCCCCGCTCCCGCCCGCCCGACACTCACCCCCGCACAGCCGCACGCACACGAGCAGCCCCAGAGCCAGCAGCGGCCCCATGGCCACCGGCCCCCAGCCAGCGCAGCCACAGCACCTCTGCCAGCGCCCGAGCCAATGCACGCAGCAGCACCAGCACCGGGGGGCGGGGGGGGGGGGCAGTCTTTATCAGGCGCCTCATCTCCCGGCTGCGGGGCCGCGGCCTCCAATAACCTGCTCCGTGCCCAAATATGAGCCTCGCCTGCGCCTCTGCCGTCACACACCTCGCCACAGTGGGCTGCCACCCGGATGTCCCCGGGGGGAGACAGCCCCCCCACAGCACCTGCCCTGCGGGGGCCCCTCCTGCATCCCCCGCGGCTCCAACGCTGCTGCTGGAGCCTGCCGAGAGCCACCCTGATGGCGAGGACGGGCTCCAGCCCACATCCTACCGAGAGCATCCAGCCAACCACTTCTAGGTCGTGCACCTGCAAAGCTCAAAGCCCCACGCTCGGGGCGCTCCCCTCCCGGCTGCTCGGAGCCCCCGGGGGGGTGGCAGCAGCCCTCGGCTCTCGCCGGGGCTGCCAGCTGCCAGCTGCGTGCGGTCCCTCGCGGCGGCGCTGGCACATGGCGCCGCTGCCGCGGCTGTGGCCCCGCGCTCGCCTCGCCCAGGGCAGGAAGGAGGCGGTCACCCCCCGGCGGCTCCGGCCTCGCCAGCGACCGCACGCGCCTCCCGACACCTGCGCTGCCGCCGACAGCGCCGCGCCCCCGCCGCGCCTGCCCCGCCGCCCCGGGCCCCTGCAGCCCGCCAGCCGCGCACGGCAGGAAACGTCCCGGGCTCACCCTTCACAGGACTCTCCGGCAGCGCATTCCCAACGCAGGGATCCGCTTGCTCCCATGGCACTGACACCCATTCACTCACAGCTGCGGCTCCACTGACCCCCGCTGGCCCGGGAGGTTCCCCAAACACCCACTGCCACACACTCGGAACCCACATTTCCTCACCAGTTCCATCCCGGCTTTCCCTCGGCACAGTCGCAGGTGACTCCCTCTCTAAATCCGATTGCTGCTGCCCGCAGGAACACAGAAACAGCCCCAGCTGCCGCCTCGAAGGATTGTCCCAGGCAAAGGAACAGGGCTTTGAGCCTCTCACATTCCAAGCACAGAAAGTCCACTCTAAAGGCTCTCTTCCTCCCGATCCTCCTCTCCCGCTGTCTCTCTCAGTGTCTCTCACCTGGCCGGGATCCCGCTTTCTCCGGCTCTTTGTTATACAAACGACGGGCACCTCCCGGACTCTCGTGCCGGGCTGCCGCGCAGAGCAAACGGAGCAGCTGGAAGTGCAGCTGCTGCCCCTGCGCCGGCAGCGCAGCCATTGCTGCCCGGCACCTCGTCCCGGTCCCTCGCTGTGCGGCGGCGGGAGGAGCTGCCCTGCCCCATCCCCCCGCGCTGCCGGGCCCTGCGGCACCGGGCCCTGTCCGGGGCTGCTCCGCTCACAGACGCACGCACCGCACGGAGCCCACACCGGCCCGGCTGGGCCGGGGCACCCGAACCGGAGGGCACTGGCCGGCTGGCTGGGTGGCTGCTGGCCCGGCCACAGCGGACAGGAGATCTCCGACTCCACGGACACATCTGGGGCCCCTCGGGAGGCTCTGAGGGTCTTTCCCGAGGGCTCTCATTGGGCTGCCGTATTGCCGCCTCAGCAGCCCCTGCTGCTGCGAGCACCTCAGCCACTGCTCCGCCCTTCCTACCCGGAGCAGCTCAGCAAGCAGAGGCCAAAGCCCTCCTTCCCTGTTTCCCTCGCTCCCACAGGCTGGGCAGCTGCCGGCTGTCGGGCACCTCCTGCCCGGCCCTGGCTGCGCGGCTGCTGCAGGGGCCCCGTCTCACCTGCCTGGACCTGAGTGACAACGAGCTGCGAGCCCAGGGCGTCCTGCAGCTCTGCCAGCAGCTCCGGCATCCCGCCTGCCCGCTGAGGAGCCTGGGGTGAGTCAGGGCCCTGCCCTGGCCCCTTCCATGCCCGGCATGCCCGAGGCGGGCAGCGGAGGCTGCGGGACAGGCAGGGCCGCACCGGCACCGCGGCCCCTTCAGCACCTCCCTCCCCACAAGCTCCAACACCTTCTCCTCTGCTCCTGCCTCCTCCACGCCCAGGCTGAGCACGGACGGATTCAGCCAGGCCCTGCTGCAGGAACTGGACGCCCTCCGGGCCCTGCAGCCCGGCCTGAACATCGGGAACCTCCTGGAGCACGACGTGCCGCAGGCCGGGGCCATGGCCCGGCTGCCCTGCCACCGCGGGCTGCTGTCGGGGGGCACGAAGGCGCTGCCATTCTTCAGGAGACCTCCCATCCTTTAGGAAAATCCTTCCAACAACCAGAGCCAGTCCTGGCCCAGCTCCCCGTGCTGAGAGTGGGGCTGAGCCTGCCCCACCCTCGGGGAACAGGCAGGAGATCCTGCTGCATCTGCGGGGCGGGATCCGGCTCCTGCCCTCTCCCTTTTGCCCTCGCTGTTGGGGGCAGCAGTTCTGTGCATTTGGCAGTGCCAAATAAAGACCCCGAAGACAATCCCAGCCATCTCCCACTATTTCTCCCCCTCAGCCAAGGATGGGGTCTCTGGTTCCAGTTCCTGCCTCACATCCTTGTGTGTGGCTGGTGTACCTAAAATGAAAGTGCCAGCCCAAGAAGGACGTTCCAGGCCTGGCAGTGAGTTTCTGTCCACTTTGTGTTTTAATAGGAAAAAGGGGAAATTCACACTGAAATTAAAGATAATCCTTAAACAAGGGCTGCTTTCCTGCAGCGCTGGACAGCGAGGGCTGACCTCTGTGGGCAGGGCCAGCCTTCCCTGGGGACAGGGCCCCATCACGCTGCCACACACGTGTCCCCAGGGCTGTGGCATGGCCAGGACATCCTCATGGCAACGTCCCCAGGGCGCTGCTGCCGACATCATCATAGTCCATGTGTCCCGGGGGCTGTTCCGAGGGCTCCCTGGTGGCTCCTGGGGGACCTGGAGGGGAGTAGATCCCACCTTGGGGACAGCACAGAGAGGTGCCCAAGGGGGCAGGCAGCTCTGTGTCCACCAGACAGACCCCACCTGGGCTCTGGCCACAGCACCCATGGATCTGCTGCTGGGGCCCTGCCCGCCCCCGCAGCCAAAGCCTGCCATGGAGTGGCTCTGCACAGGGGACAGGGCAGCTGGGAGCCCTCTCACCTGTGGGGAGCACACAGCTCCACCTCTGCCCTGCCACTCCCTCAGAGATGTCCACACTGCTGGCAGCCGGGGGCTCCTGGGGCACATCCAGGACATCGTCGTAGCCATCCGGGGGTCCTTGCTCGGGCCAGGCAGGGGGATCTGGGAAAAGCAGAGGGTCCATGGCAGTGACCAGCGGCCCTGGCAGGGCTCAGGCTGTGCCACCCCGTCCAGCCTTTCCACTTCAGCACACGCTAGAGGCCCTGTGGACCCACAGGGAAAGGTGATGTTTCACTGCACAATAATAAGGGAGGAGATTTGTCCCCTCAGCCCCCCCAGCCCAGGTGTGTCCCCTCTCCCCATCTCTCCCTGCTGGGCTCCTGCCCCGTGGCCCTACCTGGGGCTGCCTCGGTGTCACTCCCCGCCATGCTGTCCCCTGTGTAATACGGCAGCTTCTTCACCCATCCCTCCAACAGGGAACCTGCAGGGGATAAACAGGGACTTGGGGGTGGCCTCAAGTGGAACCGCCGGTGACAGAACCTCCCACCGCAGAGCGGGGCTGCTCTGGGACTGAGGGACACCCACAGCCCATGGCCAGGAGCCCCTGCTGGGCCACCAGGAGCCAGAGCTGCCGTGGGGCTCTCAGGGCAGAGCCTTCAGGGCAGGCACAACTGGGGCAGAAGGGCTGCACCCACCTGGGGGTGTGGGCACCTCCTGGTACTCGGGAATGGCTTTGTAATCCAGCTCCTCGTAGACAGCGTTGGAGATGGCATCTGCAGCTCTGCCAGGGCCTGGAAGGAGATGCAGCACTTACCTGGGGCCCTGGGCACTGTGGGGGGCACCGGGATCACCCCTGGCCCCCTTCTGAGCTATTCTGCAGGGCTGGGGTCGCTGGACCCCCAAACGGAAGCTGTCCCCACCCCCACCCACCGGGACACACCTCGGCGCCGGGCACGGCACAGCAGCACGGCCAGGGCACCCAGGGACAGGCACAGCAGCATCCCCAGCACCACACACAGCACAGTGGGCACAGGCACAGACCCCACAGCCACTGCCGGGGGCCTTCTTCTGGGGACACCTGTGGGGACACAGGCAGGCAGTGAGGCCAGGCGGATCCCAGCCAGCCTGCTGGGCGGGATGCGGGCACGGGCAGAGCTACCTGTGCTGCTGGCACCCTCCGGATATGGGGTTGTGTGTCCCTCAGTGGTGCCATCACTGTCCTCCTCACACTCCACATGGGCGTCTCCGCCTGGCCTGCAGCTCTGTAGGTGCCAGGCTGCCGAGGGGCACTGCCAGAGTGAGCGGGCCCCGTCCTCACAGCCCACCCAGGCCAGCCAGGCCTCGGTCGGCTCCTGGGCGGTGACAGCTGTGAGCCAGCCCCGCTGCCCACAGCCCAGCAGGCGGCAGACGGTGCTGGCAGTGTTGGGGCTGGTGCCGTTGGCGCACACACGGCCCCAGGTGCCGTTGTAGGAGATCTCCAGGAAGCCCCGGCAGCGCCCAGGGCCCCCTGCCAGCCGCACGGAGAGCTGCTCTGCAAGGGAGGCACGGGGGTCACGGCACGGCCAGGAACCCCCCGGGGCCTCGCCGGGCCCTGATCTGGGGCTGCCTGGCACTGACCTGAGCAGACGGCCCCTGCCCCGCCGCCACGCCCGCACTCGCGCCGTTCCGTGCGCCCGCATTCCCACAGAGACTCCTCGGAGCCGGAGCAGTCGGGGCTGTACGGCCACAGCGGCCCCGCGCCGGCACCCAAGCGCGCCCAGCCCGGGGCCTGCAGTGCCGTGCCACAGCCCAGCTCCCGGCACACAACGGCCGCGGCCTGCAGCCCCCAGCCTTCCTGGCACACCCAGCTCCAGCTGCCACCGGAATAGACCTCCACACGCCCGGCACAGCGCCCAGAGCTCCCCACCAGCCTCACCTGCAGGCTGCCTGTGGGCACGGAAGGAATGGGCTGGGGTGGCTGCTTGGGGCACTGGCACCTCCAGCCCTCTTGGGACACCCACCTGAGCAGACAAGGTAGGTCCCATGAGGGATGTCAGCTGGTCCAGTGGTCATCAACCTGTAATCGTCCCAAAAATTATCCTCACTTATGGTCCTACTGGCCAGATCAGTGGTCATCTCCACAATGTCTTTGATCACCGTTTCCAAGATGCCCCAATTCTTGTTGTCTTGCCACAGATAGACCTCCCCAGGGACACCGTGACTCTTCTCCAGTTCCCCACAGTCCAGCTTCCAACACACGTTGCTCAAATTCCGTAGGAGCGAAACCTCTCCCGGCACACGGTGCCAGGCCCCGGTGCTTGTGTTATATTCCAGAAACCCCTCGCAGCGGGTCTCACCTTTCACAAGCCGCAGGGACTCAACAGCGCCTGTAAAATGGCCGCACTCAGACCTTCACCAAAAAATAAGCGTGCATCATCTCATACTTCTCCACTTTCGGCAGGGTCCCCAAAAGCCCTTAAGGCTCTTCACAGAGCTGCCATACCCACCTGAGCAGTTGACGGCGGCGGCGTTTCCGGGGGCACAGGGCGGCTTCCCCAGCACGGCCACGGGGCACTGGCCCGGGTGCCGCTCGCTCCCGCTGCAGCCGAAGGCGTCCGGCAGCAGCGGCCCCTCCCCGCTGCCGAAGGAGCCTCCCGGGGGCACGCTGAAGGCGCGGCCGCAGCCCAGGTGCCGGCACAGGACGTGCGCATCGGGCAGGTCCCACTCGCTGGCGCACACGGAGCCCCACGTCCCCCTCACTGCCACCTCCACTCGCCCGGCGCATCCCGAGCTGCCGTTGCCCAGCCGGAAGCCCGTGTAGGCTGCCACAGGAACAGCCTTGAGAGCACTGATGCTGCAGGGACCCCAACTGCCCCCGCTGTCCCCGCCACTTACAGGAGCAGATGACGCTGGCAGGGCCGCTGCACTCCTGCCTCTGGGCCGGACGCCGGGCACAGGCACTCAGGAGGGGCTCGGTGCCATTGCACCGGAACCCCCCGTCCCAGAGCGATCCCGACACTGCCCCAAAACGCCCACTGCCGGCGATGGCGATCACCTCACCGCAGCCCAGCTCCCTGCACACCACCTGGGCCGCCTTCATGTCCACCTCATCCTCGCAGACACCGACCCAGGCCCGGCCCTGACGCACTTCCAGCCGCCCGGCACAGGCTCCATCGCCACCAACCAGCCGGGAAAAGCCTGGGGGAGCAGTGCAGCGCTAGTGACAAGGGATGTGCAGGAAGTGCCACAACCACATTAAACCCAGCTCCTACCTTGGCAGACAACGCCAACGTCCGAGACATTGATGCTGCTGTTATAGGGTCCCCAGCCGCGGATCTCGCAGTTCCAGAGCGTGGCCTCGTCCCCACTGCAGTTCACCAGGGCCAGGCTGATGAGCCCGTCCCCGACGCCAAAGCGCTCGTGGGTGTAGTAGGCAATAGAAGCCGAGCCACAGCCCAGCTGCTGGCAAACCACCTCGGCGTCCGCCATGTCCCAGCTGTCGTCTCCCACCGTGCCCCAGTGTCCCTGCAGCTTCACCTCCACCCTCCCGGCACAGGGACTGCCGCCGCCCGCCAGCCTCAGCTCCACGGCATCTGCACAGGGGCACCGGCATGGCTCACACCAGCCCGCGGTGCCCCAGCGCAAGGTGGCTGTGCCAGCACGGCCAGCGCGTCCCCTCACCTGTGCAGGTCACTCCCACATCCCACTCGTGGCCGCAGAAATGCCGTCCCCATCCGATGTTAGGACACTGCTCCAGCGCATCCTCGGTGCCGCGGCAGAAGAAGGGCTGCAGCCAGATCCGCCCGCTGCCCGGCCCGAACGGGGCGTACAGGGACGCCCTGGCCACCCGGCCGCAGCCCAGCTGCCGGCACACCACCACGGCCCAGCGAGCCTCCCAGTCGAAGTCGAAGGCGCACACGGAGCCCCACTCACCGTCGTGCTTCACCTCCACGCGCCCGGCACAGCGCCCGCCGCCGCCCACCAGACGCAGCTCCCCGGAGCCTGCGGCACGGAGGCTGCTGAGCCGGGCCCGCCGCCGCCGCGGGCCCCGCTCCCGCCCGCCCGACACTCACCCCCGCACAGCCGCACGCACACGAGCAGCCCCAGAGCCAGCAGCGGCCCCATGGCCACCGGCCCCCAGCCAGCGCAGCCACGGCACCTCTGCCAGCGCCCGAGCCAATGCACGCAGCAGCACCAGCACCGGGGGGGGCAGCCTTTATCAGGCGCCTCATCTCCCGGCTGCGGGGCCGCAGCCTCCAATAACCTGCTCCGTGCCCAAATATGAGCCTCGCCTGCGCCTCTGCCGTCACACACCTCGCCACAGTGGGCTGCCACCCGGATGTCCCCGGGGGGAGACAGCCCCCCCACAGCACCTGCCCTGCGGGGGCCCCTCCTGCATCCCCCGCGGCTCCAACGCTGCTGCTGGAGCCTGCCGAGAGCCACCCTGATGGCGAGGACGGGCTCCAGCCCACATCCTACCGAGAGCATCCAGCCAACCACTTCTAGGTCGTGCACCTGCAAAGCTCAAAGCCCCACGCTCGGGGCGCTCCCCTCCCGGCTGCTCGGAGCCCCCGGGGGGGTGGCAGCAGCCCCCGGCTCTCGCCGGCGCTGCCAGCTGCCAGCTGCGTGCGGTCCCTCGCGGCGGCGCTGGCACATGGCGCCGCTGCCGCGGCTGTGGCCCCGCGCTCGCCTCGCCCAGGGCAGGAAGGAGGCGGTCACCCCCCGGCGGCTCCGGCCTCGCCAGCGACCGCACGCGCCTCCCGACACCTGCGCTGCCGCCGACAGCGCCGCGCCCCCGCCGCGCCTGCCCCGCCGCCCCGGGCCCCTGCAGCCCGCCAGCCGCGCACGGCAGGAAACGTCCCGGGCTCACCCTTCACAGGACTCTCCGGCAGCGCATTCCCAACGCAGGGATCCGCTTGCTCCCATGGCACTGACACCCATTCACTCACAGCTGCTGCTCCACTGACCCCCGCTGGCCCCGGAGGTTCCCCAAACACACATCGCTGCACGCAGACCTCACGTTTCCTCACCAGTTCCACCTCGGCTTTCCCACGGCACAGTCGCAGGTGACTCCCTCTCTAAATCCGATTGCTGCTGCCCGCAGGAACACAGAAACAGCCCCAGCTGCTGCCTCCAGGATTGTCCCAGGCAAAGGAACAGGGCTTTGAGCCTCTCACATTCCAAGCACAGAAAGTCCACTCCGAACTCTCTCTTCCTCCCGATCCTCCTCTCCCGCTGTCTCTCTCAGTGTCTCTCACCTGGCCGGGATCCCGCTTTCTCCGGCTCTTTGTTATACAAACGACGGGCACCTCCCGGACTCTCGTGCCGGGCTGCCGCGCAGAGCAAACGGAGCAGCTGGAAGTGCAGCTGCTGCCCCTGCACCGGCAGCGCAGCCATTGCTGCCCGGCACCTCGTCCCGGTCCCTCGCTGTGCGGCGGCGGGAGGAGCTGCCCTGCCCCATCCCCCCGCGCTGCCGGGCCCTGCGGCACCGGGCCCTGTCCGGGGCTGCTCCGCTCACAGACGCACGCACCGCACGGAGCCCACACCGGCCCGGCTGGGCCGGGGCACCCGGACCGGAGGGCACTGGCCGGCTGGCTGACTGTCTGCTGACCCGGCCACAGCGGACAGGAGATCTCCGACTCCACGGACACATCTGGGGCCCCTCGGGAGGCTCTGAGGGTCTTTCCCGAGGGCTCTCATTGGGCTGCCGTATTGCCGCCTCAGCAGCCCCTGCTGCTGCGAGCACCTCAGCCACTGCTCCGCCCTTCCCACCCGGAGCAGCTCAGCAAGCAGAGGCCAAAGCCCTCCTTCCCTGTTTCCCTCGCTCCCACAGGCTGGGCAGCTGCCGGCTGTCGGGCGCCTCCTGCCCGGCCCTGGCTGCGCGGCTGCTGCAGGGGCCCCGTCTCACCTGCCTGGACCTGAGTGACAACGAGCTGCGAGCCCAGGGCGTCCTGCAGCTCTGCCAGCAGCTCCGGCATCCCGCCTGCCCGCTGAGGAGCCTGGGGTGAGTCAGGGCCCTGCCCCGGCCCCTACCATGCCCGGCATGCCCGAGCCGGGCAGCGGAGGCTGCGGGACAGGCAGGGCCGCACCGGCACCGCGGCCCCTTCAGCACCTCCCTCCCCACAAGCTCCAACACCTTCTCCTCTGCTCCTGCCTCCTCCACGCCCAGGCTGAGCACGGACGGATTCAGCCAGGCCCTGCTGCAGGAACTGGATGCCCTCCGGGCCCTGCAGCCCGGCCTGAACATCGGGAACCTCCTGGAGCACGACGTGCCGCAGGCCGGGGCCATGGCCCGGCTGCCCTGCCACCGCGGGCTGCTGTCGGGGGGCAGGAAGGCGCTGCCCTCCTTCAGGAGACCTCCCATCCTTTAGGAAAATCCTTCCAACAACCAGAGCCGGTCCTGGCCCAGCTCCCCGTGCTGAGAGTGGGGCTGAGCCTGCCCCACCCTCGGGGCACAGGCAGGAGATCCTGCTGCATCTGCGGGGCGGGATCCGGCTCCTGCCCTCTCCCTTTTGCCCTCGCTGTTGGGGGCAGCAGTTCTGTGCATTTGGCAGTGCCAAATAAAGACCCCGAAGACAATCCCAGCCATCTCCCACTATTTCTCCCCCTCAGCCAAGGATGGGGTCTCTGGTTCCAGTTCCTGCCTCACATCCTTGTGTGTGGCTGGTGTACCTAAAATGAAAGTGCCAGCCCAAGAAGGACGTTCCAGGCCTGGCAGTGAGTTTCTGTCCACTTTGTGTTTTAATAGGAAAAATGGAAAATTCACACTGAAATCAAAGAAAATCCTTAAACAAGAGCTGCTTTCCTGCAGCGCTGGACAGCGAGGGCTGACCTCTGTGAGCAGGGCCAGCCTTCCCTGGGGACAGGGCCCCATCACGCTGCCACACACGTGTCCCCAGGGCTGTGGCATGGCCAGGACATCCTCATGGCAATATCCCCAGGGCACTGCTGCCGACATCGTCATAGTCCATGTGTCCAGGGGGCTGTTCCGAGGGCTCCCTACTGGCTCCTGGGGGACCTGGAGGGGAGTAGATCCCACCTTGGGGACAGCACAGAGAGGTGCCCGAGGGGGCAGGCAGCTCCGTGCCCCCCTGACAGACCCCACCTGGCCTCTGGCCACAGCACCCATGGATCTGCTGATGGGGCCCTGCCCACCCCCACAGCCAAAGCCTGCCATGGAGTGGCTCTGCACAGGGGACAGGGCAGCTGGGAGCCCTCTCACCTGTGGGGAGCACACAGCTCCACCTCTGCCCTGCCACTCCCTTCGAGATGACCCCACTGCTGGCAGCCGGGGGCTCCTGGGGCACAGCCAGGACATCGTCGTAGCCATCCGGGGGTCCTTGCTCGCGCCAGGCAGGGGGATCTGGGAAAAGCAGAGGGGTCCATGGCAGTGACCAGCGGCCCTGGCAGGGCTCAGGCTGTGCCACCCCCTCCAGCCTTTCCACTTCAGCACACGCTAGAGGCCCTGTGGACCCACAGGGAAAGGTGATGCTTCACTGCACATTAATAAGGGAGGAGATTTGTCACCTCAGCCCCCCCCAGCCCAGGTGTGTCCCCTCTCCCCAGCTCTCCCTGCTGGGCTCCTGCCCTGTGGCCCTACCTGGGGCTGCCTCGGTGTCACTCCCCTCCACGCTGTCCCCTGTGTAATACGGCAGCTTCTTCACCCATCCCTCCAACAGGGAACCTGCAGAGGATAAACCGGGACTTGGGGGTGGCCTCAAGTGGCACCGCCGGTGACAGAACCTCCCACCACAGAGTGGGGCTGCTCTGGGACCGAGGGACACCCACAGCCCATGGCCAGGAGCCCCTGCTGGGCCACCAGGAGCCAGAGCTGCCATGGGGCTCTCAGGGCAGAGCCTTCAGGGCAGGCACAACTGGTGCGCAAGGGCTGCACCCACCTGGGGGAGTGGGCACCTCCTGGAACTCGGGAATGGCTTTGTAATCCAGCTCCTCGTAGACAGCATTGGAGATGGCATCTACAGCTCTGCCAGAGCCTGGAAGGAGATGCAGCACTTACCTGGGGCCCTGGGCACTGTGGGGGGCACCGGGATCACCCCTGGCCCCCTTCTGAGCTATTCTGCAGGGCTGGGGTCGCTGGACCCCCAAACGGAAGCTGTCCCCACCCCCACCCACCGGGACACACCTCGGCGCCAGGCACGGGCACGGCACAGCAGCAGGGCCAGGGCACCCAGGGACAGGCACAGCAGCGTCCCCAGCACCACACACAGCACAGTGGGCACAGGCACAGACCCCACAGCCACTGCCGGGGGCCTTCTTCTGGGGACACCTGTGGGGACACAGGCAGGCAGTGAGGCCAGGGGGATCCCAGCCAGCCTGCTGGGGGGGATGTGGGCACGGGCAGAGCTACCTGTGCTGCTGGCACCCTCCGGATATGGGGTTGTGTGTCCCTCAGTGGTGCCATCACTGTCCTCCTCACACTCCACATAGGCATCCCCGCCTGGCCTGCAGCTCTGCAGGTGCCAGGCTGCCGAGGGGCACTGCCAGAGCGAGCGGGCCCCGTCCTCACAGCCCACCCAGGCCAGCCAGGCCTCGGTCGACTCCTGGGCGCTGACAGCTGTGAGCCAGCCCCGCTGCCCACAGCCCAGCAGGCGGCAGACGCTGCTGGCAGTGCTGGGGCTGGTGCCGTTGGCGCACACGCGGCCCCAGGTGCCGTTGTAGGAGATCTCCAGGAAGCCCCGGCAGCGCCCAGGGCCCCCTGCCAGCCGCACGGAGAGCTGCTCTGCAAGGGAGGCACGGGGGTCACGGCATGGCCAGGAACCCCCCGGGGCCTTGCCGGGCCCTGATCTGGGGCTGCCTGGCACTGACCTGAGCAGACGGCCCCTGCCCCGCCGCCACGCCCGCACTCGCGCCGTTCCGTGCGCCCGCATTCCCACAGAGACTCCTCGGAGCCGGAGCAGTCGGGGCTGTACGGCCACAGCGGCCCCGCGCCGGCACCCAAGCGCGCCCAGCCCGGGGCCTGCAGAGCCGTGCCACAGCCCAGCTCCCGGCACACAACGGCCGCGGCCTGCAGCCCCCAGCCTTCCTGGCACACCCAGCTCCAGCTGCCACCGGAATAGACCTCCACACGCCCGGCACAGCGCCCAGAGCTCCCCACCAGCCTCACCTGCAGGCTGCCTGTGGGCACGGAAGGAGTGCGCTGGGGTGGCTGCTTGGGGCACTGGCACCTCCAGCCCTCTCGGGACACCCACCTGAGCAGACAATGACCATCTCCTCAAGGCTGCTGTTTGCTGCAGGGCCCATCCCTGACACATTGCCCATCTCCTCCAGCTGGTCATCCATCTCCTCAGGGCTGCTGCTCAGTGCAGAGCCCATGCCCAAACTGCTGCCCATCTCTTCACTCATGATGTCCTCCTCGCTGGGGCTGCTGCTCAATGCCGGAGCCGTACCCAAGGCAGCGTAAACGTCCTTGGGAAGGCCGCAGCCCAGCACCGCACATACCATGTACGCATCCCATTGGTTCCACTGCTCCAGAGGCACACGGCGCCAGGCTGGGCTGGTTATGGTCTCCTCCAGGCGCCCATCACACAAGCTCTGACCATCCACCAGCCTCAGGGACGTGACAAAGCCACTGCCTGTAAATTCACCAGCAGAGCCATGGGCTGTAGCACCTGGCTCACACCATACTTCAGTCCAAAACATCTGGTCGCAATTCTTGACGGGGTCCTGAAAGCCCTTAAGGCTCTTCACAGAGCTGCCATACCCACCTGAGCAGTTGACGGCGGCGGCGTTTCCGGGGGCACAGGGCGGCTTCCCCAGCACGGCCACGGGGCACTGGCCCGGGTGCCGCTCGCTCCCGCTGCAGCCGAAGGCGTCCGGCAGCAGCGGCCCCTCCCCGCTGCCGAAGGAGCCTCCCGGGGGCACGCTGAAGGCGCGGCCGCAGCCCAGGTGCCGGCACAGGACGTGCGCATCGGGCAGGTCCCACTCGCTGGCGCACACGGAGCCCCACGTCCCCCTCACTGCCACCTCCACTCGCCCGGCGCATCCCGAGCTGCCGTTGCCCAGCCGGAAGCCCGTGTAGGCTGCCACAGGAACAGCCTTGAGAGCACTGATGCTGCAAGGACCCCAACTGCCCCCGCTGTCCCCGCCACTTACAGGAGCAGATGACGCTGGCAGGGCCGCTGCACTCCTGCCTCTGGGCCGGACGCCGGGCACAGGCACTCAGGAGGGGCTCGGTGCCATTGCACCGGAAGCCCCCGTCCCAGAGCGATCCCGACACTGCCCCAAAACGCCCACTGCCGGCGATGGCGTTCACCTCACCACAGCCCAGCTCCCTGCACACCACCTGGGCCGCCTTCATGTCCACCTCATCCTCGCAGACACCGACCCAGGCCTGGCCCTGACGCACCTCCAGCCGCCCGGCACAGGCTCCATCGCCACCAACCAGCCGGGAAAAGCCTGGGGGAGCAGTGCAGGGCCTGTTACAAGAGATGTGCATGAACAGTCTCAAATCCTTCAAGCCCGGCTCCTACCTTGGCAGACAACGGCAGTGTCTGAATCATGGATGGTAATGTTATAGGGCCCCCAGCCACGGATCTTGCAGTCCCAGAGCATTGCCTCGTCCCCCCTGCAGTCCACTGCAGCCAGGCTGATGGGCCCAACGCCTACACCAAAGCGATCAAGGGCGAAGAAGGCACCGGAAGCCGAACCACAGCCCAGCTGCTGGCAAACCACCTTGGCGTCCTCCATGTCCCACTTGTCGTCTGCCACCGAGCCCCAGTGTCCCTGCAGCTTCACCTCCACCCTCCCGGCACAGGGACTGCCGCCGCCCGCCAGCCTCAGCTCCACGGCATCTGCACAGGGGCACCGGAACGGCTCACACCAGCCCGCAGTGCCCCAGCGCAAGGTGGCTGTGCCAACACGGCCAGCACGTCCCCTCACCTGTGCAGGTCACTCCCACATCCCACTCGTGGCCGCAGAAATGCCGTCCCCATCCCAAGTGCCAACACTGCTCCAGCGCATCCTCGGTGCCACGGCAGAAGAAGGGCTGCAGCCAGATCCGCCCGCTGCCCAGCCCGAACGGGGCGTGCAGGGACACCCTGGCCACCCGGCCGCAGCCCAGCTGCCGGCACACCACCACGGCCAGTGGCGCTCCCAGAGCCTCCCAGTAGAAGTCGAAGGCGCACACGGAGCCCCACTCACCGTCGTGCTTCACCTCCACGCGCCCGGCACAGAGCCCGCCGCCGCCCACCAGACGCAGCTCCGCGGAGCCTGCGGCACGGAGGCTGCTGAGCCGGGCCCGCCGCCGCCGCGGGCCCCGCTCCCGCCCGCCCGACACTCACCCCCGCACAGCCGCACGCACACGAGCAACCCCAGAGCCAGCAGCGGCCCCATGGCCACCGGCCCCCAGCCAGCGCAGCCACGGCACTTCTGCCAGAGCCCGAGCCAATGCACGCAGCAGCACCAGCACCGGGGGGGGGGGGGCAGCCTTTATCAGGCGCCTCATCTCCCGGCTGCGGGGCCGCGGCCTCCAATAACCTGCTCCGTGCCCAAATATGAGCCTCGCCTGCGCCTCTGCCGTCACACACCTCGCCACAGTGGGCTGCCACCCGGATGTCCCCGGGGGGAGACAGCCCCCCCACAGCACCTGCCCTGCGGGGGCCCCTCCTGCATCCCCCGCGGCTCCAACGCTGCTGCTGGAGCCTGCCGAGAGCCACCCTGATGGCGAGGACGGGCTCCAGCCCACATCCTACCGAGAGCATCCAGGCAACCACTTCTAGGTCGAGCACCTGCAAAGCTCAAAGCCCCACGCTCGGGGCGCTCCCCTCCCGGCTGCTCGGAGCCCCCGGGGGGGTGGCAGCAGCCCCCGGCTCTCGCCGGCGCTGCCAGCTGCCAGCTGCGTGCGGTCCCTCGCGGCGGCGCTGGCACATGGCGCCGCTGCCGCGGCTGTGGCCCCGCGCTCGCCTCGCCCAGGGCAGGAAGGAGGCGGTCACCCCCCGGCGGCTCCCGGCCTCGCCAGCGACCGCACGCGCCTCCCGACACCTGCGCTGCCGCCGACAGCGCCGCGCCCCCGCCGCGCCTGCCCCGCCGCCCCGGGCCCCTGCAGCCCGCCAGCCGCGCACGGCAGGAAACGTCCCGGGCTCACCCTTCACAGGACTCTCCGGCAGCGCATTCCCAACGCAGGGATCCACTTGCTCCCATGGCACTGACACCCATTCACTCACAGCTGCGGCTCCACTGACCCCCGCTGGCCCCGGAGGTTCCCCAAACACCCACTGCTACACGCAGACCTCACGTTTCCTCACCAGTTCCACCCCGGCTTTCCCACGGCACAGTCGCAGGTGACTCTCTGTAAATCCAATTGCTGCTGCCCGCAGGAACACAGAAACAGCCCCAGCTGCTGCCTCCAGGATTGTCCCAGGCAAAGGAACAGGGCTTTGAGCCTCTCACATTCCAAGCACAGAAAGTTCACTCTAAAGGCTCTCTTCCTCCCGATCCTCCTCTCCCGCTGTCTCTCTCAGTGTCTCTCACCTGGCCGGGATCCCGCTTTCTCCGGCTCTTTGTTATACAAACGACGGGCACCTCCTGGACTCTCGTGCCGGGCTGCCGCGCAGAGCAAACGGAGCAGCTGGAAGTGCAGCTGCTGCCCCTGCGCCGGCAGCGCAGCCATTGCTGCCCGGCACCTCGTCCCGGTCCCTCGCTGTGCGGCGGCGGGAGGAGCTGCCCTGCCCCATCCCCCCGCGCTGCCGGGCCCTGCGGCACCGGGCCCTGTCCGGGGCTGCTCCGCTCACAGACGCACGCACCGCACGGAGCCCACACCGGCCCGGCTGGGCCGGGGCACCCGAACCGGAGGGCACTGGCCGGCTGGCTGGGTGGCTGCTGACCCGGCCACAGCGGACAGGAGATCTCCGACTCCACGGACACATCTGGGGCCCCTCGGGAGGCTCTGAGGGTCTTTCCCGAGGGCTCTCATTGGGCTGCCGTATTGCCGCCTCAGCAGCCCCTGCTGCTGCGAGCACCTCAGCCACTGCTCCGCCCTTCCTACCCGGAGCAGCTCAGCAAGCAGAGGCCAAAGCCCTCCTTCCCTGTTTCCCTCGCTCCCACAGGCTGGGCAGCTGCCGGCTGTCGGGCACCTCCTGCCCGGCCCTGGCTGCGCGGCTGCTGCAGGGGCCCCGTCTCACCTGCCTGGACCTGAGTGACAACGAGCTGCGAGCCCAGGGCGTCCTGCAGCTCTGCCAGCAGCTCCGGCATCCCGCCTGCCCGCTGAGGAGCCTGGGGTGAGTCAGGGCCCTGCCCTGGCCCCTTCCATGCCCGGCATGCCCGAGGCGGGCAGCGGAGGCTGCGGGACAGGCAGGGCCGCACCGGCACCGCGGCCCCTTCAGCACCTCCCTCCCCACAAGCTCCAACACCTTCTCCTCTGCTCCTGCCTCCTCCACGCCCAGGCTGAGCACGGACGGATTCAGCCAGGCCCTGCTGCAGGAACTGGACGCCCTCCGGGCCCTGCAGCCCGGCCTGAACATCGGGAACCTCCTGGAGCACGACGTGCCGCAGGCCGGGGCCATGGCCCGGCTGCCCTGCCACCGCGGGCTGCTGTCGGGGGGCACGAAGGCGCTGCCATTCTTCAGGAGACCTCCCATCCTTTAGGAAAATCCTTCCAACAACCAGAGCCAGTCCTGGCCCAGCTCCCCGTGCTGAGAGTGGGGCTGAGCCTGCCCCACCCTCGGGGCACAGGCAGGAGATCCTGCTGCATCTGCGGGGCGGGATCCGGCTCCTGCCCTCTCCCTTTTGCCCTCGCTGTTGGGGGCAGCAGTTCTGTGCATTTGGCAGTGCCAAATAAAGACCCCGAAGACAATCCCAGCCATCTCCCACTATTTCTCCCCCTCAGCCAAGGATGGGGTCTCTGGTTCCAGTTCCTGCCTCACATCCTTGTGTGTGGCTGGTGTACCTAAAATGAAAGTGCCAGCCCAAGAAGGACGTTCCAGGCCTGGCAGTGAGTTTCTGTCCACTTTGTGTTTTAATAGGAAAAAGGGGAAATTCACACTGAAATCAAAGAAAATCCTTAAACAAGGGCTGCTTTCCTGCAGCGCTGGACAGTGAGGACTGTCCTCTGTGGGCAGGGCCAGCCTTCCCTGGGGACAGGGCCCCATCACACTGCCACACACACGTGTCCCCAGGGCTGTGGCATGGCCAGGACATCCTCATGGCAATATCCCCAGGGCACTGCTGCCGACATCATCATAGTCCATGTGTCCAGGGGGCTGTTCCGAGGGCTCCCTGCTGGCTCCTGGGGGACCTGGAGGGGAGTAGATCCCACCTTGGGGACAGCACAGAGAGGTGCCCAAGGGGGCAGGCAGCTCTGTGTCCACCAGACAGACCCCACCTGGGCTCTGGCCACAGCACCCATGGATCTGCTGCTGGGGCCCTGCCCGCCCCCGCAGCCAAAGCCTGCCATGGAGTGGCTCTGCACAGGGGACAGGGCAGCTGGGAGCCCTCTCACCTGTGGGGAGCACACAGCTCCACCTCTGCCCTGCCACTCCCTCAGAGATGTCCACACTGCTGGCAGCCGGGGGCTCCTGGGGCACATCCAGGACATCGTCGTAGCCATCCGGGGGTCCTTGCTCGGGCCAGGCAGGGGGATCTGGGAAAAGCAGAGGGTCCATGGCAGTGACCAGCGGCCCTGGCAGGGCTCAGGCTGTGCCACCCCGTCCAGCCTTTCCACTTCAGCACACGCTAGAGGCCCTGTGGACCCACAGGGAAAGGTGATGTTTCACTGCACAATAATAAGGGAGGAGATTTGTCCCCTCAGCCCCCCCAGCCCAGGTGTGTCCCCTCTCCCCATCTCTCCCTGCTGGGCTCCTGCCCCGTGGCCCTACCTGGGGCTGCCTCGGTGTCACTCCCCGCCATGCTGTCCCCTGTGTAATACGGCAGCTTCTTCACCCATCCCTCCAACAGGGAACCTGCAGGGGATAAACAGGGACTTGGGGGTGGCCTCAAGTGGAACCGCCGGTGACAGAACCTCCCACCGCAGAGCGGGGCTGCTCTGGGACTGAGCGACACCCACAGCCCATGGCCAGGAGCCCCTGCTGGGCCACCAGGAGCCAGAGCTGCCGTGGGGCTCTCAGGGCAGAGCCTTCAGGGCAGGCACAACTGGGGCAGAAGGGCTGCACCCACCTGGGGGTGTGGGCACCTCCTGGTACTCGGGAATGGCTTTGTAATCCAGCTCCTCGTAGACAGCGTTGGAGATGGCATCTGCAGCTCTGCCAGGGCCTGGAAGGAGATGCAGCACTTACCTGGGGCCCTGGGCACTGTGGGGGGCACCGGGATCACCCCTGGCCCCCTTCTGAGCTATTCTGCAGGGCTGGGGTCGCTGGACCCCCAAACGGAAGCTGTCCCCACCCCCACCCACCGGGACACACCTCGGCGCCGGGCACGGCACAGCAGCACGGCCAGGGCACCCAGGGACAGGCACAGCAGCATCCCCAGCACCACACACAGCACAGTGGGCACAGGCACAGACCCCACAGCCACTGCCGGGGGCCTTCTTCTGGGGACACCTGTGGGGACACAGACAGGCAGTGAGGCCAGGCGGATCCCAGCCAGCCTGCTGGGCGGGATGCGGGCACGGGCAGAGCTACCTGTGCTGCTGGCACCCTCCGGATATGGGGTTGTGTGTCCCTCAGTGGTGCCATCACTGTCCTCCTCACACTCCACATGGGCGTCTCCGCCTGGCCTGCAGCTCTGTAGGTGCCAGGCTGCCGAGGGGCACTGCCAGAGTGAGCGGGCCCCGTCCTCACAGCCCACCCAGGCCAGCCAGGCCTCGGTCGGCTCCTGGGCGGTGACAGCTGTGAGCCAGCCCCGCTGCCCACAGCCCAGCAGGCGGCAGACGGTGCTGGCAGTGTTGGGGCTGGTGCCGTTGGCGCACACACGGCCCCAGGTGCCGTTGTAGGAGATCTCCAGGAAGCCCCGGCAGCGCCCAGGGCCCCCTGCCAGCCGCACGGAGAGCTGCTCTGCAAGGGAGGCACGGGGGTCACGGCACGGCCAGGAACCCCCCGGGGCCTCGCCGGGCCCTGATCTGGGGCTGCCTGGCACTGACCTGAGCAGACGGCCCCTGCCCCGCCGCCACGCCCGCACTCGCGCCGTTCCGTGCGCCCGCATTCCCACAGAGACTCCTCGGAGCCGGAGCAGTCGGGGCTGTACGGCCACAGCGGCCCCGCGCCGGCACCCAAGCGCGCCCAGCCCGGGGCCTGCAGTGCCGTGCCACAGCCCAGCTCCCGGCACACAACGGCCGCGGCCTGCAGCCCCCAGCCTTCCTGGCACACCCAGCTCCAGCTGCCACCGGAATAGACCTCCACACGCCCGGCACAGCGCCCAGAGCTCCCCACCAGCCTCACCTGCAGGCTGCCTGTGGGCACGGAAGGAATGGGCTGGGGTGGCTGCTTGGGGCACTGGCACCTCCAGCCCTCTTGGGACACCCACCTGAGCAGACAAGGTAGGTCCCATGAGGGATGTCAGCTGGTCCAGTGGTCATCAACCTGTAATCGTCCCAAAAATTATCCTCACTTATGGTCCTACTGGCCAGATCAGTGGTCATCTCCACAATGTCTTTGATCACCGTTTCCAAGATGCCCCAATTCTTGTTGTCTTGCCACAGATAGACCTCCCCAGGGACACCGTGACTCTTCTCCAGTTCCCCACAGTCCAGCTTCCAACACACGTTGCTCAAATTCCGTAGGAGCGAAACCTCTCCTGGCACACGGTGCCAGGCCCCGGTGCTTGTGTTATATTCCAGAAACCCCTCGCAGCGGGTCTCACCTTTCACAAGCCGCAGGGACTCAACAGCGCCTGTAAAATGGCCGCACTCAGACCTTCACCAAAAAATAAGCGTGCATCATCTCATACTTCTCCACTTTCGGCAGGGTCCCCAAAAGCCCTTAAGGCTCTTCACAGAGCTGCCATACCCACCTGAGCAGTTGACGGCGGCGGCGTTTCCGGGGGCACAGGGCGGCTTCCCCAGCACGGCCACGGGGCACTGGCCCGGGTGCCGCTCGCTCCCGCTGCAGCCGAAGGCGTCCGGCAGCAGCGGCCCCTCCCCGCTGCCGAAGGAGCCTCCCGGGGGCACGCTGAAGGCGCGGCCGCAGCCCAGGTGCCGGCACAGGACGTGCGCATCGGGCAGGTCCCACTCGCTGGCGCACACGGAGCCCCACGTCCCCCTCACTGCCACCTCCACTCGCCCGGCGCATCCCGAGCTGCCGTTGCCCAGCCGGAAGCCCGTGTAGGCTGCCACAGGAACAGCCTTGAGAGCACTGATGCTGCAGGGACCCCAACTGCCCCCGCTGTCCCCGCCACTTACAGGAGCAGATGACGCTGGCAGGGCCGCTGCACTCCTGCCTCTGGGCCGGACGCCGGGCACAGGCACTCAGGAGGGGCTCGGTGCCATTGCACCGGAACCCCCCGTCCCAGAGCGATCCCGACACTGCCCCAAAACGCCCACTGCCGGCGATGGCGATCACCTCACCGCAGCCCAGCTCCCTGCACACCACCTGGGCCGCCTTCATGTCCACCTCATCCTCACACACACCGACCCAGGCCCGGCCCTGACGCACTTCCAGCCGCCCGGCACAGGCTCCATCGCCACCAACCAGCCGGGAAAAGCCTGGGGGAGCAGTGCAGGGCCAGTGACAAGAGATGTGCATGAAGAGCCTCAAGCCCCCAAGCCCAGCTCCTACCTTGGCAGACAACGGCGGCGTTCAAGCCATGGATGCTGCTGTTATAGGGTCCCCAGCCGCGGATCTCGCAGTCCCAGAGCGTGGCCTCGTCCCCACTGCAGTTCACCAGGGCCAGGCTGATGAGCCCGTCCCCGACGCCAAAGCGCTCGTGGGTGTAGTAGGCAATAGAAGCCGAGCCACAGCCCAGCTGCTGGCAAACCACCTCGGCGTCCTCTATGTCCCAGCTGTCGTCTCCCACCGTGCCCCAGTGTCCCTGCAGCTTCACCTCCACCCTCCCGGCACAGGGACTGCCGCCGCCCGCCAGCCTCAGCTCCACGGCATCTGCACAGGGGCACCGGCATGGCTCACACCAGCCCGCGGTGCCCCAGCGCAAGGTGGCTCTTCCAGCGCGGCCAGTGCCTCCCCTCACCTGTGCAGGTCACCCCCACATCCCACTCGTGGCCGCAGAAATGCCGTCCCCATCCGATGTTAGGACACTGCTCCAGCGCATCCTCGGTGCCGCGGCAGAAGAAGGGCTGCAGCCAGATCCGCCCGCTGCCCGGCCCGAACGGGGCGTGCAGGGACGCCCTGGCCACCCGGCCGCAGCCCAGCTGCCGGCACACCACCACGGCCCAGCGAGCCTCCCAGTCGAAGTCGAAGGCGCACACGGAGCCCCACTCACCGTCGTGCTTCACCTCCACGCGCCCGGCACAGCGCCCGCCGCCGCCCACCAGACGCAGCTCCCCGGAGCCTGCGGCACGGAGGCTGCTGAGCCGGGCCCGCCGCCGCCGCGGGCCCCGCTCCCGCCCGCCCGACACTCACCCCCGCACAGCCGCACGCACACGAGCAGCCCCAGAGCCAGCAGCGGCCCCATGGCCACCGGCCCCCAGCCAGCGCAGCCACGGCACCTCTGCCAGCGCCCGAGCCAATGCACGCAGCAGCACCAGCACCGGGGGGGGCAGCCTTTATCAGGCGCCTCATCTCCCGGCTGCGGGGCCGCGGCCTCCAATAACCTGCTCCGTGCCCAAATATGAGCCTCGCCTGCGCCTCTGCCGTCACACACCTCGCCACAGTGGGCTGCCACCCGGATGTCCCCGGGGGGAGACAGCCCCCCCACAGCACCTGCCCTGCGGGGGCCCTTCCTGCATCCCCCGCGGCTCCAACGCTGCTGCTGGAGCCTGCCGAGAGACACCCTGATGGCGAGGACGGGCTCCAGCCCACATCCTACCGAGAGCATCCAGCCAACCACTTCTAGGTCGTGCACCTGCAAAGCTCAAAGCCCCACGCTCGGGGCGCTCCCCTCCCGGCTGCTCGGAGCCCCCGGGGGGGTGGCAGCAGCCCCCGGCTCTCGCCGGCGCTGCCAGCTGCCAGCTGCGTGCGGTCCCTCGCGGCGGCGCTGGCACATGGCGCCGCTGCCGCGGCTGTGGCCCCGCGCTCGCCTCGCCCAGGGCAGGAAGGAGGCGGTCACCTCCCGGCGGCTCCGGCCTCGCCAGCGACCGCACGCGCCTCCCGACACCTGCGCTGCCGCCGACAGCGCCGCGCCCCCGCCGCGCCTGCCCCGCCGCCCCGGGCCCCTGCAGCCCGCCAGCCGCGCACGGCAGGAAACGTCCCGGGCTCACCCTTCACAGGACTCTCCGGCAGCGCATTCCCAACGCAGGGATCCGCTTGCTCCCATGGCACTGACACCCATTCACTCACAGCTGCTGCTCCACTGACCCCCGCTGGCCCCGGAGGTTCCCCAAACACACATCGCTGCACGCAGACCTCACGTTTCCTCACCAGTTCCACTCCAGCTTTCCCACGGCACATCCGCGAGTGACTCCCTCTGTAAATCCGATTGCTGCTGCCCGCAGGAACACAGAAACAGCCCCAGCTGCCGCCTCGAAGGATTGTCCCAGGCAAAGGAACAGGGCTTTGAGCCTCTCACATTCCAAGCACAGAAAGTCCACTCCGAACTCTCTCTTCCTCCCGATCCTCCTCTCCCGCTGTCTCTCTCAGTGTCTCTCACCTGGCCGGGATCCCGCTTTCTCCGGCTCTTTGTTATACAAACGACCGGCACCTCCCGGACTCTCGTGCCGGGTTGCCGCGCAGAGCAAACGGAGCAGCTGGAAGTGCAGCTGCTGCCCCTGCACCGGCAGCGCAGCCATTGCTGCCCGGCACCACGTCCCGGTCCCTCGCTGTGCGGCGGCGGGAGGAGCTGCCCTGCCCCATCCCCCCGCGCTGCCGGGCCCTGCGGCACCGGGCCCTGTCCGGGGCTGCTCCGCTCACAGACGCACGCACCGCACGGAGCCCACACCGGCCCGGCTGGGCCGCGGCACCCGGACCGGAGGGCACTGGCCGGCTGGCTGGCTGGCTGCGGGCCCGGCCACAGCGGACAGGAGATCTCCGACTCCACGGACACATCTGGGGCCCCTCGGGAGGCTCTGAGGGCCATTCCCGAGGGCTGTCATTGGGCTGCCGTATTGCCGCCTCAGCAGCCCCTGCTGCTGCGAGCACCTCAGCCACTGCTCCGCCCTTCCCACCCGGAGCAGCTCAGCAAGCAGAGGCCAAAGCCCTCCTTCCCTGTTTCCCTCGCTCCCACAGGCTGGGCAGCTGCCGGCTGTCGGGCGCCTCCTGCCCGGCCCTGGCTGCGCGGCTGCTGCAGGGGCCCCGTCTCACCTGCCTGGACCTGAGTGACAACGAGCTGCGAGCCCAGGGCGTCCTGCAGCTCTGCCAGCAGCTCCGGCATCCCGCCTGCCCGCTGAGGAGCCTGGGGTGAGTCAGGGCCCTGCCCCGGCCCCTTCCATGCCCGGCATGCCCGAGCCGGGCAGCGGAGGCTGCGGGACAGGCAGGGCCGCACCGGCACCGCGGCCCCTTCAGCACCTCCCTCCCCACAAGCTCCAACACCTTCTCCTCTGCTCCTGCCTCCTCCACGCCCAGGCTGAGCACGGACGGATTCAGCCAGGCCCTGCTGCAGGAACTGGACGCCCTCCGGGCCCTGCAGCCCGGCCTGAACATCGGGAACCTCCTGGAGCACGACGTGCCGCAGGCCGGGGCCATGGCCCGGCTGCCCTGCCACCGCGGGCTGCTGCCGGGGGGCACGAAGGCGCTGCCCTCCTTCAGGAGACCTCCCATCCTTTAGGAAAATCCTTCCAACAACCAGAGCCGGTCCTGGCCCAGCTCTCCGTGCTGAGAGTGGGGCTGAGCCTGCCCCACCCTCGGGGCACAGGCAGGAGATCCTGCTGCATCTGCGGGGCGGGATCCGGCTCCTGCCCTCTCCCTTTTGCCCGCGATGTTGGCGGCAGCATTTCTGTGCATTTGGCAGTGCCAAATAAAGACCCCGAAGACAATCCCAGCCATCTCCCACTATTTCTCCCCCTCAGCCAAGGATGGGGTCTCTGGTTCCAGTTCCTGCCTCACATCCTTGTGTGTGGCTGGTGTACCTAAAATGAAAATGCCAGCCCAAGAAGGATGTTCCAGGCCTGGCAGTGAGTTTCTGTCCACTTTGTGGTTTAATAGGAAAAAGGGGAAATTCACACTGAAATTAAAGAAAATCCTTAAACAAGGGCTGCTTTCCTGCAGCGCTGGACAGCGAGGGCTGACCTCTGTGGGCAGGGCCAGCCTTCCCTGGGGACAGGGCCCCATCACGCTGCCACACACGTGTCCCCAGGGCTGTGGCGTGGCCAGGACATCCTCATGGCAACGTCCCCAGGGCGCTGCTGCCGACATCATCATAGTCCATGTGTCCAGGGGGCTGTTCCGAGGGCTCCCTGGTGGCTCCTGCGGGACCTGGAGGGGAGTAGATCCCACCTTGGGGACAGCACAGAGAGGTGCCCAAGGGGGCAGACAGCTCCGTGTCCCCCTGACAGACCCCACCTGGGCTCTGGCCACAGCACCCATGGATCTGCTGATGGGGCCCTGCCCACCCCCACAGCCAAAGCCTGCCATGGAGTGGTTCTGCACAGGGGACAGGGCAGCTGGGAGCCCTCTCACCTGTGGGGAGCACACAGCTCCACCTCTGCCTTGCCACTCCCTTCGAGATGTCCCCACTGCTGGCAGCCGGGGGCTCCTGGGGCACATCCAGGACATTGTCGTAGCCATCCGGGGGTCCTTGCTCGGGCCAGGCAGGGGGATCTGAGAAAAGCAGAGGGGTCCATGGCAGTGACCAGCGGCCCTGGCAGGGCTCAGGCTGTGCCACCCCGTCCAGCCTTTCCACTTCAGCATGTGCTAGAGGCCCTGTGGACCCACAGGGAAAGGTGATGTTTCACTGCACATTAATAAGGGAGGAGATTTGTCCCCTCAGCCCCCCCCCAGCCCAGGTGTGTCCCCTCTCCCCAGCTCTCCCTGCTGGGCTCCTGCCCCGTGGCCCTACCTGGGGCTGCCTCGGTGTCACTCCCCTCCACGCTGTCCCCTGTGTAATACGGCAGCTTCTTCACCCATCCCTCCAACAGGGAACCTGCAGGGGATAAACAGGGACTTGGGGGTGGCCTCAAGTGGCACCACTGGTGACAGAACCTCCCACCACAGAGCGGGGCTGCTCTGGGACCGAGCGACACCCACAGCCCATGGCCAGGAGCCCCTGCTGGGCCACCAGGAGCCAGAGCTGCCGTGGGGCTCTCAGGACAGAGCCTCCAGGGAGGGCAAAACTGGTGCACAAGGGCTGCACCCACCTGGGGGAGTGGGCACCTCCTGGAACTCGGGCATGGCTTTGTAATCCAGCTCCTCGTAGACAGCGTTGGAGATGGCATCTGCAGCTCTGCCAGGGCCTGGAAGGAGATGCAGCACTTACCTGGGGCCCTGGGCACTGTGGGGGGCACCGGGATCACCCCTGGCCCCCTTCTGAGCTATTCTGCAGGGCTGGGGTCGCTGGACCCCCAAACGGGATCTGTCCCCACCCCCACCCACCGGGACACACCTCGGCGCCGGGCACGGGCACGGCACAGCAGCAGGGCCAGGGCACCCAGGGACAGGCACAGCAGTGTCCCCAGCACCACGCACAGCACAGTGGGCACAGGCACAGACCCCACGGCCACTGCCGGGGGCCTTCTTCTGGGGACACCTGTGGGGACACAGGCAGGCAGTGAGGCCAGGGGGATCCCAGCCAGCCTGCTGGGGGGGATGCGGGCACGGGCAGAGCTACCTGTGCTGCTGGCACCCTCCGGATATGGGGTCGTGTGTCCCTCAGTGGTGCCATCACTCTCCTCCTCACACTCCACATGGGCGTCTCCGCCTGGCCTGCAGCTCTGTAGGTGCCAGGCTGCCGAGGGGCACTGCCAGAGCGAGGAGGCCCCTTCCTCACAGCCCACCCAGGCCAGCCAGGCCTCAGTCGGCTCCTGGGCGCTGACAGCTGTGAGCCAGACCTGCTGCCCACAGCCCAGCTGGCGGCAGACAGTGCTGGCAGTGTTGGGGCTGGTGCCGTTGGCGCACACGTGGCCCCAGGTGCTGTTCTGGAACATCTCCAGGAAGCCCCGGCAGCGCCCAGGGCCCCCTGCCAGCCGCACGGAGAGCTGCTCTGCAAGGGAGGCACGGGGGTCACGGCACGGCCAGGAACCCCCCGGGGCCTCGCCGGGCCCTGATCTGGGGCTGCCCGGCACTGACCTGAGCAGACGGCCCCTGCCCCGCCGCCACGCCCGCACTCGCGCCGTTCCGTGCGCCCGCATTCCCACAGAGACTCCTCGGAGCCGGAGCAGTCGGGGCTGTACGGCCACAGCGGCCCCGCGCCGGCACCCAAGCGCGCCCAGCCCGGGGCCTGCAGAGCCGTGCCACAGCCCAGCTCCCGGCACACAACGGCCGCGGCCTGCAGCCCCCAGCCTTCCTGGCACACCCAGCTCCAGCTGCCACCGGAATAGACCTCCACACGCCCGGCACAGCGCCCTGAGCTCCCCACCAGCCTCACCTGCAGGCTGCCTGCGGGCACAGAAGGAATGGGCTGGGGTGGCTGCTTGTGGCACCGGCACCTCCAGCCCTCTCGGGACACCCACCTGAGCAGGCAATGTAGGTCCCATGAGGGATGTCAGCTGGTCCAGTGGTCATGAACGCATAATCAGTCCCAAAATAACCGTCACTTATGGTACTATTGGTCAGAGCAGTGGTCATCTGCACAATGTCTTTGATCACATTTGCCAAGATGACCCAATTCTTGTTGTCTTGCATCAGATAGACCTCCCCAGGGACACCGTGACTCTTCTCCAGTTCCCCACAGTCCAGCTTCCAACACACGTTGCTCAAATTCCGTAGGAGTGAAACCTCTCCTGGCACACGGTGCCAGGCCCCGGTGCTTGTGTTATACTCCAGAAACCCCTCGCACCGGGTCTCACCTTTCACAAGCCGCAGGGACTCAACAGCGCCTGTAAAATGGCCGCACTCAGACCTTCACCAAAAAATAAGCGTGCATCATCTCATACTTCTCCACTTTTGGCAGGGTCCCAAAAGCCCTTAAGGCTCCTCACAGAGCTGCCATACCCACCTGAGCAGTTGACGGCGGCGGCGTTTCCGGGGGCACAGGGCGGCTTCCCCAGCACGGCCACGGGGCACTGGCCCGGGTGCCGCTCGCTCCCGCTGCAGCCGAAGGCGTCCGGCAGCAGCGGCCCCTCCCCGCTGCCGAAGGAGCCTCCCGGGGGCACGCTGAAGGCGCGGCCGCAGCCCAGGTGCCGGCACAGGACGTGCGCATCGGGCAGGTCCCACTCGCTGGCGCACACGGAGCCCCACGTCCCCCTCACTGCCACCTCCACTCGCCCGGCGCATCCCGAGCTGCCGTTGCCCAGCCGGAAGCCCGTGTAGGCTGCCACAGGAACAGCCTTGAGAGCACTGATGCTGCAGGGACCCCAACTGCCCCCGCTGTCCCCGCCACTTACAGGAGCAGATGACGCTGGCAGGGCCGCTGCACTCCTGCCTCTGGGCCGGACGCCGGGCACAGGCACTCAGGAGGGGCTCGGTGCCATTGCACCGGAACCCCCCGTCCCAGAGCGATCCCGACACTGCCCCAAAACGCCCACTGCCGGCGATGGCGTTCACCTCACCGCAGCCCAGCTCCCTGCACACCACCTGGGCCGCCTTCATGTCCACCTCATCCTCGCAGACACCGACCCAGGCCCGGCCCTGACGCACTTCCAGCCGCCCGGCACAGGCTCCATCGCCACCAACCAGCCGGGAAAAGCCTGGGGGAGCAGTGCAGCGCTAGTGACAAGGGATGTGCAGGAAGTGCCACAACCACATTAAACCCAGCTCCTACCTTGGCAGACAACGCCAACGTCCGAGACATTGATGCTGCTGTTATAGGGTCCCCAGCCGCGGATCTCGCAGTTCCAGAGCGTGGCCTCGTCCCCACTGCAGTTCACCAGGGCCAGGCTGATGAGCCCGTCCCCGACGCCAAAGCGCTCGTGGGTGTAGTAGGCAATAGAAGCCGAGCCACAGCCCAGCTGCTGGCAAACCACCTCGGCGTCCGCCATGTCCCAGCTGTCATCTCCCACCGTGCCCCAGTGTCCCTGCAGCTTCACCTCCACCCTCCCGGCACAGGGACTGCCGCCGCCCGCCAGCCTCAGCTCCACGGCATCTGCACAGGGGCACCGGAACGGCTCACACCAGCCCGCGGTGCCCCAGCGCAAGGTGGCTCTGCCAGCGCGGCCAGTGCCTCCCCTCACCTGTGCAGGTCACCCCCACATCCCACTCGTGGCCGCAGAAATGCCGTCCCCATCCGATGTTAGGACACTGCTCCAGCGCATCCTCGGTGCCGCGGCAGAAGAAGGGCTGCAGCCAGATCCGCCCGCTGCCCGGCCCGAACGGGGCGTGCAGGGACGCCCTGGCCACCCGGCCGCAGCCCAGCTGCCGGCACACCACCACGGCCCAGCGAGCCTCCCAGTCGAAGTCGAAGGCGCACACGGAGCCCCACTCACCGTCGTGCTTCACCTCCACGCGCCCGGCACAGCGCCCGCCGCCGCCCACCAGACGCAGCTCCCCGGAGCCTGCGGCACGGAGGCTGCTGAGCCGGGCCCGCCGCCGCCGCGGGCCCCGCTCCCGCCCGCCCGACACTCACCCCCGCACAGCCGCACGCACACGAGCAGCCCCAGAGCCAGCAGCGGCCCCATGGCCACCGGCCCCCAGCCAGCGCAGCCACGGCACCTCTGCCAGCGCCCGAGCCAATGCACGCAGCAGCACCAGCACCGGGGGGGGCAGCCTTTATCAGGCGCCTCATCTCCCGGCTGCGGGGCCGCGGCCTCCAATAACCTGCTCCGTGCCCAAATATGAGCCTCGCCTGCGCCTCTGCCGTCACACACCTCGCCACAGTGGGCTGCCACCCGGATGTCCCCGGGGGGAGACAGCCCCCCCACAGCACCTGCCCTGCGGGGGCCCCTCCTGCATCCCCCGCGGCTCCAACGCTGCTGCTGGAGCCTGCCGAGAGCCACCCTGATGGCGAGGACGGGCTCCAGCCCACATCCTACCGAGAGCATCCAGCCAACCACTTCTAGGTCGTGCACCTGCAAAGCTCAAAGCCCCACGCTCGGGGCGCTCCCCTCCCGGCTGCTCGGAGCCCCCGGGGGGGTGGCAGCAGCCCCCGGCTCTCGCCGGCGCTGCCAGCTGCCAGCTGCGTGCGGTCCCTCGCGGCGGCGCTGGCACATGGCGCCGCTGCCGCGGCTGTGGCCCCGCGCTCGCCTCGCCCAGGGCAGGAAGGAGGCGGTCACCTCCCGGCGGCTCCGGCCTCGCCAGCGACCGCGCGCGCCTCCCGACACCTGCGCTGCCGCCGACAGCGCCGCGCCCCCGCCGCGCCTGCCCCGCCGCCCCGGGCCCCTGCAGCCCGCCAGCCGCGCACGGCAGGAAACGTCCCGGGCTCACCCTTCACAGGACTCTCCGGCAGCGCATTCCCAACGCAGGGATCCGCTTGCTCCCATGGCACTGACACCCATTCACTCACAGCTGCTGCTCCACTGACCCCCGCTGGCCCCGGAGGTTCCCCAAACACACATCGCTGCACGCAGACCTCACGTTGCCTCACCAGTTCCACCCCGGCTTTCCCACGGCACAGTCGCAGGTGACTCTCTGTAAATCCAATTGCTGCTGCCCGCAGGAACACAGAAACAGCCCCAGCTGCCGCCTCGAAGGATTGTCCCAGGCAAAGGAACAGGGCTTTGAGCCTCTCACATTCCAAGCACAGAAAGTTCACTCTAAAGGCTCTCTTCCTCCCGATCCTCCTCTCCCGCTGTCTCTCTCAGTGTCTCTCACCTGGCCGGGATCCCGCTTTCTCCGGCTCTTTGTTATACAAACGACGGGCACCTCCCGGACTCTCGTGCCGGGCTGCCGCGCAGAGCAAACGGAGCAGCTGGAAGTGCAGCTGCTGCCCCTGCACCGGCAGCGCAGCCATTGCTGCCCGGCACCTCGTCCCGGTCCCTCGCTGTGCGGCGGCGGGAGGAGCTGCCCTGCCCCATCCCCCCGCGCTGCCGGGCCCTGCGGCACCGGGCCCTGTCCGGGGCTGCTCCGCTCACAGACGCACGCACCGCACGGAGCCCACACCGGCCCGGCTGGGCCGCGGCACCCGGACCGGAGGGCACTGGCCGGCTGGCTGGGTGGCTGCTGGCCCGGCCACAGCGGACAGGAGATCTCCGACACCACGGACACATCTGGGGCCCCTCGGGAGGCTCTGAGGGTCTTTCCCGAGGGCTCTCATTGGGCTGCGGAATTGCCGCCTCAGCAGCCCCTGCTGCTGCGAGCACCTCAGCCGCTGCTCCGCCCTTCCCACCCGGAGCAGCTCAGCAAGCAGAGGCCAAAGCCCTCCTTCCCTGTTTCCCTCGCTCCCACAGGCTGGGCAGCTGCCGGCTGTCGGGCACCTCCTGCCCGGCCCTGGCTGCGCGGCTGCTGCAGGGGCCCCGTCTCACCTGCCTGGACCTGAGTGACAACGAGCTGCGAGCCCAGGGCGTCCTGCAGCTCTGCCAGCAGCTCCGGCATCCCGCCTGCCCGCTAAGGAGCCTGGGGTGAGTCAGGGCCCTGCCCCGGCCCCTTCCATGCCCGGCATGCCCGAGCCGGGCAGCGGAGGCTGCGGGACAGGCAGGGCCGCACCGGCACCGCGGCCCCTTCAGCACCTCCCTCCCCACAAGCTCCAACACCTTCTCCTCTGCTCCTGCCTCCTCCACGCCCAGGCTGAGCACGGACGGATTCAGCCAGGCCCTGCTGCAGGAACTGGACGCCCTCCGGGCCCTGCAGCCCGGCCTGAACATCGGGAACCTCCTGGAGCACGACGTGCCGCAGGCCGGGGCCATGGCCCGGCTGCCCTGCCACCGCGGGCTGCTGCCGGGGGGCAGGAAGGCGCTGCCCTCCTTCAGGAGACCTCCCATCCTTTAGGAAAATCCTTCCAACAACCAGAGCCGGTCCTGGCCCAGCTCCCCGTGCTGAGAGTGGGGCTGAGCCTGCCCCACCCTCGGGGAACAGGCAGGAGATCCTGCTGCATCTGCGGGGCGGGATCCGGCTCCTGCCCTCTCCCTTTTGCCCTCGCTGTTGGTGGCAGCAGTTCTGTGCATTTGGCAGTGCCAAATAAAGACCCCGAAGACAATCCCAGCCATCTCCCACTATTTGTCCCCCTCAGCCAAGGATGGGGTCTCTGGTTCCAGTTCCTGCCTCACATCCTTGTGTGTGGCTGGTGTACCTAAAATGAAAGTGCCAGCCCAAGAAGGATGTTCCAGGCCTGGCAGTGAGTTTCTGTCCACTTTGTGTTTTAATAGGAAAAATGGAAAATTCACACTGAAATCAAAGAAAATCCTTAAACAAGGACTGCTTTCCTGCAGCGCTGGACAGCGAGGGCTGACCTCTGTGGGCAGGGCCAGCCTTCCCTGGGGACAGGGCCCCATCACGCTGCCACACACGTGTCCCCAGGGCTGTGGCATGGCCAGGACATCCTCATGGCAATATCCCCAGGGCACTGCTGCCGACATCATCATAGTCCATGTGTCCAGGGGGCTGTTCCGAGGGCTCCCTGGTGGCTCCTGTGGGACCTGGAGGGGAGTAGATCCCACCTTGGGGACAGCACAGAGAGGTGCCCGAGGGGGCAGGCAGCTCCGTGTCCCCCTGACAGACCCCACCTGGCCTCTGGCCACAGCACCCATGGATCTGCTGATGGGGCCCTGCCCGCCCTCACAGCCAAAGCCTGCCATGGAGTGGCTCTGCACAGGGGACAGGGCAGCTGGGAGCCCTCTCACCTGTGGGGAGCACACAGCTCCACCTCTGCCCTGCCACTCCCTCGGAGATGTCCACACTGCTGGCAGCAGGGGGCTCCTGGGGCACAGCCAGGACATCGTCGTAGCCATCCAGGGGTCCTTGCTCGGGCCAGGCAGGGGGATCTGAGAAAAGCAGAGGGGTCCATGGCAGTGACCAGTGGCCCTGGCAGGGCTCAGGCTGTGCCACCCCGTCCAGCCTTTCCACTTCAGCACATGCTAGAGGCCCTGTGGACCCACAGGGAAAGGTGATGCTTCACTGCACATTAATAAGGGAGGAGATTTGTCCCCTCAGCCCCCCCAGCCCAGGTGTGTCCCCTCTCCCCAGCTCTCCCTGCTGGGCTCCTGCCCTGTGGCCCTACCTGGGGCTGCCTCGGTGTCACTCCCCTCCACGCTGTCCCCTGTGTAATACGGCAGCTTCTTCCCCCATCCCTCCAACAGGGAACCTGCAGGGGATAAACAGGGACTTGGAGGTGGCCTCAAGTGGCACCACTGGTGACAGAACCTCCCACCGCAGAGTGGGGCTGCTCTGGGACCAAGGGACACCCACAGCCCATGGCCAGGAGCCCCTGCTGGGCCACCAGGAGCCAGAGCTGCCATGGGGCTCTCAGGACAGAGCCTTCAGGGCAGGCACAACTGGGGCAGAAGGGCTGCACCCACCTGGGGGAGTGGGCACCTCCTGGAATTCGGGCATGGCTTTGTAATCCAGCTCCTCGTAGACAGCGTTGGAGATGGCATCTACAGCTCTGCCAGGGCCTGGAAGGAGATGCAGCACTTACCTGGGGCCCTGGGCACTGTGGGGGGCACCGGGATCACCCCTGGCCCCTTCTGAGCTATTCTGCAGGGCTGGGGTCGCTGGACCCCCAAACGGGATCTGTCCCCACCCCCACCCACCGGGACACACCTCGGCGCCGGGCACGGGCACGGCACAGCAGCAGGGCCAGGGCACCCAGGGACAGGCACAGCAGCGTCCCCAGCACCACACACAGCACAGTGGGCACAGGCACAGACCCCACAGCCACTGCCGGGGGCCTTCTTCTGGGGACACCTGTGGGGACACAGGCAGGCAGTGAGGCCAGGCGGATCCCAGCCAACCTGCTGGGGGGGATGCGGGCACGGGCAGAGCTACCTGTGCTGCTGGCACCCTCCGGATATGGGGTTGTGTGTCCCTCAGTGGTGCCATCACTGTCCTCCTCACACTCCACATGGGTGTCCCCGCCTGGCCTGCAGCTCTGTAGGTGCCAGGCTGCCGAGGGGCACTGCCAGAGTGAGCGGGCCCCGTCCTCACAGCCCACCCAGGCCAGCCAGGCCTCGGTCGGCTCCTGGGCGGTGACAGCTGTGAGCCAGCCCCGCTGCCCACAGCCCAGCTGGCGGCAGACGGTGCTGGCAGTGCTGGGGCTGGTGCCGTTGGCGCACACGCGGCCCCAGGTGCCGTTGTAGGAGATCTCCAGGAAGCCCCGGCAGCGCCCAGGGCCCCCTGCCAGCCGCACGGAGAGCTGCTCTGCAAGGGAGGCACGGGGGTCACGGCACGGCCAGGAACCCCCCGGGGCCTCGCCGGGCCCTGATCTGGGGCTGCCCGGCACTGACCTGAGCAGACGGCCCCTGCCCCGCCGCCACGCCCGCACTCGCGCCGTTCCGTGCGCCCGCATTCCCACAGAGACTCCTCGGAGCCGGAGCAGTCGGGGCTGTACGGCCACAGCGGCCCCACGCCGGCACCCAAGCGCGCCCAGCCCGGGGCCTGCAGAGCCGTGCCACAGCCCAGCTCCCGGCACACAACGGCCGCGGCCTGCAGCCCCCAGCCTTCCTGGCACACCCAGCTCCAGCTGCCACCGGAATAGACCTCCACACGCCCGGCACAGCGCCCAGAGCTCCCCACCAGCCTCACCCGCAGGCTGCCTGCGGGCACGGAAGGAGTGGGCTGGGGTGGCTGCTTGGGGCACTGGCACCTCCAGCCCTCTCGGGACACCCACCTGAGCAGACAATGACCATCTCCTCAAGGCTGCTGTTTGCTGCAGGGCCCATCCCTGACACATTGCCCATCTCCTCCAGCTGGTCATCCATCTCCTCAGGGCTGCTGCTCAGTGCAGAGCCCATGCCCAAACTGCTGCCCATCTCTTCACTCATGATGTCCTCCTCGCTGGGGCGGCTGCTCAATGCCGGAGCCGTACCCAAGGCAGTGAAAACGTCCTTGGGAAGGCCGCAGCCCAGCACCGCACATACCATGTACGCATCCCATTGGTTCCACTGCTCCAGAGGCACACGGCGCCAGGCTGGGCTGGTTATGGTCTCCTCCAGGCGCCCATCACACACGCTCTGACCATCCACCAGCCTCAGGGACGTGACAAAGCCACTGCCTGTAAATTCACCAGCAGAGCCATGGGCTGTAGCACCTGGCTCACACCATACTTCAGTCCAAAACATCTGGTCGCAATTCTTGACGGGGTCCTGAAAGCCCTTAAGGCTCCTCACAGAGCTGCCATACCCACCTGAGCAGTTGACGGCGGCGGCGTTTCCGGGGGCACAGGGCGGCTTCCCCAGCACGGCCACGGGGCACTGGCCCGGGTGCCGCTCGCTCCCGCTGCAGCCGAAGGCGTCCGGCAGCAGCGGCCCCTCCCCGCTGCCGAAGGAGCCTCCCGGGGGCACGCTGAAGGCGCGGCCGCAGCCCAGGTGCCGGCACAGGACGTGCGCATCGGGCAGGTCCCACTCACTGGCGCACACGGAGCCCCACGTCCCCCTCACTGCCACCTCCACTCGCCCGGCGCATCCCGAGCTGCCGTCGCCCAGCCGGAAGCCCGTGTAGGCTGCCACAGGAACAGCCTTGAGAGCACTGATGCTGCAGGGACCCCAACTGCCCCCGCTGTCCCCGCCACTTACAGGAGCAGATGACGCTGGCAGGGCCGCTGCACTCCTGCCTCTGGGCCGGACGCCGGGCACAGGCACTCAGGAGGGGCTCGGTGCCATTGCACCAGAAGCCCCCGACCCAGAGCGATCCCGACACTGCCCCAAAACGCCCACTGCCGGCGATGGCGATCACCTCACCGCAGCCCAGCTCCCTGCACACCACCTGGGCCGCCTTCATGTCCACCTCATCCTCACAGACACCGACCCAGGCCCGGCCCTGACGCACCTCCAGCCGCCCGGCACAGGCTCCATCGCCACCAACCAGCCGGGAAAAGCCTGGGGGAGCAGTGCAGGGCCTGTTACAAGAGATGTGCATGAACAGTCTCAACTCCCTCAAGCCCGGCTCCTACCTTGGCAGACCACGGCAGTGTCTGAATCATGGATGGTAATGTTATAGGGTCCCCAGCCATGGATCTTGCAGTCCCAGAGCGTGGCCTCGGCCCCACTGCATTCCACCCCGGCCAGGCTGATGAGCCCAACGCCTACACCAAAGCTATCAAGGGCGAAGAAGGCACCGGAAGCCGAACCACAGCCCAGCTGCTGGCAAACCACCTCGGCGTCCGCCATGTCCCAGCTGTGGTCTCCCACCGTGCCCCAGTGTCCCCGCAGCTTCACCTCCACCCTCCCGGCACAGGGACTGCTGCCGCCCGCCAGCCTCAGCTCCACGGCATCTGCACAGGGGCACCGGAACGGCTCACACCAGCCCGCAGTGCCCCAGCGCAAGGTGGCTATGCCAGCACGGCCAGCGCGTCCCCTCACCTGTGCAGGTCACCCCCACATCCCACAGGTGGCCGCAGAAATGCCGTCCCCATCCCAAGTGCGAACACTGCTCCAGCGCATCCTCGGTGCCGCGGCAGAAGAAGGGCTGCAGCCAGATCCGCCCGCTGCCCGGCCCGAACGGGGCGTGCAGGGACGCCCTGGCCACCCGGCCGCAGCCCAGCTGCCGGCACACCACCACGGCCAGTGGCGCTCCCAGAGCCTCCCAGTCGAAGTCGAAGGCGCACACGGAGCCCCACTCACCGTCGTGCTTCACCTCCACGCGCCCGGCACAGAGCCCGCCGCCGCCCACCAGACGCAGCTCCCCGGAGCCTGCGGCACGGAGGCTGCTGAGCCGGGCCCGCCGCCGCCGCGGGCCCCGCTCCCGCCCGCCCGACACTCACCCCCGCACAGCCGCACGCACACGAGCAGCCCCAGAGCCAGCAGCGGCCCCATGGCCACCGGCCCCCAGCCAGCGCAGCCACGGCACCTCTGCCAGCGCCCGAGCCAATGCACGCAGCAGCACCAGCACCGGGGGGGGCAGCCTTTATCAGGCGCCTCATCTCCCGGCTGCGGGGCCGCGGCCTCCAATAACCTGCTCCGTGCCCAAATATGAGCCTCGCCTGCGCCTCTGCCGTCACACACCTCGCCACAGTGGGCTGCCACCCGGATGTCCCCGGGGGGAGACAGCCCCCCCACAGCACCTGCCCTGCGGGGGCCCCTCCTGCATCCCCCGCGGCTCCAACGCTGCTGCTGGAGCCTGCCGAGAGCCACCCTGATGGCGAGGACGGGCTCCAGCCCACATCCTACCGAGAGCATCCAGCCAACCACTTCTAGGTCGTGCACCTGCAAAGCTCAAAGCCCCACGCTCGGGGCGCTCCCCTCCCGGCTGCTCGGAGGCCCCGGGGGGGTGGCAGCAGCCCCCGGCTCTCGCCGGCGCTGCCAGCTGCCAGCTGCGTGCGGTCCCTCGCGGCGGCGCTGGCACATGGCGCCGCTGCCGCGGCTGTGGCCCCGCGCTCGCCTCGCCCAGGGCAGGAAGGAGGCGGTCACCTCCCGGCGGCTCCGGCCTCGCCAGCGACCGCACGCGCCTCCCGACACCTGCGCTGCCGCCGACAGCGCCGCGCCCCCGCCGCGCCTGCCCGCGGTTAAGCCACATTCTGGGGGGGCACCGAGCTCACTTCATTTTGTGGGGACCCACCTGCGTTATCTTGGATCAAGCACCACCGAAAAACAAGGGGTGTAAGAGGGGGGAGCAGGAGCTCTCTTGAGTTGTCGGCTCTGTGTAAGGGTGACAGTGGGTCTGAGCCACCCCGAGCAGTGCTGAGCAGTGACAGTGCCAGCAGAACAGCTTGCTCCCTGCGCGGTCACTTCTGCAGCAGCGTAGTCACCGCTGTGAAAATCGCCAATCACTTGTTTTTAAAATTTTAAAAGTCCAATAGTAATAAAGTGGTTATAAAAATTGTAATACAATTAGAGTAATAATAATTTGGACAATTTGAATTAGGAGAATATGAGACAATAGGGACAAAGCGTTACGGACGTCCGGGTACACCTGTTAACAGAGGATTTACCCTTAAAAACAATAGCCTGTTGCATATTCATACACTTGATACATGATGCATAAATTCCATTCAAATACAGGATTCTGTCTGGTCATCGTCAACTTCTTCCTCTGAATCCTAACAGCGCCTTCGAGGTGGGAAGAAGTTCGTTTCTTCTGATAAGAGGGCAAGAAATTCTTTTTCTCTGGAAGATTTAGGTGTCCTGTGGCTGCTATCTTGATGCAAGTCCTTTCTTCACAAAAAAAAAAGTATCCTACATAGCATAGTTTTTATTTTAACATTTTTTATACCCTAAAACTCTATTTAACACACTACTTAAGAGAATAAATACAGTATTACTTTCTAACACAACACATATAATATTCATTTTAATATTTGCGAAAAGCCAATCATAAAATACGCATTTTTCACAACCATCATGAGCCACCAGCCCTTCTATGGGACTGGGGACCTGCCACCTGCCAGTGTTCTCGTGTCACCCCAGGATACCTCGTGAGCTGCGCTAAACCCTGTTAAGCCCTGAGGTGTCTCCCCCAGGGTTTCGCACGGCGCTGATGAGGCTGCCTGTCATTCCTGCCCGCTCGCAGACCCAGCCGGGGCTGGCGGGAGGGGACAATCCGGCTAAGCTCTCCCCGCGGCGGGCGGGAACCTTCACAGTGGGTGCCAGCCACATTATCAACCTCCCATTCTGCACCGCGGCCTTTGCATGCAGGTGGCAAAGTGCCACAGGAGGTTTCATTCCGGAATGCCTCCCGTGTCTCCTGGAATGACACCCCAGAAAGATGGGGGGAGACGGGAACCAGAACCACGTGGGAACGGGGCGCGCGGCTGCCCTGCTGGACACGCCCCCCTTCCCTATGACCGCGCCCCATTCCCGGAGCCCCCGCCCCGCAGCACCACCCCCGGGCCGGCAGGGGGAGCCCCGCGCAGCCGCGACGATCCGGAAAGAACCGAGCGGCGGCGGAGGCGGCCGAGCCAGGGCTGGCGGCGCGGGCGGAGCGGGCGCGATGGCGCAGCAAGTCGAGCAGCTGCGGGCGGACGGCGTGGACAAAGAGGTGCTGCGGGAGGGCACCGGGCCGCTGCCAGACTTCCGCGACGGCACCAAGGTCAGATCTGCGGGGGGACGGGCGGGGTGGGGGATGTGGGAAGCGGAACGCGGCGGGGCAGGCGCGCATGCGCGCCCTCCCCCGCCTGCGTCGCCGTGGTGACGCCGCGGGCTCCTCCTGCTCCTTCAGGCCACTTTCCACTACCGGACGCTGCGGTGCGGCGATGAGGAGACGCCGGTGGACGACAGCAGGGCACGGGGGAAGCCCATGGAGCTCATCGCCGGGAAAAAGTTCAAGCTGCCCGTGTGGGAAGCGGCGCTGCGAACCATGCGCGCACGCTTCCGCTGCGACACCAAGGTGGGCGGGCCCGGGACCTGTCCGGGGCGTGGTCTGTGCAGGTGGGCGGTGACTTTGTGTGGTGAGCGCGGGTTGCGGGGCCCCCGGTGCACTCCAGCCGCGCGGTTCGAGGCTGGAGCATCTTTATATTTTTCCCCTCGCCCTCTTCAAATTCTGGCTTTCTTCCCTCCCGCAGCACGTGGTGCTTTACCCACTAGTGTCCAAGAGCCTGCGGAACATCGCAGCAGGGAAGGACCCGCTGGAGGGGCAGCGGCACTGCTGCAGCATCGCCCAGATGCACGAGCACTACTCCCTGGGGTACCCCGACCTCGACGAGCTCCAGAAGAACCCCCAGCCCCTCATCTTTGACATCGAGGTGCTGAAGGTGAGGTGCTGGCATGGGGAGCTCAGGGTGAAAGTGTCCAGAAGACACACAGATGTGGCATGTGGGATGTGGTTTAGTAGTGGCCTTGGCAGTGCAGGACTCGAGGACTCTAGAGGTCTTCTCCAACCTGAACGATTCCATGATCCTGTTCTCTGATTCCTTGATGGGGTGCTGGCAGGTGGAGCCACCCGGCTCCTACCAGCAGGACCCATGGGCCATGACAGATGAGGAGAAGCTCCAGGCTGTGCCCCAGATCCACAAGGAAGGCAATGAGCTGTACCGGCAGGGCAAGGTGTCTGAGGCAGCTGCCAAATACTACGATGCCATTGCCTGTCTCAAGAACCTGCAGATGAAGGTGGGTCTCCCCAGATACACACAGGCATCCTTGGGAATGCAGGGCTTGAGAGCTGCCCCTCACTCTCCCTGCTCTGTCTGCCACAGGAGCAGCCAGGCTCTCCAGACTGGATCGAGCTCGACCAGAAGATCACACCCCTGCTCTTAAACTACTGCCAGTGCAAGCTGCAGTGTGAGGAGTACTACGAGGTGCTGGATCACTGCTCCTCCATCCTCAACAAGTACGAGGGTAAGGAGCCACGAGCCATCCCAGGTGGCTCTGGAGGGCACCAGGACACCCCCACCCTCCGCTGATGCTGGCTCTCTCCCCACAGACAATGTCAAGGCCTACTTCAAGCGGGGCAAGGCCCACGCAGCCGTGTGGAACGTGGCCGAGGCGCAGGCTGACTTTGCCAAAGTCCTGGCGCTCGACCCCTCGCTGCGCCCCGTAGTGTCCAAGGAGCTGCGGAGCCTGGAAGCGCGGCTGCGGGAGAAGGACGCCGAGGACAAGATCCGCTTCAAGGGCATCTTCTCCCAGTAGAGTCTGTGGCTGCAAGGGAGAGCCCAGTGCTCTCGGGACAGGTTCTTTTAGATATTCCACATGTGGAATGGTCATGGATGTTTATTAATGTTTAATACAGATTTTACTTATTTGAAGTCAGTGGAAATGGCCCCGGAGCTCGCCACGGCCTGGGGACAACAGCCAGGGCTCATCGTCACAGCAGGGATACGTGGGTGACTAGAGCCTGCTGCTTCCTGCCAACTTTTATCACTTATTTGATGTTTTTATACTTTATGGTGGCCATGGAAGGGCAGCACTGAGCCTCAGCTCCAACCCATTCATGCCTGTTCTCTGTGCCACGCCATTGTCACTTATCCAGGCTGCTGCTATCATCCCAAACCAGTGTCTCCTCTTGTCATGTCAGTGTCAAGAATATTTTATATAGAGTAACAGCTTGTTCCTGCTATCTCTATAAATCTCTGATCATGCTATGCCAAGATAAAGTCAAGTAAAACCAGTCACACCCCCTGGTCACTACAAAAATTTGCTGCTAGAGGTAAAATGAGGGGAAACCAAGTTGGAGAGGGGGAGGGTATCAGCATCAGCACAGCCCACACACCCCAGGCTCTTTTCCCTGTCCTAAATTGCTTGTAACCCAACTGCTGTGCCCCACAGCCATCTCCATGTGAGACAGGGTGTCCCTGGAGGCTCCCCAGGGCTTTCCCAGTGGGTGGGAACCCTGCAGCCACAGGCACAGAGCAGACTCGTGGGTGATGGCACCTTGTCATAACATCTCTTTATTCAACACCGAAACGAGAAGGTGGGGGGAACAGAGAAACCACTCTGGAACCCCAACCCAGCCCTGCGCAGTGACACCAGACGGAAATAAATAGGTGGGGAGGTGCCACTCGCTCTGGGGCACAGCCACAGCCCCTAGTTCTGCACAGGGATAACGACCCTGGGGTGCAGACCCCACTGGGCACTGCCCAACGGCCCCAAAGGACCAGAGGGGATGGGGGCAGCAGGGAGGACCCAGGGTGGCTGTGCCCTGAGGGGATCACTCTGGTTCTCTGGGGAGCTCTGAGCCTTCTCCCAGCACCCCCTGGTCTCAGGAGACCCAGCACCCTCCTCTCCTTGCGATGGCCTCATGGCCCAGCATTGGCTCTGTCCCCAGGTGCTCCTTGCTGGGAAATCAGGGATGTGGCAGAAGGGGGACATGGCTGTGCCACCCTCACTCCTCACCCTCCAGCTTGAGGCTGATGCTGCGGGGCTTGGTCCGGGAAAAGCCAGGGGGTGCTGAGGGGGGCCCCCCATCCCGCTCTGCCTGGCTGGAGCCCCGGGAGCGCAGGAGCTGGCTCTGCTTCCGCAGGAAGTCGACAGGCGCCGGGCAGCCATAGGTGCCTTTGCCCAGCACAGGTCGTGGGGGGCCCTTGGGGGAGTGAGCCAGGGCTGCGGCTTCCAGCTGGGCCAGGTGGGCAACATAACCCTCAGAGAGGAACTGCAGGACACACAGACAACCTGAGCCAGTGGCCACGGCCGGCTGGTGGGGTCAGCCATCATCCCCTGCGTCCCCAGTCTGTCCCCAGCCCTGCCACCACCATACCTGGCACTGGTTGTGGAACTTCTTGACGGCCCGTCCCACAATGTAGATGTGTGCTGGCGCGAGTCCCAGTGAGCTGTAGACGGAGACATCCTTGGTGGAGCCATAGCCAGCGACTATGGAGATCTCTGCCTGCCCAGAGATAAGAGCATTAGGGCAAGGAACAACCCTTCCCACAGGGACAGCTACCCCTAAGGGCTTGAACACGCTCATGTTAAGAGGGATGGCTGGCAGCTGCCCTGAGAAGCTTCCAGCTCTGCCATGGCAAGGCAGTCCAGCTCCCAGCATCCCCACCAGGACGCAGAGGTGCACAGGACTCAGCACAGCCCCCGCCACCCCAGCACCAGCCCTGTGTCCCAGCAGCACCCCCATGGCCACCTCGGTGCGCAGGCTCTGCAGGAAGGCGGCTTTCTGGCGCAGCGGGTCATGGGTGAGCCCGTCGCAGAAGGACACGGCGCCGTGGGGGAAGTTGTGCTGGGAGAGCCAGGCCACCACGCGGTGCTTCTGCATGTCGGGGCGCCCCGTCACATAGATGATCATGTACCCAGAGTCCTGCCAGTGCCTAGGAGGGGACATAGGTGGCTGCCAGGAGCCTCTGTGGAGACAGTGCTGCTATGGGTAGTTGGGATCTCCCAATACAGCATGTGTGGGTGCTGCCTCCAAAACCTCCCTGCTCCCTGGATTTTATCAAGGACAAGGCCCAGCAGAGCTCTGGGGACCACATCCAAACTTGGATAGGATTATTTTCCACAATAGGGCGCCAGCATAGAGATAATTTGCTGGAGGCAAGGGAGTGGTGGAATACCCTGCCCCTTGTCCCTGCTCTGACACTCCCCGACTGAGTTGTCACACCATGAAAAATGGGGAGACTAACTCCCTGACTGAAGGGCACCTACCTTACAACGTCCACAGCCCCCGCCCGCACTTTGGGGTCACTGCCCATGATGGAGACGCTGGCAGTGAAGGAGCCGTCGATGCTGAACACAACAGACTCAGTGCCACGGGCCACCACGGTCAGGTACGCCTCGGCATAGCTGTGGTCCCCTCTGCAAAGGCAGAGATGGTGGCTCAGCACCAGCTCTCCTGCCAGAGCAGCACGTGTAGCTCTGCCAAAAGGGCTGCAGGAGAAACTGAGGCAACGCCTCACCTGACCACCATGCGCACAGGGTAGATCCCGATGGCCAGAGCCTTGTCTGGAGGGATGGTGAAGGTCACGCGCCCGCTGCCACTCGTCACCTCGGTGCCATAGTACAGCCACTTCCCTGACAGCGGCTGTGTCATGATGTAGATGTCCACCTGAGAGAGGGAAATGGGCTGGGCACAGGCTGGACCCCACATCCTGCTGCATCCCCACACAAGTCCTTACAACCTTCTCCTGACACCCTACACAGGGTCCTGTTAACCACATCCTTCCCCTACTGTGGGTGACACCAGCCCCATGCCCAGTCCTGGACATCCCACCCTGTCTGAGGGGTCCTAGTGACCCACTGAGCCCAGCAATACCTTCTCCCCAGTCAGCGTCACCACGTCCAGGGGTCCGTACATGAAGCGCCCGCTGAGGACCTGCGCTTTGCCCTCACACACAATGACATCGCAGGCACGGTGGTTGGCCGTCACGTTCTGCAGGCACACGGGGTGTTCAGCAGCTCCTAGGGGAGCTCCTGAGGCACCACTGGGACACCACTGGGCAGTGGGATTGTCCCAGAACCCACACACCCCAGGATGCCCCAGGTGGCCTCCCGCTGGCCACATACCCGGATCTTCACTTGGGTGCGCTTACGCTGCCACTTCTCCCGCGGGATGGCGGGGCTGTAGATGGAGCTCTCCTCGCTCTCCGCAGGCTGTGGCCCCTCCTTCTCCATCACCTGCCGGCAGCACGGGACCAGCTCAGCCTCCATCGGCCCCGGCCTGCCACCCACCCCACCGGGCCCGCCGTACCTGGCGCAGGATGAAGGCCACCACGTCAGAGGATTCCCAGTAGCTGGCGTGGAAGAGGTGGGGCAGGGTGATAGTGGGGAAGGCAGTCAGGGCGTCAGGGCAGTACAGAGAGTAGTCAATGCGCTTCGGGCCCCACCAGCGCTCCAGGACTGCAGGGAGAGCTGGAATGAAGCCTTTTCCAGACTTCATCCCCTGTTGGGCAGCCTAACTCGCCCACATGGGATGGGATGGGTGGGGATGACACTTACTCTTGACAACCTCGCTGGTGCTGGCAGGAGTGGGGGGCTCTGCCGGCTCATTGCCCTTCCAGAAGCCCCCAAAGCTACCAGTGGGGGTAGGGGGAGCAGCCACATCCACTTTGGGCAGGAACAGGGCAGAGTGTGTCTGCAGGGCTTCCGCTGAAGAGAGAGCTGGGTGAGCACACCCAGAGCCCCAGGGCACACCCACCACCCCAAAACACCCCTCCAGTAGAGCCCCAGAGCAGTGGGAAGGGCTTGCACATCCCTCTACCCGCACCCAGCCAGGATGTGGGTGCCCTGGGTACCCTGACGTGGCCCCAGGGTGCCTGGCACCAGCCTAGTGTGAACTTGCTCACCCAGCAGGGACGAGGTGCCATCACCCAGGGGGTACTTCTGGTATCGGGGCACGCTGAGCGGGGGCACAGCATGGAAGGCCTTGGCCAGGAGGGGCTCCAGGCGGGAGGCGCAGGGATCGGCAGCGTGGAAGAGGTTGTAGATCTGCTCACAGGCAGGACGCAGCTGGGCCACTGCAGCACAGAGCGGGGTCAGGGGCACCAGGAGCAAAACACCCAGGAGTGATAAAGCAGGACACAGCAAAAGGAAAGGCTGGACAGGGAAATTTGGGGCACTAGAGATAGGCTGAGGCTGGCACAGAGCAGGAACACTCAGCCACCCACCAACACCCACACAGCCAGGGCTGGGCATGCAAGGGCCTCAAACACAAGCAGGGCTCTCTGGGGTGGTCCTGAGGAGCTCAGGCTTGTCAGGTGAGCATGACTCAGGGACTTAAGCCCTGCAGGGAGGGTCAGGGGCTGGCACCGTGGCAGGCAGGGATCCTCACCATCCAGAGCAGGCATGACGGTCTTGCGCAGCGCGAGCACCAGCCCCAGTGGGGAACCGAAGAGGAAGAAGCCGGATACCTTAAATTCGAGGCGGGTGCTGGCACCCTCTGCCCCATCCAGCGCCATGGCACTGCTCCGGGGTGCCTCTGCCTCCAGCGGGGCCTCGCTGGCCTGCAGGCTGGGACAGCAGAGACAGGGGCCATGGGGAGGGATGGCAACATCGCATTCCCACCATCCTGAGGGCAAAGCTATGCCTGGCACTGTTATCCCAGAGGAGCTCCAGCAAGATCCCCCCAGGGCAGGTAACCTCCATGAAATGCTCCTTCCCAGCCTGGAGCAGAGGGGAATTGCACCCTTTCCATAAAGCACAGTATAGCAAACCATCCCCCCTGGGCTCACCTACTCATGGAGCTGTGCTGCTGGCTGTCCCCCTGTGCCCCTGGGGCTTCAGGGTTGGCCTGGCCCAATACTGGCACTCCCTCTGTCCCATCAGCCAGCGGGTCCGGGCCGCCGCACTGCTCCGGGGAGATGGGCTCTGTGCTCTGCAGGGAGAGGCAGCAAACACCCAGATCCCATGTAGCCTCCAGTGCACCCCCAAACCCTCCCCAGGGGGTGCTGGAATGCATGGCACTCACCAGACTGCCACGGCGGCTGCTGCTCCGGCTGCCCCCTGAGCCCACCCGGCTCTGGCACAGGGCATCAAATCCCAGGATGCCGCCCACACAGTCCCCCAGCAGCACCACCTGCGGAGACCACAGATCCACGAGGAGGGTGAAACCCCCAAACCTTTCCTGCAGGGTCACAGCTGGACCCCAGAGCCAAGAACACTCAGCCAGACCCCCAAATTCCACCTCACCTGGCCACAGAAGCCAGTGCCCTCTCCAGAGTGTAGGAAGGCTGTGTAGGCCTGGTTGGCACGGGTGATGACAGTGCCCACGGCCTGCTGGTAGGTGCCTGAGGAGGTGGCCAGTAGTGGGAGCGCTGCCAGTGGGATGTGGTCCTGGCTGCTGGACAGGCTGTCCCTGTCATGGCTGTAAGGGCTGAGCCTGAGGGGACACAGCGAAGGATGAACGTGACAGTTCTGATGTCCTCATCCCACTGCAGGGTACTGGTTCATCCCAGATGTCACACCAGGAGTAATCCCCATCCCATTCCCTCCCACCACAAGACACTTGCTCATCCAGGATGCTGTATCCGGAGTTACCCCATCCCATCCAATTCCAAGCCATTCCATGCTGCCTTGATGTCCCCATCTCTCTGCACAATGCTTGCTCAACCCAGGATGCTGCACGAGGAGTTATCCCCATCCTATCCCATCCCATCCTGCCCCACTGTCCTAATCCCAGACCAAAACACCTGCATGCCCTGGGATACCACACCAGGAATTATATGTATCCCATCCCATCTCATCACACAACACTTGCTTGCCCCAAGACACTGCACCAGGAGTTAACCCCCATCCCCTCCCCAGTCCTTAATGTCCCACCAGAAGTGAAGTCCCCTCTCCAAGGATACCAGCTCCCCAGTCCCCCGCTTTCCCAGTGGGAATCCGTACTTGGAGACAAGGGTGTAGGCTGCAGCACAGATGGGCGGGCAGGGCACCAGGCGCAGGGCCACATGTCCCAGTGCCTCGGGAAAGTGTACACGGGTGACAGCATCAAAGGTGGCTGCCAGTGTCTGCACATCCGCCTGCTTGGAGCCCGGCTCGCCCGCTCCCTGATCCAGGATGTTCCCACTGTGGAGGATGAGGAAGAGCGCGTGGATCCGGCACATCTGCTCCGTGCTCTCTGCCGTGCCTCCCTGCAGGAAGGAGAGCAGTCAAGTCGGGGGATGCGGCAGGAGGGCAGGGCCCGAGGGAGGGGACACGCACCTCAGGGAAGCCGGATGTTCCCAATCCTTCAGCATCCCCCTTGGTGGCGCTGGCTCCATCCCCTGTAAGCACACAGCCTGGGTGAGGCAGCTAGGGTCTCCAGGTGGGAATCAGGCCCCTCCCAGGAGATCCACCCCAGGATTTGGGGCCAGAGCACTCTCAAAGCTCACCCAGTGCCTCATCCAGCTCTGCTGGCCGCTCAAGGGTGTCCAAGAAGTCGTTGGAGCTCCACTTGGTCATCTCCTTGGCGAAGACCTCATCACTGTCAGACAGATCCTCTGCAGAGGCAGGAGGGAAGCGTGGGTGGGGGGACACCCCTGTGCCTGTATTCCCATCCTCAGATGCCCTTGCCCCCACCCAGCCTGTTCCAAGATGGTGCCAGTACCGTGGGCATCGAAAAATTCCTCTTCGGAGCTGTTCTCTGAGTCCCGGGCAATGTTCTGCATCCGCCACTCTGACAGGCTCTGAGGAGACACGCCCCCTGCCACCCATGGCGAGTCAGCACTCACAGCCCCCTGCTGTGAGAGAGACCCCCACTCCTGCCCCACAGCTCCCCCTTGCTCATGGACCCAGACACCCAGGGAGATCTGGGGCCATCCCTGTGTCCCCCAGAGTCCCTCCATGAGAGATCTGTGACCATCTCTGGGTCACCCAGAGTCCCTCCAGGAGATCCAGAACTGTTCCTGGGTCATCCAGGGCCCCTTCAAGAAACCTGGGACCAGACCTGGGAAATCCAGAACCCCAGCCCAGGAGACCCAAGCCAGGCAAACCAGTCCCCTGACACATCTCCTGTGGAGAACCGCAGCATCCAGGGCAAAACCACCCCGGATCTGGTCTCACCTCCATGCTGGGAAGAGTAGGAAGACCGGGAAGAGGTGGACCACTGCTTGGCAAAGGTATCATCCGAGGGGGTATCGGTCCCTGCCTGCAGCTCAGCCTCCTCCTGACTGCCAGCACCATCTGGCTCCGGCTGCCCCTCGGGGCTGACCCCAGCCGCGGGTGGCTCCTCGCCCTCGCCACACTTGGCCATCTTCTGTGCCAGCATGCGCGCCGTCTCCTCCTCCAGCTGCCGGATGTCCTCCATCGTCAGGTCCGTCCACTCATCCTGCCAGCACCAGGCTTGGCGGTGGGCGCGCAGCATCACCTTCCTCAGGCCTGAGGGGAGAGTCCAGTGTGATCCCACGGCTGCTCAAAGGACCCTCCAGCAACCCCCGGGTCTGAACTCACCCACGTCATGGATGAACTGCTCGATCTTGGACTGCATCCCCCAGTATCGGAACTCCACCTTGCAGAGCTTGTAGGCGCACATGAGGGGCCCGCTGGCTGCTGCTGCCTCCAGCCAGTCATCCCCCAGCGGCCCCCGGCCCGTCTTGGATGAGTGGTAGAGTTTGGGATCCTCCTCAGGTTTGTATTCCCCGGGGGAGATGGGATCACGCACAATGTCAATGGTGTCTGTGGGGGGAACGGCGCTTGTCACCCCGCAGCACTTGGCAAGGGGGCATAGGTAGGAAAATAAGGAAAAAGGGACAAAATTAAGGTCAAATTATTCCCATGAGACATGCACCCAACACAGCTGGCAGCAAACACTCTCTGTCTGAGAATTCTAAAATCTTGGAGTTCTGGAATCATAGAAACCTGGAATAGCTTTGGTTGGAAGGGACCTTAGAGTTCATCTCATTCCACCCCTTGCCATGGACAGGGACACCTTCCACTATCCCAGGCTGCTGCAAGCCCCATCCAACCTGGCCTTGGACACTTCCAGGGATGGAGCACCCACAGTTTTTCTGGGCACCATGTGTCAGGGCCTCACCACTCTCAAAGGCAAGAATTTCCTAATAGAACATATAAAATCCCATGGCTGGAACATCACAGACACCCTTAGTGCAGCCAAAGACATCTCTGTCCCCATGTGGGACCCCAATCCAGCACCTCAGGGAGCAGCACAGGGAGGGAGGGTCTGGGAGCTGGGGAGAGCTGGGGCTGACACACATACGTGCATTAGCTGGCAGATCTGGCAGCTGCAGAGTGATCCCAGCCACCCTGGGGGACATGGGGGATGAGGACGGGGACAGCACATGGGGCAGCTTGGCACAGTTCCTGGCTCCTCCCCAAAAAAGTCCAAGGGTCCCCCATAAACAAGGCACAGCAAAACCACCATGTGACACAGGAGCCTCCAGAGAGCCAGAGGGCAGGGGGAAAGAGAAATGAGCCCCATCTCCTGACAAAGATGACCTTTCCCAATGAGGATGAGCTTCCCCCAAATGAGGATGACCTCCCAAGACCAGAGAAAGGCTCCTGAAGGACACCCAGGAAAACACGATCCAACAGCCGTTTGGGCTCGATCCAGCACAAAATCTGCTAGAATTTGGCATTTCCAGCCCTGTCTCCAGATCATGGTCTGGGGGATCCCACGGCACCCCAGTGGCTCCCAGTACCATCCTGCAGCACTGTCCCCACTTCTAGGATGTGCCAAACCAATTTATTTGCCCTCCTTGATGCCCCCAAGGTGCTGTCAGCCTCTCTTCCTCCAGCTTGGACTGAAAAAAGGGGTAAAAAGAAAACTAGAGATGCCCTGAATCCACAAAAATGATGCAATGCACAGCATGATGCCAAGCATCTTGGATAACAGCAGCAAAGAGCTGGGATAGGACCTGCTGTCCCCAAGCAGCTCCTGGCAGTGTCATTCCCATCACAATCCAACTCCCTCTGCTTTTGCCACTGGGAGAAAGCTGCCAAGGAAGCAGTTATCCCTGCGGATCACTCAGACCATGTTTTTCCATTGCCCTTTGAAACGTGAGAGGGGTTTAAATCTGTCAGCGCTACAAGACACCAGGGCAGAGAAATCCCAGTGGGATCCACACTGGGGCTGGTCCCACTTCAACCCTCCTCCCTGTGGAAGGCAGCAGCCACTGGAGATGCTGAGTGCCCTGTGGAATGTCCACTGGACGGGCACAGAGAGTGGAAAACCAGGCAGTGGGCACGGGGCCATGCCCTGATGCCGTTTGCTTGGCCCTGGTGGCTTCCTGAGGGCAGTAGGGGCAGAATTCCTGCCCCCAGGTCCCAGCCATCGGTATCCCGGCCGGACATCCCCAGTGCCGCAAGAGCCAGGGAGAGAAATAGGTCAGATGAATCATTTCCTCCGAGTGCCTATTTTGGGCCTCCATTTTAAGAGGCAGCACGTCACACTCCACACTCTGGCGCCTGAACTGACCATGTCCAACACCACTGAGAATGGGAACTCTGTGCAGAGGGAAGAATCCCACCCCGAGCTCCCCGTTCTGCCCACCAGTCCCAGCACAAAGAAGCCAGACGGCAAACTGGAGCAAAGCCCTGGGGAGAGGGGAAGCAGGACAAGAAGTAGGAAAATGGGGACATGCTTTTCCAGCTCTCCCTGCTCCAGCTGATCCAAAATATCCCACAGGACCCAGGTGTGGAGTCTCATGTACACTTTCTCAGGAGAGACTGAGAAAGCAAATGCATGCAAGAACAAGGCTGGGACACGGAAGGAGAGGGGAGTAGGTTGGCACTGGAAAGGAGAAGCTGCAAACAGAAATAGAGGCAAGGGAAGAGGCAGAGGACAAAACTGTCCCTGAAAATATCTTTAATGTGGAACTTAATTCAGCAGCGCTGAGAGGGAGCGGGCAGGGAGCTCGGAGCAGGGAGCCTGGGGCAGGGAGCTCAGGATCCAGGGAGCTCTTCCCTTCCAGCATCCGTGAAACATGAGGACTGGCAAGAAGAGGGCAGTTGAGCCCCTAAGGTCCCCATTATAAGGTCCCATTCCCACACACCCATCCCAGAAGCATTATGTGGGAATCCCAGCAGCCACAGTGCCCTGTCCAGCTCCCCAAGCCAGCCATACCCACCCAAAATCCTCTGCCTCTTCTCCGCAGCGCTCAGGTTGAAGATGTTGGTCTGCTGCCCCGCATCTGGGCGGTAGTATGTCTCAATTTCAATGGAAAACTTCTCCACGAAGGGACACGTGTACCTGGAGGGGCACAGGACTGAGCCCATGGGCACGGCCAGTCCTGCAGCCCACCCCGCCGCCTCCCAGCTCCCACCTGGTGCGTGTGTAGGGATAAGCATTCCAGGACTCCTCCTCCACCTGGAGCGCGGCTTTGGGGAGCAGCGCCCGGAACCAGCTGGGGATGTGGGAGCCAACGTGGTAGATCTTGTGGGTGTACTGCCCGCTGCCCCCAGGGCCATCGCTGTAGGGCCGGTTGGCCAGGATCTCCACGCCGCTGCCCTCGCCACTCGACTCCTCCCGGCTCTTCTTCTGCACAGAGACGATGGCTCAGTGCGGCCCCTCCAAGCCCCGAGACCCCACCCCCACGGGCGCCCAGGGTCCGTGTACACTCCTGCCCCATGTGTCGGCATCCACCGGCCCCACACCTGCCCACAGCACCCCCTGCTTGGCTCGGTGGTCCCAAACCCACCCGAAGCCTCAGTGAAACCCGTGCAACCTGCAAGGGTGATCCCTTGGGATCAGCCTCAGCTCCCCGCCATGCCCCTCCAGGCTCAGCCCGACAGCTCCCCATACTCTGCCCCACAGCCCCCTTACACCCTCCAGCACCCCATGCTCAGCCTCATAGTCCCCTGTGCACCCTCAGGCTCAGCCCCTACATCCCTCATGCAGCCCTCTACACCCACAGCCCTCAACACCCCTCAGGCTACACTCTCCAGCCTCTCCCAGCCTCCTGCACCCCCTCAGTCACAGTGCCCAGATCCCTGCACCCCTCCAGCTCCCCATGCCCAGCCCCACAGCTCTGTGCACCCCCTCAGGCTCGGCCCTAGGTCCCCACACCCCTCAGGCTCAGCCCCACAAGACCCGTGTAACCCCCGGGCTCACCCCCCAACCCCTGCATCCCCAGCTCCCCCGCTCAGCCTGCAGCTCCCCCAAGCCCTCAGGCTCAGCCCCGCATTCCCACCTGGATCATGTACAGCTGGGCCACCTGGTACTCCTCCAGGCTCATGGGCAGCAGGATGTGGTACTCCTTGATCAGCATGGCGGCGGCGGGGCACAGCGGGGGCACCTCCTGAGGGGGTTTCCGTTACACCGGACCGGGCCGGCTCCTGGACAGCTCGGGCCGGTTCGGCACCCCTTCAGAACCGCTCGGGCACGCTCAGCTCAGCCCGGTACGGGGTTCGGCCCGTCTCGGAGCCGCTCCGTCCCCGGGTTCGGCTGAGTCGGTATCGCTCGGCTCCGGGTTCGGTTCAGTCCGGTATCGCTCGGCTGCGCTCGGTCCCGGGTTCGACCCGGCTCGGCACCACGCTCGGCTGAGTTCGGTACCGCCCGGCACCGCTCGGCCCCAGGTTCGGCCCGGCTCGGAAAAGCCCGGCCTCGGGTTCGGCGGAGTCTGGTACCGCTCGGCTCCCGGTTCGGTTCAGTCTGGTACCGCTCGGCCACCCTCGGCCCCGGGTTCGGCCCGGCTCAGTCCCACGTTCGGCTCAGTCCGGTACCGCTCGGCCCCTCTCGGCCCCGGGTTCGGCCCGGCTCGGCCCCACTGGTCTCGGCTCCGTTGCCATGGCAACGCGGCCCCCTCCACTCCCCCCCGCCCGCCCGCCCGCCCGGTCCCCGCCGCCCCCCGGCCCCACCAAACCTGCGCCGCTCCGCACCGGCCCCTTGGATCGTGACATCACAGCCCGTTCCCACGGCGACAGCCGTGACGTAGGGAGGTGAGGGGGGGGCCCGTGACGTCAGAGAGCGGAAGGCAGCGAGCGCCACTCACGGGCGCTCCGCGTGTACCGGCACCACCGCCCCCGGAAAAACCCATGTTTTATTTCAAAAGCCACTCTTTTAAGTGATCAACGAGTGGTCCGATCACTCCTGCACTCTCAGCTCCGGGACACCCACCCAGCGCGTCTCCAAACACCCACCCAGCGCGACTCCCCCACCTCTACCCCGCGTCCCACCATCCCCATCGGGACCCACCCTCGCGGGGACACACCGAGGCCAAGTCCCAACATTGTCCTTTATTTATAAAAACACGCATTTATAAAGAGCGGAGAGCGCGGGGAGGAGGGGCTCGGGCAGCACGGCGGCCCCCCCGCCCCCGCCGCCACCACCGGGAGGTCCCGGGGGCTCCCGGGTGGCAGCTGCCGTTACGTGCGGGCGTTTCGCTCTGTCTCTGCCAGGCACTCCCTGACTAGCGCCCGGGCGTGGATGATCCCTGCGGGGAGAAGCACAGGGACACCTCGTATCACCCTCCAGTGGCTCCCCACGGGGCTGAGGAGCCTCGGGGGCGCCCGGTTCCCCACCCTGCCCCTACCCCGCTTCAGCCGCTCCATGGCGCTCTTGCTGCCGGCGTAGGTGGGCCGGATCTCCTTCCCCATCTCTTCGATGACCGAGAGCAGGTCCGTGTAGGTGCTCTGCGAGCCCTGCGCCCCGGGGGGCTTCATGGCCTGCGGGAACAGGGGGACAAGCAGGGACGGAGGGGCTGGGGGCCGCCCCCGCCGCCGCGCCCGGCCCCGGCGGCCCCGGCGCCGCGCCTCACCTGCACGTAGCCCATGGACGGCGGCCCGAAGTCATTGAAGAGCGGCCGGAAAGGGGCGGCGGCGCCAGGGACGGAACCGGAGGGCGACGGGACACTCGTGGCTGCGAGAAACTGAGGGTCACGGCCGCACTCCCTCTTCCTCGGTACCACCCTCATCCGGTACCATCCCTTCCCAGGGTACTCCCCCTCCATCCCCTCTCCGCTCCCGGTGCCCCCCGTCCCCCACGGTTACCGCGGCGTTCTCTCACCGGCGGACGGTGCCCCGGGCCCCGGCGGGGCGGGGCTGGCGCTGGCGGCTCCGGGGGTAGCGGGGGCGGGAGCGATGGGCTTGTAGGACATCCCCGACTGCCGCCCGCCGCTCCCGGATCCCTGGAGCCCCGCGGCGGGGGTCGGCGTGCGGCCCCCGCGCTCGCCCCGCCGGTTGTATCGCCGGTGCCCGCCTCTCTTCAGCTCAGCTCGGCCCCGCTCGGCCCGGCGGGAAGCCGGGAACCGGAGCGGAGCGCGGCGGCCCCGGTTCCCGGTAGCGCTGCGCGGCCCCGGCCTGACCCGGGTCTCTCCCCCCCTCCGCCGCCGCCGCCGGCGCTCGCGGTGATGACGCAGGCGCGTCACGAGCGCGACGTCATCACGCCGCCGCGCGCCCGCCGGCCGGTCACCGTGGAGACACGCGGCGTCGGCCCCGCCCCCTCGGTGCCTATCCGACCACGTGACTCATGTGCAGGCCACGCCCCCTCGCTCGGCGGGGGCCTCTCTCGGTGTCACGTGAGCGACGGGCGCCGCCGCCTCGGGGGCGCGGGGGGGCACCGGGAGCGGCACCGCCACGCTCCCCCCGCCGCCGAGGGCCCCCGTGTCACCCCACAGCCCCGAGCCGCACCGGTCAGGGCGTTCCGACTCTCCGCGGGAGTGAACCCGGGCCCGGACTTTGGGGAACCCGCCCCACCCGCCGGCCGTGCATTCCCCGGAGCCCTGTGCCCGCGGTCCCGGCTCCCTAGGGGGCTCCCGTGAGACACAGTGGGAGTCCAGGGTTTTGGGGGATACCAGTGGACGGCACGATCACGAATAAACTCTGGAAACAACATAAAACACAAGCCAAAAGTCTGTACAGAGAGTTTTATCATTTCAAAAGGGCAAAATTGGCCCCAAAACTGCAGCCAGGGCAGAGAGGGTACCTACAGCAGCCCTGCCTGCAGCTGGCTGAGGCCCTTCCACCCAGTAATGCTTTATTTCTTCCCCCGGAGGCTCTCCTGGCTGGGCTGCCAGGAGTCTCCCCTGTGCTAGGGGCTGCCAGAACATCCATGAGGGTCTGTGCCAGCCCCAAAAGGGGAGGGATGCCTCACCCTAGGCGGGTCTGGGGTGGGTCTGACCTCAAACCATGGTGACGGGATGGGTTATGCTGTGCAGTCTGCAATAAACCTGGTGTGGGGTGAGCCTGAGGGGCTCAGTGCGGCACACAGAGTGGGAATGGAGGCTGGAGGGATGAGCAGCAGGGGTGAGGAAGAGCTGAAGGAGAGGGGACCACGATGGTGGGAGTTTTAGGGTGAGGTCCGGGTGGGAAGGGCGATGATGCAGGGAGAGAACAGAGATGAGGGTGAGAGTAATCGAAGCTCAGCCAAGCCTGTGCAGAAAGGGGTCCCGAATTCGGCCCCGGTGCCTCCCGCCACGGTCAGAGCTCAGTATCAGAGCTGCCCCAGCACCCAGCCTCACCCTGGGCACGGGCACCGCTGTGCCAGCACTGCCCCAGTCCCTGGAGCTGGGGGTCCCTCCGTGGCTCCCTCGTCTTCGTAAGGCACAGGGGGCTTGGGTCCCGCGTTGGCACACGCTGCCCTCAGCGCGACATCATCCGCACAAACTCTGCCGTGGGGGGGAAACACACCTGGAACATCCCAGCTGTCCCTGGGAGCGCTCCGGGCCCCTTCCCTGCTCCTACCTTCGAAGTCCACCAGGCCATCACCATTGAGATCCACGTCCTTGAGGATCTCATCCACCTCCCGATAGTTGAGCTGCTGCCCCAGGAGCTTGCGCATGGCCTCCCGCAGCTCCGCCATGCTGATCTGTCCGTCCCCATTGGTGTCAAACTACGGACAAGGTCCCGTTGCCACCGGCCACCCTGGCACGCTGACAGCCTACCTGTCTGTCCCCACAGCCCCCGTACCTCACGGAAGGCGTCACGCAGCTCCTTGATCCCAATCATATCTGCCGTCTCCGCCAGCATCTTGGGGCCCATCAGCTCCACGAAATCATCAAAATCCACCTTGCCCCCAGCTGTGGCAGGAGAGGGGTGTCAGGGGGGCAGGGGTAGGGACTGATGGGCACCTGCTGCCCCACCACATACTGATCTGCTGGGACAGCTCGATGAGCTCCATCTCTGTGGGCATGTAGCCCATGGTCCGCATGCACTCGCCCAGGTCCTTGTAGCTGATGTAGCCGTCGTGGTCCTTGTCGAACTCCCGGAATGCCTGCTTCAGCTCTGGGGACACCGCAGCGTCACCACCAGCACCACCACCCACCCGAGTGGGACCCCCTCCCCAGCAGCTCACCTTCGATCTCCTCGGGCCGCAGCTCCCGGTCCTGGGGAAGAGAGAATGGGAAGATATGAAGGAGGGGTCCTGCTCCCGGGGATCCCACGGGGATTCTGCCCTGAGCCCCCCGGGAGCACACGGGGAGGGGAGGGGACGGTGGCGTACCCGTTGGGTGATGGCGATGCTCTGCCGCAGGAAGATGCAGGCCGGCCCCACCAGCCCCTGGAGCACCGAGTATCCCTGCATCGGGGGGGTCTGCGCCGCGTCCAGCACGTCCTCAGGGTCCCCTGCGCCGGAGCCTGGAGCGCCCGAGCGTGGCTTCCCATCCTGCGGGTGGAGCAGGCGTCAGCGGCGAGGGGGGGGGGGCGAGCAGGGACCCTCCCTTCCTCCTCCTCCTGCCCCGCGGGTTGTCGCAGCCTTGCCGTGCCTTGGGGAGCCGCCGCTCAGGGGTCTTGGTGCAGTTGCCCATGGCTGGGGGCTGCCCCCGCGCCGCAGGACATGCCTGGCCCCGGGGGGGCTGGCTGGCGCAGACCGCGGGGCTGCCACCGGGGATTTGAGGTTTTTATGGAATATCTGGGGATATGCAGGGCAGGCGCGGGGGGGTGGGTGCCGCGCCCGCGTGCATAATCCTCCGGATTATTCCCCGCTCGGCCGCCCTGCTCCAGATGTGGGCAGCCACCCAGCTGTTCCCCAGTCCCGCAGCCTCCCTGCGAAGGCACGCAGCACCCGCGGCACCCACCGCGCCCTGGGCCCGTCCCCGCAGCCGGTTACCTGCCCAAAAGCGGGGGGCGGCCGGGGCCCCGGCTCCTCGGCAGCCCGCTGAAGCTCCACGGGGGACGCAGCACTACGGCTTAATCTCCCCTGGCTGCCCGCAGTGCCGGCGGTGCCGGGACCCCTGAGCCGAGGGGCCGGGCGGGAGCCGCGGGCCCCCCTCCGGCCGAGGCCGTGGCGCCGGGGGGTGCCCCGGCAGGCGGGGGGCGCGGGGCTGCTAGTGCCGCGCCGCTGCGGCCCGCGGAAGAGGAAGAACATCCCGCCCGCTCCTGCTCCTTCTCCTTCTCCCCACGACCGGGACCGAGCAGGAGGAAACCAGATCGCCCCGGACCCGCGCCCGTCCCTCGCAGGGACGAGGCCACCGCCGTCCCCGGGACCCGCCGCGGAGCGCAAGAGATCGGGTGGAGCGCAGCGACCCCCCGGGGCGCTGGGGGGGGAGCGGGGCGCCCCGGGGGGCTCCAGCGGGGGCGGACGGGGGGCTCCGGTTTCAGCGCCGAAACCCGACCCGGGCCGGGCGCGGGGCACGTGCCAGCGCGCCAACAGCCAGGCCACGCCCCCTCGGCGCCGCGAGCCCGCCTTGTGACCGCGCCCCCCGCTCCGGCCCCGCCCTCTCCGCGCGGCCCCGCCCCAAACCTACCCTGGTCCGGCCTCTCTCGTGGCGTCACTGCAGCGCCGCCGGCGCTCCCCCTGACGTCACCGGGGGGCGGCTGAAGGTGACGGTGGTGGGTCCTGGTGCCGGTGGCCCCCGCCATGGCCGGCAGGCAGCTCCTGGCGCTGCGGCGCCTGCCCGCCGCCTCCTTCTCGGTAAGCGGGGACGGGGCGGGGAGCGCCGGGACCGTGCGGTACCGCTCCCGGTGTTCCCGGCGCTGAATCCGTGTGTCCCCGCAGACGGCGCCCAAGAAGACGCAATTCGGGTCGCTGCGGGATGAGGACCGGATCTTCACCAACCTCTACGGGCGGCACGACTGGCGGTGAGTAGCGGGAGCAGCATGGGGAGAGCCGGTGCCCCGTGCCCAGTGCCAGCGTGCCCGGTGCCACCGTGCCCGGTTGCCCGCAGGCTGCGGGGCGCGCTGCGCCGCGGCGACTGGTACAAGACGAAGGAGATCCTGCTCAAGGGCGTGGACTGGATCCTCGGCGAGATCAAAACCTCGGGGCTGCGGGGCCGCGGCGGCGCCGGGTTCCCCACCGGGCTCAAGTGGAGCTTCATGAACAAACCCCCGGACGGGAGGTGAGAGCGGGACCGCCTACAGCTCCGGTACCGCGGCCCCGGCCTGCGGGGAGCCGGCCCCCTGACGGGAGCTGCCCGCAGACCCAAGTACCTGGTGGTGAACGCGGACGAGGGCGAGCCGGGCACCTGCAAGGACCGTGAGATCATGCGGCACGACCCGCACAAGCTGCTGGAGGGCTGCCTGGTGGCGGGGCGGGCCATGGGCGCCCGCGCCGCCTACATCTACATCCGCGGGGAGTTCTACAACGAGGCCTCCAACCTGCAGGTACAGGGAGAGCGCCCCACAGCCACCCCACACCGGCGGGGCTCGGGGCGCTCCGGGGCTCACCCCCTGCCCCCTGCAGGTGGCCATCCGCGAGGCCTACGAGGCCGGGCTGCTGGGCGGCGATGCCTGCGGGTCGGGATATGCCTTTGACGTGTTCGTGGTGCGCGGCGCCGGCGCCTACATCTGCGGGGAGGAGACGGCGCTCATCGAGTCCATCGAGGGCAAGCAGGGGAAACCCCGCCTCAAGCCCCCCTTCCCCGCTGACGTGGGTACGGCGCCACAGCTCTGTCCCGAGTTCCCAGCTGCCGCCCCAAAACAACTGTCCCCAGGACACCGTCCTGCTGCAGGGACAACACCACAGGCAACACCACATCCATTAAGAGCTCCCACTGTTTCATAGAATGGTGTGGGTTGTAAGGGAGCTGTCTCATTCTACCCCGCTACCATGGGCCACATACCACAATCCCAGGTTGCTCCAAGCCCTGTTGAACTTGGCCTTGGACACTTCAGGGATGCAGCAGCCACAGCATCTTTGGGCCACTTTTGCCAGGGCATCACCACCCTCACAGGGAGGAATTTTTTCCTGATGTTTCCCCAGGTGTGTTCGGCTGCCCCACCACGGTGGCCAACGTGGAGACGGTATCGGTGGCCCCCACCATCTGCCGGCGCGGCGGCGCCTGGTTCGCCAGCTTCGGCCGGGAGCGGAATTCTGGCACCAAGCTCTTCAACATCTCAGGGCACGTCAACACGCCCTGCACGGTGGAGGAGGAGATGTCGGTGCCGCTGAAGGAGCTCATCGAGAAACACGCCGGTGAGCGCCGCGCTGGGCCGGGCTGCAGCAGGGCCGGAGCTGCCTGTCCTGACCCTCCTCTTTGCAGGAGGCGTCCGCGGGGGCTGGGACAACCTGCTGGCCGTCATCCCGGGTGGCTCCTCCACACCGCTGCTGCCCAAGTCTGCGTGTGAGACCGTGCTGATGGACTTCGATTCCCTGGTGCAGGCGCAGAGTGGGCTGGGCACGGCCGCCGTCATCGTCATGGATAAATCGGTGAGGGATGGGCTCCCCCGGCTCCCCCAGCCACGGTGGGACCCTCGCCTTCCTCACCCTCCCTCTCTTCCCAGACTGACATCGTCAAAGCCATCGCGCGCCTGATTGAGTTCTACAAGCACGAGAGCTGTGGGCAGTGCACCCCATGCCGGGAAGGTGAGTGGGGGCCGGGGCTGAGGGGCTGGGGGCTGCGGGGACTGCAGGGACCCATCCCCATCCCAATTCCTGCAGGCGTGGACTGGATGAACAAGGTGATGGCGCGGTTTGTGCGGGGTGACGCGCAGGCCGCCGAGATTGATGCGCTCTGGGAGATCAGCAAGCAGATTGAGGGACACACCATCTGCGCCCTGGGTGATGGTGCAGCCTGGCCCGTGCAGGTGAGGGGCCCGGAGGGTTGGAGGGGCCAGCAGCCTTCCCCAACACCATTAACCACTCCTCTGCTCCATGCAGGGCCTCATCCGCCACTTCCGCCCCGAGTTGGAGGAGAGGATGCGGCGCTACAACGAGGCCAAAGCCCAAGCGGCATCGGCGTAAGGATCCACCACCACGCGCCTCCCTCGTCCTGCTTGGAAGGGACAAGGAAGGGGTTTCTGGGGTGCTGGCAGCACTCAGAGGCTTCTCAATAAATGCTGCTGTGCTCCCAGGCTCTGCTGTGGACATTAAATAGTAGGAAGGGACTGACGGGGCAGAGGGCCTCAAGGTCCTGCTGCCCCTGGAGCATGAGATCACTAGGGATCATGGGGTCACAGAGATGGAGCCTGAGGGGAGATCCTGGATTTCCATGAGGCTATGGGTGGGGCAGAGGCAATGGCTGTGGGGTACTAACAGACACAGTCCCCTCCTTGGGGACCCCACACTCCCTGTCCCCGCCGCAGTGGCACCAGGACTCCTCCTCCTGTGCCCGTGCCAAGGGACAGCTGTCCTAGCCCCAGTCCACAACTCGGAGCCCAGGGCAGTTCCAAACATGGCTTTTACTGAATCACAGTGTGCGACATCCCTGCTGGGCTCAGAGCCGTTTCCCCCATGCATGGTGGAGAACCGAGGCAGCCCAGAGCCGCCCCTGCCCGCTCAGGCCGGGGCTTTCCGGGGGGGCACGCGGGTCTTCCTGCGGTAGCGGCCGGGCACCAGCAGCTCCAGGGTCAGCTCGGTGATGATGGCTGTGAGCCCCCAGACCTTGTGGGGGCCGTTGAGGAACACGGGCAGGGTGTATCCGTAGCCGCTGGCCGTGCGGAAGTGGGTGTAGCCCTGGTTCTCCTCGCGGAGCAGGTGTGCCAGGGGCAGGGTGAACACCTCCTCCACCTGTCAACACAGACTGCCGTGACTGGAGTGGCTACCACGGGAAGGGGAGCAGCCCTGGGGAGGAGCCACTCACCTCATCAGGGTTGGGGTTCAGTGTCAAGGCCTCGAGTGACCCCAGGTTGGCCACGATGGGCGCCACGGTCATTCCATGCTGGAAGGTGTGTCAGTGAGGGACAGGGTGACACCCCCTCCCCAAAGTGCCCATGCCTTCACCCACTGCACCCAGTACAGGCACCCACCCTGTGTGTCACCCCCTCACCAGTGCTACTGCCTTGTGTCCCGTCACCTTGAATTCCCAGAATTCTTGTCACCCGTATCCCTGTTGACCTGTCCCTGTCACCCAGAATCGTCATCACCTGTAACACCTGTCACCCGTGTCCCTGTCCCCCTGAATCTGCCACACATGACCCTGTTGCTTTGTCCCCGTCATCCATGACCCTGCTGCCTTTTCCCTGTCATTTCAATCTGCTGCTGCCTGCAACCCCCCCTCACCTGTGTTCCCATCCCCCTGGACCCCAGTCACCTGCACCCTGTCACCTATCTCTTGCCTTGTCTCTGTCACCCAGAACCCTCGCTCTGTCCCCTGTGTCCCTACTGCTTTATCTCTGTCAACTGAACCCCTTGCTTCTTTGTGTCCCTGTGGCCTTATTCCTGTCACATCTTGTTCCTGTCACCTGTGCCGCTGTCACTCTAAAGCCATCACGCCAGAACCTTTGTCCCCGTCACCTCGAACCCGTCACCCGTGACCCTGTTGCCTTACCCCTGTCACCCGTGACCCTGCCGCCCTCCCTGTCACCTTGAACCCATGCCCTGTCCCCGCACGCCCTTGTCCCCGCGCCTCCAAGCCCCGCCGATCCCCGGTACCCGGTCGGGCAGCGTCCGAAGCTGTCCCCAGACGCTGGTGGCTGCCACCGTCACCCCTAGTTCCTCCCGCGTCTCCCGCAGAGCCGTGGCCACCGCGTCCCCGTCCGCCGGGTCCCGCCGCCCACCGGGGAAGCTGCGGGAGGGATCGGGGGCTGGAGTCAGGGCCGGCCCGGCCCCGGTGCCCGCTCCCCCCGCCGGTACCTGACGTCGCCGCTGTGGGGGCCGGCGAGGCGGCGGGAGCGGAGCGTGAAGAGCAGCGCGGGGCGGCCGCGCACCGAGCACAGCGGCACCAGCACCGCGGCCGCCGCCGCCGCGCCCCCCGCGCCCGCCGCCGCCAGCCGCGCCCGGCACCGCCGCTCGCTGCCGCCGCTCAGCACATCCCCGGCGTCCCCGGCACCGTCGGCACCGCCCGGGCCCGCCATGGCGCCGGCACGGGGCGGGGAGGAGCGGCGAGGGAGGAGGGAGGCGGGGAGGGACCGGCACCGCCCCCCGCACCGAGCCCGTCCCGCCGCGGCCCGTCCGTGCCGAGGGTGAGGCAGCCCTGCCCAGGGTGCGACGGCCTCCTCCGGTGCGGAACGGACCCGGCCGGGTATGAAACCACCGCCGGCTTGGCCATGTCCCGCCTAGTGTGCGACAGCCGCCCCCAGGTGTGTGACCCACGTCCCACCTTCGCGGTGTCCCTGCCAGGTGTGCGAGTCCTGCTCCAGCCCCCACCGGGTGAGCAACAACTCCTGCCAGCTGTGCCACCTACCCTCCAGCTTTGCCAAAACCTTCCGGCTCTGCCGGCTGTGCAAGGCCTGCTCCAGCCATGCTATATCCCTCATCACGTGTGCAGCAGCCCCTGCCAGATGTGCAATGACCCCCCCCCCGAGTGTCCCTCTTGCTGGTGTGTGACAGCCCCTGCCACCGGTGTGACCCCAGCTCCCCAGCCCCACACACCCCCCGGGTGTGCAAACCTCTGGCCCAGTGTGCAATGCTCACCTCTGCCCCCCCAGGGCCTTGCAAGGGGTCTTCAAGGGGCCCAACAAGCCCTTAACAGGCATCCAACAGCCCCTTCCAGGCATCCAGCAACCCCTTCCAAGCATCCAACAACCCCTTCCAAGCATACGTCCCCCCCACTTCTGACAGCCCCCATGTGCCAGCAAGTGCCTGGGCTTGTCAGGGAATTTCTGCTGTGGAAACAGCTTCAATGGTGTTTGAGGTTGGGAAAAGGCTCCTGGATAAATCAGGGAATGCTGGTGACCGACCAGCCCCACTTCCCAGGAAACCCCAATGGACAGAGACTCTCACACCTGCATCTTGACCTCTCAGCAGGAAATGATTTTTAAAAAACTGTATAGAAATCATCACTCTCCATGATTCTTTGCTTCCAGAGCCCGCCATTGGCTCCACAATCCCACTCCCGTCTCCAGAATCAGCGGAACCTCTGCTCCTCCCACACATATCGCTTCCCTGCTGGAACCTTGCGCAAGAACAGGCTGTTCCCTCGGCTCATGTTGCCCTGGAAAGGGAAAACGACCATGGAGGGGCCACTAAATGTCCAGGGTGGCCTCTCCAAACCCCATGGGGCTCCCACCTGGCTCCTTCTCCATGTCCCTGGTGTCTGGAGCATCCCAGCTCCAGCACTTACCTCCCTGTGCAGCTGGCTCCAGCAATCCAGCCAGGAGGAATAGGTGGGTGCATAGGGAAGGAGACCCCCGGCCAACCTGGGGAAGGGAGGAAAGACCCACCAGGAATTATTCCCACCCGGGAATGACCCATTCCCTCTGTTGCTCCACACTGGGTTGAACCCCAGAACAACCCTCTCCCAATTTAAGCACGGAGGGATCAATACTGTGGAGCACTGGCAGCACCTTTCCACCTGGGAATTTCGGTAAGGTGGTCCCAGGAGCTGATCTGGGGCTGAGGGACGCAGGGGTCAGCGGGAGCAGGGACTCACCCGCAGTTGTTCACGGCCATCAGGTTGGAGACCAGGACGAAGGGGTAGGTCAGCATGCTGGCAAAGAACTGCAGGAAAAACGGGAATCGGTGGGATGCTCCCTCTTCCCTTCACATCGGGAGAACCCCTCAGAGTTTCAACCCAGAGAGGAAGTCCACTCCTGCCACCTCCACAGGGTGACATATGTCCTCCACGGAGCATCCCTTGGCCTATGGGCTAATCCGGCTGATCCCAGCCTGGCAGCCGCACGATTCCAGGAACACACCCCTCCCTAGGGAAAGGATCCACTCCCTACTCCTGGCTGTACTCACCCCAGTGACTGCCTGGGAGTAGCTCTTCATCTCAGTCATGGTGGAGACCTGAGGGAGGAGCAACAGCACCTGAATCCCCCCCCCAAAATGGGATCGTGGCTCCCAGAACATCCCTGGAGCTGCCCCCCATGAGCTCCCAGCACTCGGGATCCCGGAGCAGAGCCTACCCCGTTCTCCAGCGCGTACGTGTTGATGAGGTAGGCCAGCATGTTGCACAGCCACAGGGAGAGGATGTCCCCAAGGAGCCGTGGGATGAGGCCGCTGCAAGGGAACAAACAGTGGGAATGACGGCCCAGGGTTGGGATCCGGCTGCGTGGAGAGCTGGGAACAACTGGTTTGGGGCAGGTTGAGGAGGGAACAGCCATCCCTGGGAGCGGGGATGCTTGGGTGAGTGATTCAGAGCTGCTGGAGGGATTCAAGGTACTCCCAGGAAGGCTTTGGGACCTTCCCACCGCTGCCACCCCTGCCGTGCCCCTCCCTGCCTTCTCGGCACTCACGCGAAGAATCCCAGGATTCCTTCTTCCCGGTAGATTGTGGCGAAGGCGCTTAGTGTCCCGCTGGGATAGGGAGGAAGAGGAAGGATAAAGTCAGGGGGGTGAATCCCTGGCCCCCCAGAGCACCCAGAGCCCCCAGGCCGTACCTGTACTTGGTCTCGCGGCCGATGAACTGCACCATGCAGCGCAGGGTGATCACTGCGGTGACACAGGGGGACACGGGGGTAACAGGAGGCACCTGGCACTGCTCCCCCGGTCCCCTGGGGTGGAGGGACACCTACCGTGGAAGGGGTGGGTGATGAGGGTGGCAGCAGAGCGGGCGACCATCTCCTGGGAGGTCTGGGAACAAAGGGAGCCTCAGCAGGAGGGGACAGGGATGTGACATCCCACTGCCTTCCTCCTGCTGCTCCTCACCTCCTTGAGCACCTGCTCCAGTGAGGACTCCTTCCTCTTGGCTCCAGGCTGGAGGGAGAAGGAACAGTCAGGTGGGAACAGCTGCCTGGAGAGGGGAGGCTGTCCCCAGGGTGGGGGTGGAAGCTCCGGATGCAGGGTTGGGGCTGCCCAAATCCGGGGGCCATGGGGAGGAGGGAGAGAGGGAAGAGAAAGGGGAGGAGGAGGAAAGAACGGAGAGAAAATAGGGAAAAAGAAGGAGGGAAAGCATGGAGAAGGGAAAAAGGGCAGAAGAACAGAATGAAGGAAAGAAGGAAGGAGAGAGAGAAGAGGGGAGAGGAAAGAAAAAGAGAAGGAGAAAAAGGAGAAAGAAATGAGGGAAAGAAGAAAAGAAAGAAAGGATAAGAGAAGACTAGAAGAACAGAGAAATAAAGGGAGAAAGGAGGAGATGGGAAAGGAAGGGAAGGGAAGGATGCATTCCCTGTGGGAAGCACCTCTGCACCCACCTCAGCCTGCTCGGCCTCCTGGTACCGCTGTGGAGCAAAGAGCAGGGTCAGCGCAGGGTCAGCACCGTGCGGGGAGCCAGGGGGCCCCGGTGTCCCCCCGTCCCGGCGGCAGAACCCCCGGTTCCCGCAGCGCCCCGGGCCCGGCGCCCCGCCCGTGCCGGTACCTGCAGCACTTTGCTGTGCACCACGGTGCCGATGGCGCTGGAGCAGAGGCGGGGGGCGAGGCCTTTAAAGAGTCCTGCTCTCCCGTCCACCTTTACGATGTGCTTGGCTGGGGACAGCGGGGACCGTCAGCCCGGGGGGGACCCCACGGCGGCACCGGGACGGCGCCGGGGCGGCCCCACCAAGGCGGACTCACCGTAAGAGAAGAGGCCGGGCAGCTGATACACCTGGCGGCCGAAGATGTTCCTCCCCAGGGTGGGCGGCAGCGGCTCGTAGCCCACCTGCAGCGGGAACCGGCAGGCTGTATCCCCCGCGCGGCCGATACCGGGCCCGGTACCCCCCTCTCAACCCCGCCATTCCCGCCCTTACCTGCACCAGCACCTTCACGTACATGAGCGGCTGCGAGAGCACGGTGAGCCCCGAGCCCAGCAGCACCTGCGAAGCCGCGTCCGCCATGGTGCCGCCCCGGCGTCACGGCACAGAAGGACACGGCCACGGCTGCCGCCGCTTCCGCTTCCGCCTCCCGGTATTTCCGGCGCCGCCGTGACGCGCTTCCGGCCGCTGGGGGGCGCCCTGGGAGTGCAGCGGCTGCCATGGAAACGGCCGGAGGCGCGGCGGGGCTGTTGCCATGGCAACGGGGTCTGGGGCACCCACGGCGCCTGCGGGGACACCATAGTGACAGGGGGGACAGTGGGGTCACAGGGCTGAGGAGTCACCCGGGTGGCAGAGCTAGCACCAAACATCCTTACAACCCAAGATGACACCATGGTGGCAGGGCTGAGGTGATACCAGGCAATGGAGGGGACATGCTGGTGGCAGGGCCCAAGGTAGCACCACAGGCATAGGCTGACACCATGGTGGTGTCACGGGGTTGGGTGCCAGCAAGATTCTGGCCGAGCTTGGGGACAAGGAGACTCCTGAGGGGACATCAAAATGAAAACAGGCAGCACCAGGCATAGACATGGAGGTGGCAGCACCTTTACTGCCGAGCACAGGCGCAGCAGCGTAAGGTCACCACATGAACAGTGAGGGGACGTGCCCTGTCCCTGGGCCTGTGCCCACCCCGCTGCCAGGATGGCCCCATGGCTGGATCCTGGGAAGAGTCACTGGTGGCAGCACGGTAGCAGGGGCTCAGTGGGGGCTTGCGGTGTGTCACCACACTTGTGCTGCTGTCCAGCTGATGCCTTCCCATGGTGGCACAGCGGCCATTCCCTGCTTCAGGTGCCGTGGGAAGGGCCACTCCAGAGTCAGCTCCAAGCACTGCTCCTGCGATGGCACGGGGGCCATTCCCTGCTCCAGCTGCCCTGGAATAGGTGACACTGGAGCTGGCTCTGGGCTTCTCTCCCACACTGTCACCTCCACTCTGGACACCAGGAAGAACTGGATGCCTGCGGGTCCCAGCCTGGGGGGCACAGGAGAGGTGTCAGACCCACTTGAGGGGTGGGACAGCACTGGGGACAAATGTCCCTGCAGGACTGTCCCCTGGGGGCCTGGCTGACCTATAGTGGCTCCAGGCTCACCGGGATAGTGGTGCGGCTCCGCTTTGTTTGGCGCAGGACATTCCTTGCTCTCCGTCTCTGCAGCCGCTTCTTCCTGTGTGGCTCCATCTGTGCCAGTGGTAAAGTGGCACTGGGACATCTGCACCCTCTGTTACTGTGTTCCACCCTGGCTCTGCATTCCCTGCCACCTCAAAATCAGTGGCACATGGAGACTCACCTGTTGGCTGGGGCTGTGGAAGTCATCTGGGATCCCGTCAGACACGGAACTGTCAGAGCCACTGGTGCTGCAGGGAGCAAGAACCATCTGTAGCCCCCAGTGGCACCAGGGGATGACATGAGGTGACAGGGGATGACATACCTGGACTCAAGCTCTGAGGGGGACACATCACTCCAGCTGCCTCCAGAGCCTGGCCCACGACCCATCCGCTGCTGCAGCAGTGCATCCGCTTCCACCAGGCACTGCTGGAGCTGCGGGACAGTACCAGTGTCATGGTGTCACCATGGTCCCGTGGCACCAGGAAACCCTGGGCCAGGCCCAAGCCCACCTTGGTAGGTGCAGGGTCGCAGAAGTCGAGCAGGGTGTCACAGAGGAGGCAGCCCAGTGACTCGAGGTCCTCCACGCTAAAGTGGGAGCTTCTCCCAGCTGGAGGAGACAGGGAAAAGGAAACAAGGGCAGCTTCCCAGCCCAGGACCACCCCACTGGAATTGTCCCCGTGGCTGTGGCAGCCCCTCACCCAGTGTGGAGCCACTGAAGGCCACCTCCAGGGTGTAGCTGTGGGAGACGCCCAGGCGCCACATGGAGACCCGGCCTGTCCCCTCTTTGCTCTTCTGCACCTGGAACTTGCAGCTGGAGAAGGAGAACTGGAGGCCCCCAGGGTCAGAGCAGTCTCAGCCACACAGGGACAACTTGGGAAGCAGCACATGGGCTGCATTCCCACTGCCACCACAACATGTGGCTCTGAGGCATCTGTGTCCCACCTTGTCAGGGGCGTTTTTGCTCAGCATTAGGGGGAACACTCGCTGGCGCAGCCGTGTCCCTGTACCATCCCCGCCGCCATCGCAGCCATACATGAACACGTTGTTCTTCCTGCTGTGCCCATGGAAGTCGCAGTACAGCACCACCTCCCGCTCTGCCAGCTCCCTGCACACATCGGGATATGGCCACCAGCACCGCCACAGGAGTGGCCCTGTGCCACCAGCTCCCCACGCCCACCTCACCTCTGGACCATGGCCCGCAGGTGCCACACGCCGGGGAAGGAGCCGGGAAGCGCCTTCCCATAGGCCCTGTTGGGATCCCGTCCTGCCAGGGAGCAGCGGGAGTTGCCCACCACCACCCCATCGGGGTTGAGCATCGGCACCACTTTGAAGACGAAGAGGCGGCGCAGGAGCTGCGCATCCTCGTGGGGGCTCAGCAGGAAATCCAGGAATCCCCGCATGGCCCAGGAGCCGCCACTCTCACCAGGGTGCACGCGGGCGCTCAGCACCACTGCCCGCTTGCCGGCCGTGCCACCCGGGCCGGTGATGGTCAGCAGGGGCACGGTGTTGCCAGCCAGGCTGTGGCACAGTGCCCGCACCGTGCAGTACCGTGAGCGCGCCGGGTCGGCCGCCAGCGCGCGCAGGTAGCGCCCCAGATCCGAATAGGTGTAGGGGTAGCCGGCGGCAAAGAAGCAGGTGTCACCATCATGGGGGAAGCGCATAGTCCAGCTGAGCCGGAACAGCGGTGGCTCCCCTGCGCTGCCACGGTAATAGCAGACATCGGTCCCGACCCGGCGCCAGCCTATGCCACAGCTCTGGGCATCCTGCTGGGAATAGAACAGCGGCCGCAAGCCCTGGCCATAGAGGCTCTTGGGCTTGGCCATGTTGGCAATGGTGAAGCGGTAGAGCGGCTCCTGCCGCGTGTTTTGGACACGGAAGTAGAACCACTGTGTGTGTTTGGCCGTGTACAGGTCTGGCCGCAGCATCAGCACGTACTCGTAGGGACCCCTGTGTGGAGGGAAGGGCAGCGCTCCAGCTCCAGCCTGACACCAGAGGCCCCATGGCCCCCTGCCCTCTCTCTTACACCTTGATGGCCTTCTGGAGGTTCCCACTCTCAAAGCGGGACTCAAAGAGCAGCGTGGTGTCCTGGGGACCCTCCAAGGGGGCTGCTGGCGAGGAGAGTGGCCCCGGGGCTCCTCCAACCCGAGCACGAGTAAAGCAGGAGCCTTGGAGCACTGTGGGGGGAGCAGGGACAGTGGTGGGGGTCTGGGGAGGGCAGAGGCACTCAGGGGTGCTGCCTGTGCTCCCTTACCTGGGCTGGAGTGGTAGACAATAGTGCCCTGCTCCTCACCAAGGGTGCACAGGGCCTGCTCCTGGCCCATGGGTGGGCAGAAGGGCTCTGGTTTGGGGGGGACCCACTCTGGGAGAGGGGGGGGACACAGAGAAAAATGCCATACACACAATAGGGGTCTGGCACAGGGGTGAGGCAGGGGACAGCTGGAGCATCCCCTCACCGATGTGCTCAATTGTCTCTGGGATGACTTCACACTCCACAGGCCAGCGAGGAGCAGGGAGGGAGAACAGAGCCTGTGGTTCTCCTGGAGACCTCCAGGGCTGCCTTAAGGGGGCCAGTCTGCCCTGGTGGGGCGTCTGCACCACCCTGGGGTCTGCAAGAGCACCAGGAAAGGCTGGGGGCCTCCATTGTGGTTGGGGTAGGGGCACCCCACAAAACCAAGGCAGGGACAGGGAGAAGCCCTCCCTCCACACTTGCTGTGCTAGGAGGACGCTGTGCTCAGGGGGCTGTGAGGGGATGCAGGGTCTCACTCACGGTTTGGCTCGCGCCCAGGACCTCGTTGCCAGCCAGGGTCGGTGTTGCCCATGGTGGAGGCCTTGGGATGCTGCCCGGAGGGTTCCTCCGGGGACATGGCAGTCTCTTCCCTGCCTGTCTTCTCATCTTGGGGAGAACAGCGCTGCAGCCAGGGGGCAGGAGGGGACACAGCCCAGGGACAGGAGGGCACAGCGGCCAGGGCTCACCTCGGAAGTAGCCATAGAAGCGCAGGTGGGTGCGGATGAAGCTGTCATAGGGCTTCAGGAGCTGTCCTCCCCTGAACCCCCGCAGAGCTCCCTCCCTTCCCTGGGCAGCGCAGCGCCCTGCGGGCTCCATGGCTGTGAGAGCCCTGGAACAGCAGAGGCAGCGTCAGGGCTGGGCTAGCACCCGGTTGCTGAGCTACAGGGAGGAATGGGGCAGTCCTGGAGCAGAGCTGGGCAAGGAGCCAGAGGGATTTCGCAGTCATTAAAGTTGGAAAAGACCTCGAGGATTATTAAGCCCAACCTGCGACCAATCCCCACCTCAACACCCAGACCAGAGCACTGAGGTGTTCATGTCATTCCTTGTCATTCCATGTCCAGTCATTCCTCGGATACTGCCAGGGCTAGGGACTCAATCACACTTTTGAGCAGCCCCTTTGATGCCTGACACCACTTTCTATGAAGAAATTCCTCCTCTCATCCAACCTCAACTTCTCCTGGCAGAGCTTGAGGCTGTTTTCTCTTGTCCCGTCCCTTGTAGCAGAGCCTGACGCACCCCCTGGCTGTATCCTTCTCTCAGGGAGTTGTGGAGAGCCAGAGGGTCGCACCAAGCCTCCTTCACTCCAGGCTGAGGACCCCCAGCTCCTCCTGGTGCTCCATACCCTTCCTCTGCTCCATTCCCTTCTTTGGACAGCCCCTCTTACCACGAGGGCTCCAGATTTGTCCCCAGGTAGAGTGGAGGCCACCTCCACTGCTGGAGGTAGCCCAGCAGTGTCAGAACAGGGGATGGGCCCGTGGCCACACCAATGCTGGGACAGCCCAGGTGCCATCAGCCTCTTGTCCACCTGGGCTCCTGTTCAGCTGCTCTCACCAGCACACCCAGGGCCTTTCCCAGCTTTCCAGCCTCTCTTGCCCCAGCCTGGAGCATTCAACAGGGTTTGTGTGACCCAAGTGTAGGACCTGGCACTTGACCTTTACCCTCAGCCCTTCAATCCAGCCTGTCCAGTTTCCTCTGCAGAGCCTTCCTGCCTCCACAACCCACACACCCACCCAACTTGTAATAATGGATTACAGGGGGCTGTTGTGCTCCCCATCCCCATCTACCACCTGCCCTCAGCAGAATCAGTGAGATGGCACTTCCCAAACTGCTACAATTTATTGGACAATGGTCAAAGGAACTGTACATCTGTAAAAAAAACCAAAACAAAAAAACCCCAAGAGGTGGGCACGGCACTGCATGCCTCATGTGCTCGAGGCTGTTTTCCTCCGCTTCAGCCGTGACCGCCAGTCCTCTGGCAGTGCCTCGAAGTTGGCATTTCTCTCGGCCATGCCACTGCAGGGATAAAGCAGAATGTCAGCACCCAGCTGGCCCTCTCATGGACCCCCTCTTTTACAAGGGACCAGGAAATGTCCTGGTGCCAGCCCCCGGGCTCTGTACCTCATCAGCTGCTGCTGCTTCCACTCCTCGATGCGCCGCTGGGCTGTGGTCTCCCGGTCCTCCTCGCTGGAGCTGGAATTCTCCTCCTCATCCAGCTCCCGCTGGATACTTTGCCACTTCTTCACTAGCGATGGCATCTTTGTCTTGCCCTTCTTGCCCTGTGCCACAAAAATAACAGTGGTGAGTGTGGCTGGAAAGGAAGGAGGGAAGGAACAGTGTCAGTGTGAGACCTTCTGGCCTACCTTGTCCTTGCGCCCCTTCCTCGGCTTCTCCTTCTCCGGAGGCGGCGGCGCCTTGGGGGTGGGCGGTGGGGGTGTCTGTGGGGGTGGCGGGGGCGGTGGCTGCTCGGCTGCAGTGCCCGTGGCTGGCAGGGCTCCCCGAGCTGGCACCGGCTGCGTGGTGGCCGTGGTGGCCGGGCTGACGGGCACGGCGCACTCCGAGTATCCCATCATGGAAGGCGCGGCAGGTCCCGCCACACCCAGGTAGCTGGACTGCAGCCCCAGCGCCGTGGGCTGAGGGCCAGCGTGGCCCGGAGCCATGCGGAGGTTGGGCCGTCCCTGGATCTCGCTCTGGAGGCGCTGGCGTGGCCTTAGGGAGGCCAGGGGCACGGCTGATGGCTGGTACTTGCCCGTGGCCATCAGGGGCTGGCTGTAGATGACGGGGCAGCTGCCAATGGTGGCCGTGCGCTGCATCAGCCCTGGGCTCATCTCCACTGCTTTCCTCTTTTGTGGCTTGGCCGAGAGCAGCGGGGCTGGGCTCGGTTCGACGGTGGCCTGGAAGAGAGTGCTGAGGTGAGTGTGGAGCCAGGAGCACCATTACACACCCATTTCCCAGAGTCTCACACTCTGGAATCAGTGGAGCCCTGGCTCCAGTGCTCACCTGGCTGCTGCTGGCAGCAGGGCGCACTAGGGACTTCAGGGGAGCATCTTCCTCTGTTCCTGGGGCTGGTGGCTCCTCACCCCCCTCATCTTCCATCTCCACTTCCTGGATCTCCCCATCTTCTCCAGGTGGTGGGGGTGGCGGTGGAGGTGGCGGGGGCGAGTCTGGGGGGGGTGGAGGCGGTGGAGGCATTTCCAAAGGCAAGGGAGGTTGGAGGACTGGGACAGAGGACTGAAGCAGAGTCCAAAATGGAGTGAGCGGCATGAGAGACGTAGCAGGAACTTGGCCTGAGAAGGATTCCTTACAAAGGGAGCCTGAAGAACAGACATTGACACAGGCTTGAATGCATGGCCTACAGTCTGTACCACCTGCTCTTGCCCACGGTCCCGCTTGGAGGCACCACCACTGTGGACTGCCCTGTCCCCACCCCGCGCTCTGGGGCCAGGACCTTCCCGCCAGCAAGGCGTACCTGCGGGGCGCTCGGCGGGCCCCTCGGCGTGCTCTCCTTTGTCTTTGGGAGGTGGCTTTGGAGGACTGTCGGGTTTTCTGTCGGCGGCACCTTGCTGTCCCTCCTCTTCGTCCTCCCCATCGGGGAACTCCCACTGCGACTCTCCCGAGCGCTCGTTAACATAGAAATAGCGTCTATGCTCCCTAGATCACAAGAAAGAGAAGGAGGCTTCAGCTTCCCTTCTCCGCCCCCGACACTCCAAGGCGGGCCTGCCCACGACAGCAGTGCGCTCTCGCAGGGGAGACCCTCGTGCAGCAGGGCTGCCGCTCTCCCACACACAACAAACAACTTTGAGGACAGAGGCAGGAGAGGCCCGAGCCGACTCGCTCAAAGCTATTTGCTATCGCTGGCTGCGGGAACGTCGCCCTGAGCCCCCCCGCTCCGAGGGAGAGGAGGGCCGGAACGCTGGCAACGTCTCGCTAACATTGGGACTTTCAGCACGGCCTTGGCTGAAAGTCGCCCTCCGAGAAGAGGCACAGGGGAACAGCCCAATGGAGGGAAGCGGCTGCCCCCCTACCCCATGGTGCGCAGAGTTTTTTATGATACTCTTGGTGTCAAACACACAGTGAATGCTAGAGAGAGGGAGCGGATCTGGGAGCTGAAAAACAAAAGAGCAAAGATTTCAAACAAAGGAAAATTAATCAAGAAAGCCAAATAGACAAAGAAATGTTTGGGTCTGACCTGCTGGCAGGAGACAGAAATCTTGTTCTTCATTCCGTCGGTGAGTTGAAGTTTGTCCTTTGGAAGAGCTGTTGGTCAGAAGAGTTGATCCAGAGATCCTGCAAAGTTCACAGAGCTCTCGCATGCGCGACCCCCCAGGCCCGCCCTCCACAGCGCTGGACACTCGCGAGAGGCACAACCAGCTCTGTCCGTCAGGGAATCAGCTCCGTCGCAAAGCACTGGGCACTCCGTTTGGATCCTCCAGTTTGGTGGCTGGCCCAAACTCTGCGAGTGCCGGACGTTTCTCTGCCTGCCCAGCACTAACAGAAGCCGCTCTCAGTCTGCCAGAGGGACGGCGCCAGCGTCGTCGGGTGGTTGATGGTCACAAATCATGTCTGAGATGTCAGAGATGAAAGGTGAGAAAGGAGGAGAGCGCGTACCTGTCCCAGTGGCAGGACCAGCCTTTAGGGGTGGCGTTTATTTCGTATTGTTTAAGCTGTTCGGCTGCGTCTTGGAGTTTGCGTTTGAGGTAGTTTCCATTGAGAGCACCTTCTCGCCAGTCTGCAATGCGGGTCTAGAGGGCAAGAACCGGGGGAAGCCGGTGAGGTGGGCTGCCAGGGGCCCTGGGGGGGACAGGACTTGAGGATCGGGAGGCTCCCTTCCGGCACGGGACGCGGGGGGCCAGGAGGAGGAGACCCCGCCTCCGCGCCAAGCCGCGCTCTCCCCCCGCCGAGGAAGGGAAGGCGCCACGAGGCTCACGCAGCACCGGCGCTCGGACGGACGGCGGATTGCATCCGATCCGCTCCGGAACACGAGGCCGGAGCGAGGGGCGAAGGCTCGGTTACCTCTGTCTGCAACAGCAACATGTGGAAGTTGGAGATAGATTGTCTGTTGATGCCCAGGAACTCCAATTTACTAGTCAGAGTATTTGCCAGCTCTCCAATCTGAAACTGCCAGGAAAAAGGGCAGAGTCAAGAGCTGTTCTCTGGGAGCAGCATCGGGCAGCTACGGCCCCGCGGCTCTCGGGACCACCCACAGCCCCTCAGCCTGGAGACCGGGACGTGCCACCCGGGCCCTGTGTGCCTGTCACCCCCTCTGTTAAGTCCTGCTACATCCTGCACCCCAGGGACAGGCAGTGTGGGTGGCTGGGTGACAGCTCCTCCACGGACTGCGCTCGACTCTGTGCGGAAGGACAGCATGGGCTCCGGTAGCTCCGGTACTTTGGAGTTACAGCAGAACCATCGCCATAGCAGATACCTAAGAATGCTTCCCAAATAAATGGGCCAGGATGTCATTCCAGGTTCTGTAAATAATTCCTTTCCAGAGGAACTAGCTGGAAAGCACCAGAAAGGGACAACAGCTCTGGATTTACCCCAGAGCAGAGGCAGCAGCTACATCAAAATTCAGGTCAGCTCATGGCGACCACGGCTACTCAAACCCAGCATCCCATGGAGTGAAACCTCCAATCTGGGGACATGGGGATCCTGACTCCATCCCCCTGACTGGAGGCACTGCATGGAAGCAGCCACAAGCCAGAAGGGAATCCAGAACAGGAATGTCTGCGAGTGGCATCACCACTGCTTTAAGGAGGGTTTTAAAAATATCTATTTTTAACTTCACTCCTCCGAAGAGGCTTTGGAATGTCCACCAAAGCCACCAAGGAAGCATCTGTCTCCAGAGGTGATAGGCCAGACAAGCAAGCCCTAGAGAAGACCAAGGCAGGCATATGAATTCCCATGTTATTGTGTCTCTGGAGAAGCCAGGGAACATCCTGGAGCAGAGGGTGACTTGGGAGCGGTGGCCCCGGCGCAGCTCCTGTAACCAGAGAGATCCCAACCCGATGAGCAAATGGTACTGGTTACCCAGGGAGCTGGCATTCCTCCAACAGCTCTAAGGGAATCCTGCATGGAAAAGCACCACACGGTCTGTCACAGCACCCACTGGGACGAGAAGGAGGAGGGGACTGCAGAGGGGACCAGCAAGTCCAGCCCTGCTACAGGCTTTTATTTCTTTTTATTTAAATAAATTAATTTAAAAATCAGGTCTCAAATGGATACTGCACTGAGGAAGGCTCAGTTTTGGTCTGGGAATGTTACATCTCAAAATCCTTTAAGGAGTTGTTTTACGGGGGAGATAGGAGATTTTTCACAAGGACAAAAGGACCTTCCCTTTCACACCAGAAAAATTATTTAAGTAGTGGGAAATGAGGACAGGGATAGGCAACTCTCACTGCAGGTTCCACCTGGGCTCCACTATGAGCCGGCGATTCCCCATCTGCCACAGGGAGGTGACAACACTTCCAACGTCACAGAATAACTCCAGAGCCAAATTTTATGCTGGAGATCTTAGGTAACAAGTGGCATGGGGACTAAAGGACAAACAGGAAAGATGTCTCCTACTGCTCTGTCATACTGCCCTAGAGCCAGGAGCTCTGCTATAGATCAGGGAACTGATCCAGTGCAGCCAAAGGAGCAAACCAAGGCTCAGAGAAGAGCTATCAGCAGGATGCTGCAGAAATCCCCAGGGCTTCCCCAGCTTGTATCTAAGAGTAATGCCGGGCGAAGGGCAGAGCGGTACCGTCAGCCTCAAGAAACGGAGAGATTACGGACGAGGAGTCTTCAGCCTGGAAACGGGACGACTGACCGGGCCAGAGACTGGAATATTGTTATTGGTGAAAACAAAGTCAAGATCAAACTGGTTGTCCTCTGCCACAACAACACCCAGGGCTCAGTCTTCGCCCCCCCACACCCTCCTTTCATCCAAGCTTTTGCTGCTGAATCCTACTAGAGACAGGATATTGTCCCAGCCCTGCAGAGCCCTTCCTTCACAAGCTGTTTCCACAGCCACACCGGGATCTGAGCTGTAAAAGCTTCAGGTGGGCCAAATCCAGAGCCCAAAGCTCCAGTGTCCCCAGGGAAGAGGTGGCTGGGGGAGCCAGCATGTCCCTTGTTCCTGCTGGCAGCTGGAGCACCCATCACATCCCTCATCTCACAGACATGCACCTCTACCTCTCCATACCTTTAGATCCTGCTCCTCCTCTTCCATTTTTGGAGCCCCTTGTGATTTGGCTTTTTCCTGGGGCTCCTCAGATTCTGCCTCTTTGTCTGAGCTCGGATCAGTTGCTTCTGTGCTCGGGGCTGCAGGAGAAGGAAGGACAGGTCAGTCCTTGTCCCATCACCACCCTGGCAGTGCCAGCAGCTGGCTGGACACCGTGCCTGGAACCAAAGGCAATGTGAGCAACAGTGGGCAAAAGCTAGGACCCACCAGAGCCAGTGACAAGAGCCTGAAATTTAAAAGGATAGATGGTCACTGCTCTATTTTGGTGGTGGGGATCCTTCCAGAAGGATAACATGGGAAGGGGAGCATTGGAGCAGCTACAGTGCAAAGCAGCGATGAGGCAAGACCTGGAAAATTGGACATCAGGGAAGCAGGAAGAGACTAACTCCCAAAATCTGTCAATAACAGGTACTAGGTATTAAATAAGTTAATTATGAAAGACTGCAGAGGTCCCCAAAAGCTGCCAATACCAGAAGGTCTTGCCTTCAGATTACCAATTCACTGTCAAAGCAATCAATTCCAAAGAAGGAAGTTCGTGAGAGAGTCTCACAGGCCTCTGGGGAGAAACCCCAATTCCCAGCATTTCCTGGTGCTAGAAGGCAGGATGCTTCCCTAAATCACCCTCCAGCAGCAGGGTGCTCATCTTAAACTGGTTATTTTGGAATGACAGCTCGTTGTTCCCTAGGCTAAGGTGGAATCTGGTGCTCCTGGGAAGAGCTGGCTTCAGGGTTATTTGGAAAGCCCTCTGGCAAAACCATTCATTTTCCTATGCAAAAATGACATCACTGATTTAATGCCAGAGCTGTCATCCAGCTCATACCCCTGCCTGAAGCAGAGGTGCCTCAGGGCCACAAGAACCCTGGGATGGGGCAGGCACCAACTCCCACTCCAGCAGGACACGGCCTGCTGTAGGCACTTTTGTACTAGTTTTTTCTTGCAAAAGCAATTCCATTCAGCTTTCTGTGCTGCAGGCACACAAATCTTGTGCTGGGAAGGGACTGGCACATACAAAGAAAAAGAGACTCAGGGGGACCTTCTCGGTCCCCACAATGCCCAGAGAGAAGGGTGGAGTCAGGCTCTGCTGCCGGCAAACAACAGACAAGACAAGAAGACACAGCCTTAAGTTGTGCCAAGGGACATTAAAGTAGGATATTGGGGGAAATTTCTTAGTGGAAAGAGCTGTCCAGCCCTTGCACAGGCTACCCAGGGATGTGGTAGAGCTCCCACCCCTGGAGGAATTAAAAAACCATGTGGATGTGGAACTTGGGGACATAGGTTACTGGTGGCCTTGACAGTGCTGGTGGAACAGCTGGACTCCGTGACCTTAGAGGGCATTTCCAACTTGAACAACTCCATGCTTCTACAATCTGGGAGTCCCAGAGCTGCTGGGCATAGAGCGGTCTTTAAAATGCTACAGCTGGTGCATTTTGGGAAGCACAGCTCTAGGGGATCCAACTGGAACATGAGGGCTAGCTGTGTACGACTGATATATCCACACACACCCTGAGTTGAACCAGCCCCTCAGAAACAGGGGCTGCCTTGCCACACATGGGCTGGAGTTACATTCCCTACACACTGAGTGTGGGGCCCTGGAGTGGCTCCAGGGACACTGCAGCTATCTGGAATTCAGTACCAGGCAGCTCAAAAACTGAACTTTGCAAGTGGAGGGTGCCAACGTGCCACAGGCTGGATTTGTGACGTTGGGAGGAACAGGAAGGCAATGGGATGTGAGGCAGCTGTTATCTGTGTCCTGTCTCCCAAGAACCACTGAATATGGAACTCTTCTCCTTATGTGGGTAATTAGGATATGGAGACTGCGGCAGAGGCGCAGCTTATCCCAGTGAGGCTGGGCTGTGACAGAGCCACCCCTCACCTGTCCCCCACCTGGCACAGGTACCCCACAGCCCTTCCTGGCACTGCTCTGCGGGTCTTGAGGGAATGGAAACTCCCTGCTCCTGCCTCCAAAGGAAGCCTTTCCAATTACCTGCTTCTCCTGCTTCTGGGCTCTCCCGGCCCGTTTTGCTGGGGCCTCGACTGGCGGACTCGGGGCTGGCGGCTCCCACGAACAGTTTCCATTTGCCTCTCTTGGAGGCCAGCCTGCGGGACACATCCTGCGGGGCCGACTGGCTCCCGTCAGAGAGCGGGCTGGAGCCCGAAACGCTGCCATCCCCTTCCTCCAGGGCACGCAGCTCCGCCTGCCGAGACACAACACCCCAGTGTATTCCCAGCAATACCATGGCTGCCACTGTGGCCCTGTTTACAGGACAAACATCTCCCATTACCTTTTTCCTCTCCAGCACCATCTCCAGTTCAAGTGTGTCCTGCTCTTCCTCCTCCTCTGCGCTCTCCCCTGACTGCACCACACTGCACAGATCCTCCTGCCCTGTGTCTTCCAGGGGGTCCCTGCTGGGCTCTGGCTCTTCTGGAACAGCTGGCGTCTCTTCCACTTTCGCCTCCTCTTCCAGAGGGGGCTCAACCTCCTCTTTGCAGATCATTTTCCTCCTCCAGCGCTCCTCTTCCTCCTTGACCACGTCGGGCACCAGTGGGGCCAGGAGGGCCGCAGCCACTCCCTTCCTCTCTTCTTCACTGTTGGAGAGAGCCTGAACTCCTTCATTCACTTCCTGTGGGATGAGCTCCATGTGAGCTTTCTAGCAGCTCCCTGGGAAAGAGCCCATACTACCAGGCCCCTCCTAGAGCTGTGGATGGAGCAGAGCATCCCAGCTGCTTCCAAGGACACCCAAGGAGGTACCTGCAAGCCCCATGGAAGCCAGAACCACATGACTGACCTTCTTCACCTCTCGCTTGCTGAGGCTGGTCCCACGGCCAGCGCTGCCTGGGGTCCCCTTCTCCTGAGGGAATGGCTCCGTGGCTGCCATGAAGCTGCCATTGGTGCCTGCCACGGTGCTGCTGGGGAAGAGAAGAGGGAATGAAGGGCAGGACTGGGACAACATCACACAGGGACACATCCTGGAGATCTTGCCCACCTGTGCTGGTAATGCTGCAGGCCCTGGACCTGCGTTGCCAAGTACTGCGGCAGCTCCCAGGTCACCTCGTTGCTCTGGGTGTTCCAATAGTAGTAGCAGCCAGTGTTCTCATCCCACACTTCCTGCCAGTCACCCATCTCCAGCTCTCCCACTGCCAGGGAACAAGGACAGCCTGTCACTCCCCTCTCCCCCTGAGTGAGACCCATTTGTCAGCGTCCCCTTTGGAGAGAGGAAGGGCTCTCACCTCCGGCCAGCGAGCACTGTGTGTCGTACTGCCACTCGGGGGCCGGTGCCGAGCCCGTGCCATTGGCTGTGCCCGATGAGGGGCCCGAGCCCGACTCCTTTGGCTCTGGGCGGGGAGGCATGGGGGGTGGCACAGAGGAGGAGGAGGAAGAGGAGGCAGCAGTGGGCTCAGCGGGCTGTGCTGGGGCTGTGATGGCGTCGATCTCCTGTAAAAACAGCATCCCACCAGGACCTTCAATCCCAAGCAAAATCAAAGCTCTGACTAATGAGGACAATGCCTTGCACTATGAAACTGCCCGCCTCCCGCCATCCCTCCCTCCCTCTGTCCCCGCTGGAGGGACACTCACAGCCAGGAAGTTCGCCAGGGTGCTGTCGATGTCAGCAGAGTTGCTGCCATTGGCATCCGTGGAGCGGGCTGGCTTCTCCGGGGTCTCACCCTCCTCATCATCACTGTCAGCATAGGCACCCAGCAGGCACAAACCTCCTGCAAAAGGGAGAGTGAACACTCAGGGGAACCCTCCTGCTGCCACAGGGCACTGGATCCCACCCTCCACCTCTGCTCCAGGTGCCACTGTGAGAACAGCCCCTGTACAAGTGCCAGGGACAGCCTGGGGGGAATCAGTACAAGAACCAGTAATAAAATGCATTTAGGAATGAGCAGTCACCTCTAGGGGCTGCTAACAGCATGACTAAAATAATCAACATGGAAACAACTCCAGCCCCAAAGTGAATTATTTAGGAAAGGGTTAATTCTCTTCCCTTAAAACTAGTAGTTAAAACGTGGTTAATTACCCTGTGTTAAAAATACAGGGTTATGGAGAGGAAAACAAACACAGTCCCATAAAAGCTCTTAAATTTAGCACAAAACCCACCACACTTAGAACCAGAAAACCCACACTCAGCATCTCCAAAAACTATTTGGAACCTCACAGCCCTGCACTTTTAGGACCAAAACCCCATACATACCACCAAACAAAGAAAAAAAAAAAAAAAAATCACACAAAGGACCAAGCTCCTACATTTAGGACTCCCAAGCCCCCATATCAAGTACTAAAAACGCCTAGACTTAGGACAAAACACCTCTTTTAGGACCAAACTCCCCACATTTTAAGCTTTAAATAAATCATGGTTTGAACCCAAAAAAATTATATGTGAGAATCAACCACCCCCAAAATTAAGACAAAAAGCCCCATTTAAAACCACAACGCCAACGTTTTTTTTATCAATATTGTGCAGCAGGGGCCGCAAGCACCCCAAAAATCCTGAAATTCTCCCCCTAGTTTTTCAGGAGGGATGTAATCCCGCGTCTCATCCCACAGCGCTCCCTTACCTGTGGCCTTGACCGCGGCAGGAGCGGGAGGCGGCGGATTCGGCGGGTTACGGGGCGGCTCCGCCACCGTCTCGGGCTCATCTACAGGGCAGAAGCGTCAATCACGGGGGGCTCATGTTGGGGGGATGGCGGGGGAGGAGCGGATCGGGACCACCCGGTCCCGCCAGGCCGCGCTAGGCCTCACTAGGCCGCACCTCGCCAACAAAGCGCCCCCCGCTTCCACCCGCCTTCTTCACCTTACCGGGTTCGGAGCCCGAGTCGCCCCCCTCTCCCGCGGGTCCTGCTGCCTCGTCGCGGCGCGGGGCGGGCGGGGAGAGCTGCAGGATGGGCCGGCGCCCGGGCGCGGCCCGCGCCTTCTTCCCCATGGCGGCGGCGGCGGCTGCGCCTCAGGGCTGGGGCCGCGCGAGCCGCGCACAGGGGGCGGGATATTGACGTCACTAAGGGGCGGGCCTGAGCAAGACCCGCCCCTAGGAGCGGGACTGCGGGCGCGCGCTCCCTATGGACGGGGACGAACCAGAGGTTATGGCTCCATCCGGACCCGCGGCTCCCTCCTGCCCTACAGCATGGTCCTGGCCCTTGATCCTAGAGCCCCGTCCTGCCCTCCAGGGCTGTGGTCCCTTGCTATCCTATAGCACCACCCTATAGTTCTTCCTGGGGGCTATAGCCCCTTATTATCCTATACTCCCCCCCTTCCCTTGAATCTCCCTTGAGCTATATCTCCTGGAGATATAGCTCCATACTTCCTCGGGGCTCTACAGCTCCATCGTGCCCTAGATCCCAGCCCTAGGACCAGGGTGGTTATGGGGATGATCCCTGGAGAGGAGCACCACACTCCCCACTTTTCCCCCCACATCCTTATGCACACCTCAAATAACAGTTCCATTTTATTAAAGTTGATCCAAAAACATACCAATAAATAAAAGAAATTCCCAACAGTTCCATGTCTGGAGGAGGCAGAGAGCAAGGGGGTGTCAAGGCCACACACCCCCCAGCTCGGTTGCTCACCCACTGCCCACAAAAGGGACAGTGAGGGGACACGCCCTTCGGCACTCCACCTCCCTGAACTGGATCTTTATGGAAAACCAATGGATAAAACCAGCACTGCGGGGTGGGATGGTGACGCTCCTGGGGACGTCACCTGGACTAGGGCCGGCAGTACAGGCGCTCCATGGTGGCCACGCTGACCTTCTGCTGGTAGTCCTCCATCCTGTCATTCAGCTTCTCATAGAGCTGGGAGAGAGGCAGGAGTCATGAGGGATCCTACCCTGTCCCACCACGCTCCCACGCCATTCCCCATGATGGTGCTCGGTACCCACCACGACGCTGTTCTCGCTGGCGCTGCTCTCCCGCAGCGCTTGCAGCAGCTGGTCTATGGCGGTGTAGGGAAGCCACATCGTGGGGGACGTTGGGGACAGAGGGACCTGGAACAGACAGGAACCCTCACATCATGTCCCCAAGGAACATCCCACCACATCCCAACTGCGGGTGAGCTCACCTCGATCCCAAAGTACTGGTGCCCTTTGCCCAGCACAGCATCCACGTACTCCAAGACCAAATCCACAGCCTCCTCCAGCAGATCGTAGTTCAGGTACAGGCGCAGCAGCTCGGCAGCATCCACTTCCTGCCAGAAAGAGGGAAACTCAGCCAGGGAATGTGACCAGGACTGGGACCACGCTGAGAGAACCTGCTCTGTGTCACAGACATGTTTTATGAAAAATCCTTTCCTTAGGATTTTTTCTCCTGAGAAGCTGAGAGACCTCAGAAGCAAAATGTAAACAATGATTATGTGCTGCTGTGGAATGCAACAGGTGCATCTTTGTTTGGTTAGTTGTTTCTAATTAATAGCCAATCAAAGTCCAGCTGTCCAGACTGTCTCAGTCAGTTACAAGCCTTTGTTATCATTCCTTTTCTATTCTTAGCTAGCCTTCTAATAAAATCTTTTCTCCTATTCTTTTAGTATAGTTTTAATAAAATATATATCATAAAATAATAAACCAGACCTTCTGAAACATAAAGTCAACATTCTCATCTCTTCCCCTCATCCTGGGACCCCTGCAAACACCACCGCAGCTCAGAGCCTTGGTACCAGGCACAGAGCACCTGGCAGGTGTCCATTGGAGAGAGGGTGATCCAGCAGCTCTGGGAAACCTGGAATTTTGGGGTTTTTGGGGACAGCTGTTCTCACCTTGTAGCTGTTAATGAGCCAGTTGGGCAGAGGTATCCCGTGTGCCAGGAGCTTGTTGATGACGCAGCGATGGTACAGACTGTTCTGGGATGGGTAACGCTCCAAGTAGGATGACAGCAGCCTCCAGGCTTCATCTGTGGCACTGCAAGGAAACAGTTCCCAGTGGAACATGTGCCAGCAGCTCCTGCCCCATCTGTGAGGCCATGGTGTGCTCCAGGTGATGTGGGGACAGGGTGGAAGCACAGCTCTCCCCACATCCTGTGCCCACAGTTTTGGCCTTAGGGGTTTTAAGGACCTGAGACCCTCTGGATTTGCACAGAGCTCTTGTCTCCAGATCCTCCTCCTCCCAAACTGTGGAGATAAACCTACCTGGACTCCTTGGTGGTGACCAGGGCTGAGAGTTGGTTGGCTGCCAGCCAGTCCCAGGCCTTTGCCTGTGCCGCTTCCCCTCCCAGCTGGAGCTTGATGCACCTGCACGACCAAAAGCCATAGGAAGGTGGGTCCCTCCAGAGCCAGCCCCTTCCCACTGGCATCAAAGTCCCTTACAGGACTATTCCCAACAAACAATCCAGCTGGACTGACAGGGAAAGAAGGCTCTTGGGCAAGTTGCACACCCAAGCCCCTGCATCCCTCCAGCCCTGCATCCCCCGAGGTGTGAGGGCACCTGGACGTACTTGAAGGTCAGGCCCTCAAAGATGGGCGTCAAGGGCAGCTTGAAGGTTTGGCACAGGGTGATGGCTGAGTCGAAGAGCCCGGCCCGGACCAGCAGAGACACCGTTTCCTCGGGCGTGGAGTTGCCTGCAGTGAGGAAGAGCAGGTAAAGCCTCCCCAGTAACACCCAGTGCTCACCAGGCCTCGCCCGGTGTTACTCATTCAGAGATGCAGCAGTAGGGTGCCAAGAGCCTCCAACACCCGGCAGCAGTACTCATCAATCCATGGCTGGAGGCTTTCCTGGCCTCCAGAGCATCCCATGAGCCCAGCAGCTACCCCTGAAGGGACTGGACAGAGCAGCTGTGACCCACAGAGCTGTCTCTGATGGAGCACCAGCTGGAGAGGGACAGGAGAGGGACACAGGTAGCAATACATGATAGGGAAATGCTGCTGCTTAGAATCATTGAATTGTTAAGGTTGGAAGAAGATCCCCAAGATCATTGAGGTTAGGGAGAGCACAGCCTCATCACAGGCCTGCATCCAAGCATATATATTCTGGCAGCACAGAAACTGTGGCACTCGGCTCCCTGCGTCACCACTCTGCCCTCAAAGCAGCTGTTCCATCCTTTCCCTGCAATCCCACACTGGGAATTCACCTCCTCCTGACATTTAGAGGGGAAAGATGTGGACATGTTGTGTAACTTGTACCAGAGATACTAAAATACTCCAGGTGGGAGAGCTATACCTTCCTGCTTCCCAGAAAGGAACAACTTTCACAACTTTTTAACACCGTTCCATGAAGCAAAGCAAGATTGTCCAGGAAAATAAATTATTCATCAATCAAAAAGGTTGAATTTAATGATCTTGAAGGTCTTTTCCGGCCTTAATAATTCTTTGCTTCCATTATTTCCAAAATGCCTTTTTTTTTGTCCCAACGCAGAAGCTCCTCCCACGCCCACTGCAGACCACCAGATCTTGAAAAAGCCAAAAAAAGAGGTGGAAAACTTAAAATTGGTTCTCCTGATGTGCATCTCAGACCCTGCTGAAGTCAGTGGCTGGATTTCATAGTAGGGATGAGAATTTGATAGTCCCTGGCAGCTTCTGGGTTTGCCTCTGGGACAGGACAGAGTGGCTGAACCCCCCTCACCTGCCACAGCTGCTGCTGACACGTCGTGTTCCACCAGGGTGAGCCGGATCCGTGCCAGCAGACATTCCCTCTCCAAATCCTCCAGCTCCAGGATCTCGATCTGCCGAGTGCCTGGAACAGATACTGGGTTACTGGGCTCTCAGTACTTCAAAAAGGGCACTTGAAGCACTGTGCAGAATGTCATGGAATCACGAAATGGTTTGGGTTAAAAGGGACCTTAAAACTCATCCACTTCCATGGGCAGGGACACCACCTACTAGACCAGGTTGCTCCAAGTCCTGTCAAACCTGGCCTAGGACATTGACAGGGATGGGGCAGCCACAACTTCTCTGGGCAACCCGTGCCAGGGCTTCAGCACCCTCACAGGGAAGAACTTCTGCCCAACATTACATTTAGTCCCACCCTCTTGTCAGTCTGAAGCCATTCCCCCCTGTCCTGGTGCTCCATCCCTTGTCCAAAGCCCCTCTCCAGCTCTCTTGGAGCCCCTTTAGGCACTGAAGAGGCTCTGAGGTCTCCCCAGAGTACTTGTAAAAGCATCTCTACAACCCTCTGCCATCCTAAGAGGATTTGTACCCCAAAAAGCACCAAAGGAATGATTAGGATTTGCTGACTCTTCCCCGCTCCCTTGACTGTGCTTATGTCCTTGATACCATTGTCCTGCTCCCCCCTCTCCAGATGTTAGATAATATTTGGGAACAGCTGCTGCTTTGCCTGCCAGGCACATGCCACAAAAAAAAACCTCTTCAGAAAAAGAAGCAGGTTTAAAAATACCTGACCTTAAATTTTCCTACTGGAACGCTGAGGATAACCTGATCCCACATCCTGGGCTGTGGCAGACACAGGCAGAGCTTATTCCCAACAGGATTTCCAAAGGCACAAACAGCCTTGAAAAACTAGAAATTGCCTCAAAAAATGGCTTTGTTTTAAATTACAAGTTACTTCCACTGGAAAAAAAGTGCTGTCAAGGCATCAAGCTGTTAGGAGCAGGCACAGGAGCTCCTTGGGGAATAGCTGTTCCCTTGGGGAAACTGCTGTATTCCTTGGGGAATAGTGGCAGCTTGTTGTTGGGAGACACTGGGAGATTTAATGACCTTAAAATCCCACAAATTATTGATCTGGTGGAGGCAGGAGCTGCCCTGAGCCATGTCCCAGCTCCCATGGGAGCTGCAGAGAGGCTGTGTAAACTCCAGAGGCATGGGAAGGACCAGGACTGGGCACTTACTGGGAACAGCCATGCACTCCCCATCGTGGCTCCTCTTCGGGGACGCTCCTGGACGCTCATACTTGCAGGAAAAAGCAGAAAGAGAATTTATACCCACCTGGTTTCTGAAGGATAAATCACTGATAGAATAAATCCCAACAAGAGCTCTCCATTTCAAGCCTTGATTCGGACCAGGGAAGCTGTGCAGTCCCTTGGGAATTCAGGATACTTTATCCTGGGCTATCAGGAACATCAGGATCAGGTGACCAGGCCGCAGCCACCACCTCCCCGAGTCCTGACTGGGATTTGAAACACAACACTAACTCTCCTCTGGACTGGTATTCCAGCTGTTCACATTCCCCAAGACATCTGCTGTCTTCAGCACAAGGTGATATACTCCTGTATCTGTCTACCAGCCCATTCCCAACAGCTACCCCACTTCCTCCTGCCCTAAAAAAGGGGGAATGGCACAAGGGTAATGGATGGGGTGGATGAGCAGAGCAGGACAGCTGGTCACAAGCAGCAGATAAGAAGTCCAATGTCTCTGTTCCCATCAGAAAGGATTCTGGAAGCTCCTTTTCAGGAAGCTCAGCATTCTTACCACAGCCCCAGAGGCTGGCTGCACTATCCAGGCGTATTCCGGGCGGATCAGGCGCAGGCAGTTGATGGCAGCCAGGAAACAATTGCCCTGCTTCTGGAGCCCTCGCAGCGTCCGCACCTCCCTGCCCAGCCGCATGCCATACTCAAACATCACTGTTCCAGCTGAAAACAGGGAAAAGTCATCAGCCAACAGCCTGGAGAGAGAGGCCACACAGCTGGCAGGGGCACGGAAAGGGTGTCCCAGGAGGTGGGCAGGTACAGGTGCATCCCAAGCTTTACCTTTCCGGTAGTTGTGCCGGTACACGTGGAAGGCGTAGAGCAGCTCGTAGTAGTTGTGAGTCATCAGATCCACGGCCCGAGCATGGGACTCGATGATCCCAACGACCTGCAGCACACAGAGGCTCCAGCGGGTCCATAATCCCCTTAAAGGAAGGGTTGTGCCCCTCCCCTCCCCAAGCTGTGATCCCAGCGCAGGATTACCTCATTGTGCAGGTTCACGTAAGGAAATTCCACCAGGTCCTGGAGCTGGGATCGCTCGCAGAGAACCACCACTAGCTGGCGTAAGCAGTCCAGCTGCCTGCAGAGGGAAGCACAACCCTTTGGAGGAGCAGGAATAAACCCAGGAGCAGGAACAAGCCCGGGATTTAAGCCACAAACAACCACTTTGTGACAAGCTCCTGCCTTCCAAATGAGCCCTGCAGGGTTTTTCCTGGCTAAGAACCAACTTAAACCTTCAAGTTTCTCCTGCACTGGAAACAAAGATCCTCTGAAAAGGCCTCTCAGGAGGGCAGTCTTCCTCCTTCAATTAGTTAAAGAGCATTCCTATTTCTCCCCCATTATTCCAATATTTTCCTCTGCTAGGATAAAGCTTTCCCTACACAGTTCACTTTCCAAATTGAAAACTCAACACTATATCTTTTCATTAAGCAAAATCAACTAAGCTCCTACAGCTTTTTAAACATACAATGCTACACAAATGATCCTTCAATCTCTTCCCTGTTTTTCTTCCTCCCATTTTTCTCTTTTGAGAGGGTGCCAATCCCAGGTGTCCTTCAGATGAACATCCAAAAACGAACTCTACATTTTTAAAGCCACCTCTACACATTAACTTAACACAGCAGTCATGCCCTCCCCTAAAGTGTCATTTTCCCTTCAGTTTCATGGAAAAATGGGACCATGGACCTCCAAAACAAAGGCATAAGCCTGTCACCTACCTGCCTGGATCTGGGTTTTGTGTTAAGGCTACATAGGCTTCACTATTGTGCCCCAAATCCAAGTGATGTTTGAAGATGCAGGTCCTCAAAGTAGCCTGAAAACAGAACAAATCAGTTATAAACCCAGCAAGAAGTTCCTGTGGAAGAGGTTCCTGGAGAAACAGGGAAAGAAATGGCTGTACCTGGCTTCTCCAGTCATCTGCTGATTCCATGATGGCCAGGGTGGCCAGCTCGATGACCAGCTCTGGCAGACCCAGCATCTCCAACAGGCGAAGGACCTGGAAGGCAGGAGGGTTTGTTGTTGTTTTTATTTTAGGAGCTGTTCCTGCCCCTCGAGATATTTAAGGGATTAGACTTTAAAGGGGAATATTTGGGTAAACCGCAGGGATCTGGATGAAATCCCAGCACAACAGGACCAGGTTATGGCTTCTCCGCAGGATTCACCTCTGTACGTGGGGGATTTTCGAAGCATTTCAAGCATTAATGATTAGTTTTCTGGATCCTAAATCCAGGGAATCCCTCATCAAACCCAGCTCCATGCTTGCAGCCTGCCTGAACCACAGCATTATGCAGAAGGATAGATCCTATCTCAATTTAAACATACTCACTTTAATTTGCCTCAGAGCTTAGTAACCCTTGCCTTAGGCAGCATCTTACATCGAGCCTGGACATGCCTGGCTTCTCCTTCCAGCAGCTGGATCTCATCCTCCCTTTTTCTGCTGGATAACCAAGTCCTTAGCTATTAGGAAACCAATAGGTGGAAAGTACCTAAATTTCACATACTCAGCTTGTCATTACCCCCAAACAAAGAAAAGCAAGTACACATTTCACATTCCAAAAGCTAAGTTTTCTGAGGCTCAAGTCACTTCCCACAAAGGCAGGGATTGAGGAGGAAATCCCGCTCCAGTGTGGGAGGACTTGGTGCCAGTTTACCCGCTCAGCACTATACCTTGTTGTAGTACTGCAGGCGTGGTGTGGAGACCACCTCGCCCTCCTCGGGCTGGATCAGCCTGTCCAGGAACTCCTCTCTTCCCACCTCAGAGGCAGCTTGGCAGAAGCAATCCAAAGCCTGGAAGCAGACTGGAATCAGCTCGCTGTCCCCTCAGGTGACTGATACACCTGCTGTACAGGTGAGGGGACAACACTGCCTGTCCCAAGCTTGTGAGGTCTTCCCAAGAGCAGATCGCACCAGGCCGCTCCAATCCCATCCTTTCCCAAAGGAGGCAGAGCTTGGGAAGAAGTTTCCTGTGCACCTCTCCCTCCCAAGGGAAAAGGTCCCAGACCCTGGGAAGAAGATGAGGGAAGGCCTCACCTTGTGCCCTTCCCCCATGACGAGGTAGCACCTGCCCATCATGAAGCAGCAGGAGCCCATGTTCACGTGGCACCAGGGCTGCAGCAGTCGGATGTATTCCTACAGGAGAGAAGGAATGGCAGTTTGGATTCAGGTCAGCACTCATTTGTGATCTGCAGGCAGCCAGGACCAGCAAGATTTTGGTGGCTCCTTTAGCTACTGTGCTCAGGCAAATCCTGCTTCTCTAGCTTGAGGGCTGGTCTTTCCAACCCCACAATCCCTTGGATGCACTGATCATGAAATCCTGGAATGATTTGGGTTGGAAGGGACCCCTTGAGCCTATCCAGACCCACATCCCTGTGAAAGGCAAGGACACCTACCACTAGACCAGGTTGCTCCATGCCTTGTCCAGCCTGGCCTTGGACTCTTCCAGGGATGAGGCAGCCACAGCTTCTTTGGGCAGGCTGTGCCAGGGCCTCAGCTCCCCTACAAGGAACAATGTTTTCCAGTACCCCATCTAGCCCTGCTCTCTTTTAGTAGGAAGCCATTCTCCCTGTCCTGTCAGTCTAGGTCCTTCTCCAAAGCCTCTCTCCAGCTCTCTTGGAGCCCCTTTAGGCACTGGAAGAGGTTCCCAGGAGACCTTGGGGCCTTCTCTTCTCCAGGTTCAATGTTCCCAGTTCTCTCAGCTCACCAGAGCAAAGCTGCTCCAGCCCTGTAAGGGGGAGATATCCCCCGCATGCTCCTGGGAAAAACAGTGCTCTAAACAGCTCCAGTGTCTGTGTGAAGCACCTCAGAAACAGCTCCCAACACACCCAAAAATCAGACAGGATTCTTCCTACATCATGTTGCAGGCAACTGCAGGGAAAATATTGACAGAACGTGGAGGGCAGAGCTAAGGCTGCAGTACAATGGGCAAGGCAGGTGCTAGAAGGGGAATACCTGTGCAGGAGAGGGCCAGCAGCCAAGGGAGCACATGGATTACAGCATATGGGAGGGAGTGCCGATGGCACTGAGGGCACAGACAAAGTGAGATGACCCAGCCTGGGCCTGTGCCAGCACAGCATCCTCGTCATCCTTGGAGAAGCAGCCATGTCCTGCTAGCAGGGCCATGGGACTCAGCAGGAATTGGGAAGAGAAACCAGGACTTGGAAGTCAAGTCACCTCTACAGGTGCACAAACCACCAGCACCTCTTGCCTCACCTTTGCTGGCCATGAGTCCTCTCAAAACCACGTGGCAATGTATCCGGAGCCCGGATTCACTCCCTGGATTAGAAGCTACAAGGGATAAATCGTGCTCCAGCTTGTAACACACAGTGAGCAACATGGAGAGCTTTGGCCCATGTCCCAGCCCTCTGCTCTGTCACCAGACTGCCCCTGTGCCCGTCTGCTCCTTGCAAGGAGCCTCCTGTACCCCCCCAGTTTGGGTCACCATGCTCACAGCAAAGCTGCTGTTACCTCCCCGGGGTCAAGGCACTTAATCCCAGTTTCCGTGACCGACTGGGATCAGGGAGAAGAACAGAAGGCAGTGGGGAGGAGGAGGAGCTGGGCTCTGCAAAGATAAAAGCCTGGAGAAGACACCAGTGAGGCGAAAGAAATGCGAGGAGATTCAAAGCCTGCACATATGCCAGGAGGGAGAATGATGCTACTCCAATCTTGGCATTTCCTGGCTCAAAAGCTCTAAAGAATTGAAATTCTTCTCTCAATTCTTCTCAGCAGCAACACAAAAGGAAGCAATTCAGCCCCCAGGTATGAGGGGCTGGGAGGATGAAAGGTTCTGCTGAAAAACAGGTCACTAACAGCCTGCCTGGCCTGCTGCCTCCAGGAATGCCCAGACAGGGATAAAGCTGCACATCACGTGGAGCTGCAGACAAGGAATTGTGCAGGTCAGAACTCGAGCACAAGCAACACCAGCTGCCAAGAGCACAGGGAGAAAGGTGGAGGAACAGTGATCTGAAATACAGCAGTCTAAAACCCCTGGAAATCAGGAGTTCACCATCCCTGCTACTGGGATGCCAGGAGCAGCCAGGGATGGAATGATGACAGGCGTTTCTCACACTGGTTTTTTACTAATAAGGACATTTAAGAAATAAATTAGTCCTTTTTGGACTGAAGAAATCCTTCTGAACCCAGGTCCCATGGGCAATCACAGGCAGAGGTAGTACAGGAAAGGCTATGGGCACAGCAGCAGTCAACAAGCTCTAGGATTGCTGGGATATTTAAACAGGCTCTGCAAAGATGTTTCAGGAGCGTCATGCGGCCAGACAAGCCCTGGGAGAATAAACTCCTCCATGGAAAGGGAATAGCATAAACCTGAGTATCTGGATGCTCTTGAAAACAGATGAAAGAGAAAATGCAGAAGATGATTCCCCCATGGCAGGGGAGTGGAATGAGATGAGCTTTAAGGTCCTTTCCAACCCAAACTGTTCTGGGATTCCACAATCTTAAATCACTCCCCATCAAACACTCTGTGGCATTGTCTCAGCTCAGAGAACAGCGATTAGGGGTGGTGGTTTTAAACAAAAACAGGGGAGATTTACACTGGATATTGGGAAGAAATTCTTCCCTGTGAGAGTGGGGACACCCTGGCACAGGTTGCCCAGAGAAGCTGTGGCTGCCCCATCCCTGGAACTGTCCAAGGCCAGTTGGGACAGGGCTTGGAGCAACCTGGGATAGTGGACAGTAGCCCTGTCCATGGCACGGGATGGAACTGAATGAGCTCTGAAGTCCCTTCCAACTCAAACCATTCCAGGATTTCATGACTAGGGGAAAGCAGAACTCCACCACTTGGAAGGATGATGCTTCAGGGAGTTTTCCAGCCCCTGTGAGGGCTGGCATGATGCACTCACCTGGAGCTGGGTGTACTGACAGCTCCCCATCAGGCACTCTGGGAAGAGGAAGCTGGGATTGCTGGGCCATCTGAGCAGAGGTTAAGGAACACAAGAGAATCCAGTCTGGAGAACTAGTCTGGAAGCCAACATGCCTCTCATGCTCCATTTGTGGGGGGAAAGGAGAGAAGATTAAGCTGCTCTTTATACAAATCATTATTCTGTAATAAGATTTATGCATATTAGAACAAAATCACCAGTACATCTAATCCCCAACTCCTGTTACCCTTCCAAATCCCCCAGCATCCCACCCCACCAAGTCAAGTAGCGAGAGCTTAAGGGCTTAAAGTCAAAAACTCAAATCCTTTATCGTGCACCTAAACAGGATGAAATCTGTGAAATCTTAAAATACCCACAAATCCCATTAATGCCAACAACCTCACTCCTTCAGGAGGTTTGTCTTGGAAATTTGGAGATGGAAAACTGATTTTGGAATGGCAGGAGGCTCAGTGGCAATGGATTCACAGCCAAGGATACAGGAGAGGCAGAAAATCAGTCACTATTGAGGTGATAAGGTGGGGCCAGTTCAAACTTGTCTCAGCCAAAGAGGTGTTTGGTTGCAGGAAGAGTCGGGATATGATGTGTTTTCTGGCCACTTCCTGAAAGAAGAGCTCCACGATTGTTTGAGGGCCGGACACTAAAAGTAGAAATGAAAGGAACAGTGAGTAGAGAGCCTGCAGTAGAGATCCCAGGTTTTCCACCCTGTCCTGTGCTCATCAGCCCAAACAGCACAGATTAAGCCAGGGCAAACCAAAAGCACGTTCCACACTCCAACTTGTTGGTTTTGGATTTCTCCTGCTGTCTGGTTAAGTCAGAGGGAGCAGCAGGAGATCAAAGTGCCCCATCCTGCAGTGTTTATTAACCACAGCTCAATTAAAACACACAAAAAAAGGGCTCTGCTCCCTCTCCACTTGTTATTCCCAGCCCAGCTGCAGTTTTCCAGCATGACAGGGCTGAGGGAGTGCTGAGCTGGCTGTTCCATTCCCTCCCTCCTCATTCCAGCATCCCAAAAATCCCCCCTTACTGACTGTTCCCAACGCCTCTCCCTGAGCTGCCACCTCCTTCCCTATGTTTCACATATTTCTCCCCAAAGAACAGTGGCCAAACAGGACTTTCCTCATGAGCCAGCCAAGAAATAACCCACGACACCAGCACACACAAAGGATGTTTTCAACTTCCCTGACATTTCCAGCTGCCTCCTGCACCCAGACTCTCCATCAGGGAGAACTCAGGCTCTGAAGATCACCAATGTCAGAAAGTGGAGGAAGCTCTTTCCCAGCTCACACGTGGCACTGCTGCCTGTTTGTCCCAGATTTCCCCAGCTCCCTCTGAAGTATCTCAGCCTCCAAGTGCTGACTAGTCACAGCAGGCCCTTACCTGCATGTTTCCTTCCCATCCCTGTTCACCTCCTCCCTCTGGAACCACATCAAGGCCCACATTTCCCTAATTAAGCAGCCTTATAGTCTCCCAATAAAAAACTAACCCAAAAGTTACATCTTTGCAGCAGAAGATAAAAAATATGAACCAAATATCAGCTGCAATATTTTGGGGAGGTATTTCCATATTTTTAAACACGTTTTGGGCAAGTACTTCAACATTTTCATGCTTCCCTGAGCTGCTGCTCTTGGTTGCTGTAGGGTAAAGGGTGGAGAGCAGCACAGGTTGGATGGAACAGGTTGCTCTGAGCAACTCCAGCTAGTGGAAGGTGTCTCTGCCATGGCAGGGGGTGGAACTGGATGAGCTTTAAAGTCCTTCCAACACAAGCGATTCCAGGATTTTGTGACAGACCTGGTCTGAGCTACTACAGCCACTGTAAAGTATGTGAGGGGTAAGTTTGGCTGATGCTGCCAGGGTTAGAATGACAAATTTTCAGCTGAGTGAGGCATTCCCATCCTTCTCAGGCTGAGAGTAAAATCAGAGTTCAGCGCTCTGAGATCCTTTGCTGTTGCTTTGTTGTTTTTTTTTGTGGACAGCCTGACAAACATCCCCACTTAAATCAGGGTCATTCAACCACACAGTCCATTAGCTCCCTGCATAAAGCACTTCCCTTAGGTGGCAGAGTCAGGCTTAAATAACTGAAAGGGAGAGTTGATGATCCGTGGACACCTTACCCAGTTTGTGTGGTGTCAGAGCTGTGGTGTCTGCTAACTCCAACACAGAGAGATGCTGCAGATTAGATTCCCTAGGGAAGAAAGGAGCCATCAGTGAAGAGACAACAAAAGGCCTCCCGCTTTAACTGTGCTCATTGTTCAACTCCTACGGAGCACAGAACAGCGAGGCCTCACAGGGCAGATTTAGCACAAGGCAGAGTCAGCTCAGAACATGGAAGGAGGAAAAAAACCCTCCCCAGTGCTCCTGGAGTGATACTCCCACAGCAACCACCTGCTTTCCACACCAGGAAGGGCATTTCAGGTGGATTAAGGAGGACTCAAAGCCAGGTCAGGTAGAGACTCACAGCGTGTCCACGGGGACGTCGGAGGCCAGGCACTGGCTCGCCCACCGGATCAGGAAGTAGGACAGCAGCAGGGGAGAGGTGCGGTGCAGCAAGTCCTGCTGGGACTGGAAGAGCTGTCCCCCTCCCAAAACCATCTGCAAGGAAAGCCCAGAGCTTGGCACACTTGAGCAACAGCAGGACAAGGGGAACCAGAGATGTTTGTGGCAGGCCCAGCTTGTCCCTTCTGCGAACAGCAAGGTGCTCAACAGCCTGGCAGGAACTCAGCCCTTCCAGGGAACCAGCAGGAATTCTTGCCCCATGTCTGGAAGTGTTCAAGGCCAGACTGGAAGGTGCTTGGAGAAACCTGGCCTAGTGGCAAATGCTCCTGCCCATGTGAGGGGCTTGGAATTAAACACTCTTCAAGGTCTCTTCCAACCCAAAGCATTCCAGGATTGTTGTCCCTAAGACTGAAATCATGGCTTTGCTGTAGAGATCACCTCGGAGTCTCCATAAGCTCCAGCAAAGAGTCACAGGAGATGAAACAAGCCAAGCTTTTGAAGGACACAGGTACATCAAGGTGGGAAAGCAGCAGGTCACATGCCTCATGGTCTGGGAGAGCCCAGCTCTAGAGGGCACCTTGCAATGCACCTTAAATGCTACCAGGATAACCTCAACCAGGAAAAAGGCATTTATTGTCAACCAGCAAACTGCTGGCTATTTCTAAGCAAATAATATTGGTTTAAACAAGGCTGTCCTTGTCTGGGGACTCGTTCCACATCGCTGGGTCCATCCAAAGCAGCAGCACCTTGCCTCACATGGCCTCAGGCTGGGTGGGACAGACCCAGACCAGTCCATCCCACCATTCCAAACACAGCTACCCTCGTGGGGGCTGTTTGCTCTGGCTGGAGCAGCTTCCAAGGGGCTCAAACTGCAACCTTGGAGTGTGCTGCCAGAGAACGGAGCTGCCATTGCTGCTGGGAGAGGGACAGCTGGAAGTGCTGCATGTGTGCTGATTCACACAAGAGGCTGGAATCCATGCCCTCCTCCCACAAATACAGCTTGGCTTCCTGCTTCCTGGATGTTCATAGAGGAATAAAGGGAATTAGGCTGCTTTGCTTAGGAAGACAAAAGCAGCTGGAGGAGAGAGCAGGACCTGCCCAAGCCTCGGGCTATTCCAACAGCCTTGTGGGATAGACAGAGCTCTGCCCTGCACCAGCAGCAGAACCCCACGGGATTCCCAAGTGCCAGGAGCTGTACTCACGGGATCTCCGAGGCGCAGCAGGAGCTGCTGGAGGATGAGCAGGTCCCGGCAGAGGAGGAAGCGCACGGTGCAGATCTTGGCCACCCCCCCGCACACCACGTGCGCCGCGGTGCTGCTGCCGAACAGCTGGGACAGGCTCATGCGCAGCGCCAGGTGAGGAGCTGAGGGGAAAACCACCCAGGTGAGGCAGGAGCCACACAGGCAGGAAGCATTCCCAGGAGAAAGGACACTTCCTAGCGTTTCCCAGAAGCTGGTGAAGAGCTTTCACCTCTTTCCATGTCGGCGTCTGTCTCGTAGTCCATCTCTCGGATGAGCAATCCAATGGCATGGATGGGATTCCTGATCTCCTGCAGTTTGCTGTGGATATCCTCCATCACATTTTCCCTGCGACATCAAAAAGATCCTACTCATCATCATGAACAGCAACCTAGGGCTCCAGCTGAAGAGGGCTCCCTTACACTCCCTTCCAGTGAGGATCAGTATCTGATCAGCCTGGACATTCCTAACTGGAATCCTTGGCTAGCTTGTGAGTTTTATTACAGCGCCTGCAGGGACCAGTCTATTTATTCCACTCCCTCAGGCTACCAGGAAATAACAGCCAGATAGCTGGCATTCCACAAGGAAACAATTTCGGTTAGCACAGGAACCAGACAGGACCACAAGGTTTGACCAAGGCTCTGATCTCTCCCTTCTGTCTCCAGGCACTTCTTTTCACACCTAACAGGAATTTGTGCCTCTTCTGCTCTCCAGGCTGTGGATGGAAGACCCTGCTAACAACTCCAAACCATGGTCCCCATCCCTGGAAAAGTCTCCTGCAGCACAGGGCAAGGAGCCCACACATCTCAAACGCCCTTGGATGACAGGCAGGGACAGCTCTGGACAATCCCAGCTCAGCCACTCTGAGAAGCTTCTGGAAAACCCATCTCCTTACGTGTCATTAGCTATCAAGTCCTCCAGGATCTGCTCTGCAGCCTTTTCTGGAGGCTGGAGGCGGGAGCAAGCCATTTCCATGATGAATGCCATTTCCATAGAAATTGATTCTCCGATCAGGCGAAGGCACTGGACAAGACAGACAACATCACGAGACATCTCCAAATCTGCAATGAAAGAATCTAACTGTGTATTTTCCAAGAGATTTCCAAGGGAAGGTGGGAAGACCATGCAAAAGCCAGTTAGTTCAGCTCCTATCACCAGTTACAGCAGACGGGTCCCAGTTCCCTGTGCCAAACCTTCCCCAATAACAATGAGGCTGAATTAAAGCGCAGGAGTCAACAAGGGAAAGATTTGGGCTTTATTATTCAGAAAATAAAAAATGATGCAACAATAAAAAAAAAGAAATTCCCTCCAAGGGATTTTTTCCAGCCACAGGTTGAAAGAAAATAAGCAGCACAAAAAAATATATCCTGAAGAAAATGGCTCAGCTCAGCTGTGCAATCCTTTATGGGTCAGATTTTAAATTAAATCCCATTTTTTGAGACCGTGACTGTTTAAACAGCCAGGGGAGGAACTGCTGGGGCTCCTGCTGAGGCTCCCAATCCAGCTCAGGCCTCCAGCTTTCCTTCCCTCTGCTCCACAAAAAGCTCAACCAAACAGATGACGATCCCACTTTATAAAAATATATAAAAATCACTCAAGCATGAAAATGGAGCTTAGGTAACATTTTCCACTGCCTTTTTCTTAGTGAAACGGCATTCCAGGGCCAGCAAAGCACAGAGGGCACTGTGGTGACAATATTAATGACATGTTTTCCATACTCTGGCATTCACTTCCTGGAGACAAGGAACAGCACGGCCCCTTTCCACAGCTGATGTGAAAACATTTCATAATTCCTGGAGAAGCTTGGGTTGCAATGGACCTAAAAGCCCATCCAGTCCCACCCCCTGCCATGGGCAGGGACACCTTCCACTATCCCAGACTGCTCCAAACCCTGTCTACCCTGGCACTGGACACTCCCAAGGAGTGTCCACAGCTTCTCTGGGCACCTGTGCCAGGGCATCCCCACCCTCACAGGGAAGAATTTCACTCAACCCAAACAATTCCATTACTCTACTGCCAGCCTTGACACTATTTTTTAATTGCTGGTGTGAGCATGATGGCAAATTTCACAAAATAAGTATCCCTGCAAAGCCAAAATAAAACTATTTGCATGCAGCTATGGATCAGGAGCTCTTCAAGGGATCTCTATGGAGATCTCTAACAGGAGGGGAGAAACTCCATGTATTCTCACCTTCAAAGATGGCAGCATCATCCTCAGTCAGGAGGTGCTCATTGGAGAGGAGATAGAGATGATCAACCAAGGAGCAGGGCACAAGGAAGGACATGGAGCCCTGAAAGGTGAGGAGAAAGTCCTTGAGCTTCCCAAATCCTCTGGAGGAACTTGTTCAGGGAACCTCGCCAGCACCCAGCCTCACCTTCTTTAGCAGGCACACCATGCTGGTGTAGGGGTTCAGGTGCAAGGCCAGGGGCCGGGAAAGAGCTTCCTGGTACTGCAGGCAGCAGGCATAGAACTTGGACCAGAATTCCACCTGCAGCTGCCAAAACTCCTCTGGAGAGCACTCGTATTCTGTCACACTGCCCTGGAACTGGTGGGGGCAAAACAAGGGAATCAGGAACAGCCAAGTGAAATAAGAGCAGGATAAAACAAGGGAATTCACAGACCCAAAAAGAACATAAGGATCTCTCAGGTAGGTCTCCTAATAATTATTATTTGGATTATTTGGAAGATAATCCCTCTATTTTGGATTGTCTTCCAAAATGATGAGCAACTGCTCTGCAGGGTAGTGGTCTGGGCACCATGTGATGGGTGACCAAAGTGCACGCAGGGAGCAGAGGCAGAACAGCCAGGATTCCAAAAACCCAAGAGGGAAAACGAAACCCCAGGCAGGAAGGATGAAGACTTGTACTTTTTTAAAAAAGTTACATCACTCCCTTTGGAGAAAGAAAGGATAAACCAAGGTGTGGGGTCACCTGGCACCTAAAATATCGTGACATCATGTACAACACAATATCCTGGAAGGAAAATCCATCTCACCTCATTTTCCACAGCTAAGGTGACCTCTTTCCTTAACTCCTCCCACGTCAGGTCCATGTGCCTCTCAGTTCCTTGAGAAAAGATCTGCAAAGCAGCATAAGAAACTTGGATTTTAAGGCAAAATAAAAGTCTCACCAAAGGTTCAAGCAGCACTCAGTCAGGTAAAGCAGGACAAGAGCATCAGCCAGCACTTTGTAGGATGGAAGTGTTAAAAAAAAAGATCTGGATGCTAAATTTGGGATACATGGATGTGTGGCAGTGTACAACCACCACACCTCAAGGATTTAAAATCCAGGTGATATGGCATTTGGGGATATGGATTAATGGTGGTCTTGGCAGTGCTGAAGGGAATTGTCAGATTCCACCATCTCAGAGAGCTTTTCTGACCTTAAAAATTCCATGACACATCCTGCCAAACAGCACCACAGGGCGCTGAGCCCCCATTCTCCTGGCTACATCAGCAGGAATGAAAAACAAGCTCATCAACTTGCTGTGCTATCCAAGGGGGAAAAAACCAATTATCTGGATTCCAGGTTCCATCTCTAGCTATGAGCACACAGCAGCTGCAGCACAGCCCAGCAGCCACCAACTCACTCCAGGGAGTCCCCATGAAAACATGCCTGGCAAGAGCTCCAAGGAATCCTGCTGCCTCGCATATAAAGGGCCAGGAAGAGGATGAAAAGAGAGCATCCCAAATTCCCACTCACTCACCTGCAAAGCCTTCTGGATGGCTGCATTAGAGAACCGTCCCGGCATGAAGAGATATTCCAAGTAGATTTCCTGCAAAAAGATCGTGACTTCAGGAAGCTCAAGGATGAGGAGGACATTTAAGCTGCTGTTTCTGGTCTTTCCTCCCATTATCAACATCATCCCCTGGATCTGCGTTTCTGTCCACACCCAGCTCCAACCTGGGATCAAAAATGGCTTCCTGCACACTCCTGACTTTGTTTATTCCCATTCTCTCTCCTGAGTGACCTCGTTGTTTTCGGTGCTGTTCTACAGGTGGCTCACCCTGGGGTCCTGATCCTGCCGGACCGTCACCTCCTCCTCAGGGAGCGGCTGCACAAACACCTGGTTCCACTGGCCAGCAACATTCCTGGAAGGAAACAAACCTGGAATCAGTTTGGCATCCACCTGAACCAAACCTGTGGCTTTCATCAGCAAAAACAGCCCTCTGGGTGTGGAAAAGGAGGTTTGTGCAGTGACAAGGGACAGATTTTGGCAGGAGAGGTTAACTGTGGCATTCCTAGCCATAAACTGATGGAACATGTTGGAATCCTTCACTTAATTCAACATTCTCCCCATCTCATGAACTCACAAGCAACTCTCAGACTGACCAGTAGCTTCTTCTCCTAAAATTTGCACACTCACAGCATTTTTCATCCATTCCTCAACTCCCTGGCCCTGCACCAAGCCATCCTCTCAGCTTTATACTCAGGGATGGTCCTTTCCCATCACCATCTCCCCAGAACATGTTTTTTCCTGGAAGGCACCACCTGGTTGTTTTGAAGTAGCTGTGGGGAAGCACAACGCTCCCTCTACCATGCTCAAACTCCACTTTCAGCAATCCTGCTGCCTGGATTTTTACATTTTCCATGTTCCGGCAACTTGAGTATAAATCTCTAAGTTGAGGAGCTCTGTCAAGGTTTTCTTGCAGTTATCCCAGTGATCCATGCCCAAAACTCACTGCTCAAAGTTGATGTATTTCACAACAGTTTGGTTCTCCTCGTTGTGCCACAGTGCCCAGATCTCGGCCGAGGTTAAGGCAAAGTCAACCAGAGTCTCCTAAGAAAGAGGGAAAGAGCTAATTTCCTTTCTTATCCCCAAATTAGAATACAGCCGAGAAAGGTGGGTACTTAACAACAGCAAAACATTCCCCTGTGGAATTTAACAGGCTTTGGGAATTGTTCAGTCCGGAAAAGAGAACGCTTTGGGGTGAACTAATTGCCCCTTCCAGTACCTGAAGGAAATCTATAAGAAAGACAAATAGGGAATTTCAACAAGGGCTTGGAGTGACAGGACAGCTCCAAACTGAGAAAGAGGAGATTCAGATGGGATACTGGAAGCAATTGTTCCCTGCGAGGGTGCTGAGGCTGCCCAGAGAAGCTGTGGCTGCCCCATCCCTGAAAGTGTCCAAGGCCAGGTTGGACAGGGCTTGGAGCAACGTGGTCTAGTGGAAGGTGTCTCTGCCCACAGCAGGAGATTGGAACAACAAGAGGAGCTTTAAGGGGCTCCTTCCAACCCAACCATTCTGTGACTCTGTGATTTAAATCCCAAAGTCCAGGACTCTTCCTCCTGGGAGCCAGGCCCCAGCTCTCACCTGTGAGGAGAACAGGGAGGAGATGTGGTCAAGGCTGTAGCGGTTGCTCTCAGTGCTCACCAGCTGGAAGACACAAAACTACAAACACACCTCATAAATAATCTCCTGAAGGACTAAACCAACACATCTCATGGAACATCATCATTCCAGTCCATCTCCCTGCCTGGTGCTAGGGGTAACAGAACCTAAGAGGACAAGAAGGGTGAGCTGAGCACACCACTGGACCCTCTGCACGGAAATCCTGGCTTCACCCTTCTCCCCAAGGACACTCATCCCTGCCTGGACCTGAAGGACTCCCAAGTCTTTCCAAACACTAAACTTGAAAAACTGTAAGACCACCACACCCAGCACTACCAGTGACTACAGTGGGAAAAGAAGGGGACTAAGGTGGGAAAACCCCAATTTCTCAGCTGCAGACCCAGCTCTGCATGTTCTTCCCAGAGCAGAGCACTCATGGGACAGCAGGACTCATGTTACACACTCTTGTTCTGTGTGTGAATTCCCTGGAGAAAGGGATAAGCTGTCCAACAGATGAGCCTGGTTTATGCCGTCCTTCCCCTCCTGCTAAATTTATCCTTCTCCACAAAAAGTTCTCCCCAAGTTGCAGAAGCATCCACATGCTCCCAGGAGCCTGGTGTAAACACACCACCAGCATTTCCATGCTTTTAGCTCCTTTTGGACCTTTCTTTTTCCCACGGCACATCCACGCTTTCAGAGCAGGAGGTAAACAAGTGAACCAGCCCTGATGGATCAACTTAGTCACACAGGGAATTCCACTCCCAGAGCTCGGGCACACATATCCCCCAGTGCTGTGGGGGGAAAAATGTTTATTTAGAAACCACCGATCCCTCCAGAGGGTCACACGTGAAACTTTTCCCTATTTCTTGCCTTCCAAACCCAAGTCCTAGGGGAATGAGTCCTGCAGCTTGAAGAGCCCGTGGCTCCATACCTGCCCTCGCTTGGGAGCGTGCATGTAGACTCCCAGGTAGAGGCCCAGGGACTGGGAGAAGGCCAGGCGCAGGCGGTGCCCGGTGCCGGCTGCCAGCCGCAGGTCCCTGCTGACCGGCATGAACTCCAGCAGATCCGCCACCATCAGGCACATCTGATCCTGCAAACATCAAAAGCATCAGGAGAGCAGCTTAGGAAATACTCTGGATTGAGAAACCGCTCCTCTCCTTCCCCCTTCCAGACATCTGCCCAGAACTTTGCACAACAGATATGAATTATGGCTCTGTACACTTACCTGAACCACTCCTTGGCTTCTCCCAGCTCACCTGGGCCCCCTTCCCACCAATCCCACAGGCTGCCAGAGCCCAGGCATGTAGGAGAAAGCTTCCCCTCCCTCCCACAGCACATTCCAATGCCACTGAGCCGTGAAAGCACCGTGCTGCTCCATTAGCTCTGGCACTCAATATCTGGAGCAAGAGGCTTTTATTAACTTCCTATTGACAAAGACACTTTCATTACTGCTGAAAGCAGGAGAAAATCCATTTGGGATGGCTCCTTGGGCCTCAAAGCGCTCCTGCTTGTCTTCCCAAAGGCTCCAGTAGGTCTGGAAACAACCCTTAGCCCAGCAATGTGTATGTTGCATCTGAGATGGCCACACATACATTGCATGATGATACACAAGAGTATCGCTATCAAATATCAGAAGGCTTCAACCCATACAGAGCAACACCTTACCACACCAGAACGCTTCAGGTGCCTGCCCATACAGAGTAACATCACCTCAGAAAGCTGCAAGCCTCTGCCCTTCTTGTTCTTTAGCCCAACCTTTCATACCCCTCATGCTGATGCATTGCACCTGTGTGCCCTCTGTTCCCTTTGGGGATTGGTCAGTAACACCTCAGCACTCCATGGCTCATCACCTCCAACACTGCTCACCTGCTTCTCACAGCTGCAGCCCATTGGGGATGGGGCTCGGCCACAGCCCCACTCCCAATTCCCACAAACTGTGTGCCTACAATTCCCCCCTTTTTTTTTTCTTTTAAATAAATGCTATGTCTACTATTTCTCTACAGGGCCCTTGCAGAAGAAATAGTAAACATGGTACAAGTATCTGTTTTGTAGGTTCCACCAACTCTAGAATGCATCCCTGTACTGACCTTGATTCACTCTCTAAACTTGCATATTATTAAAATCTTTATACTTACATTTATAGAATATTGACAATTTCAATAGCAACATACAAGAATAAGCCAAAGGCCAAACACCAAGATATCAACAAAATCAACAGCTATACAATTCCCCCAATAGCTATACAACTTCTAACAATATCAATAATTATACAGCTATATAATTCCAAGTTATAATCCTTTTACAATTTTTAATAAAATAACAGTGAGATCAGTGTAGAATTGATAAAATGCAAGCACAACCCTTTGTCTGCATACTATGTAAATACATTTACAAAACTAGATCTAATGTGGATAATATGCAAAGACAACCATCCAGTAATAAAAACAAGAACAAATTCCAAGGCAGAACATTGCCTAAGCTGCAAACAAAGCCCAGCAAAATGGGAAACACAAAGTTGAGCTCAAGTCACCAGGTTGGTTGAGGGCTCTGTCATTTCCACAGCTGGGCTCCCTCATGCCATTTCCATCTACCCAAACAAGGATGATAATTCACACAGAGGATATGGAATCGCTCCATCCAGGCAGTGTGCTCTGAATTTCTCCCTCTGGGAAACCTGCTGGTACCAGTGCTTGCACTCAAAGACAGGAGGGTCCCTTGAGCAACAGTAAGGACTCAACTGGCTGGATGACTGCAACTGAGTATAGCTCTTTTCCACAGTGCTCCTATCCAGGGAGCAGTTCCTTCCCACAGTGCACCACGGATATTCCAATATCCCCTCCACACACTGCAGTTAGGAATACTTGGGTCTTTCAAATATCCAGTTTACAATGGAATTCAGTATAGTCACCTGTGGAGTACAGCTTGGTTTATTCGACCCATTTCAGCTCAATATTGTTTCTGCCCATATCTTCTTCCAATGCTGTAAAGAACACCAGGCAAACTGGGGGGCTTGTCCACTGTCCTCTAAGACAGATGATTGTTGGAGATCCTTTCAAGATATAGAAATTTGGGCATTTGCACTCCACAGTATCACTTTGTTGATATTCTTGCAAGAAGAAGACAAGAAGCTCTGCACTGTGAATAGCTAGAGGTGTGCCACATCCCCCAGCTTGTCCTTTGCACGTTGGCAGCTCTGTCCAGGTCCCATAGTCTTTTCCTAACTTCTTTCCAAACAGTAAATGCAGTACTTGCATCAGTCTTAAAATCTTATGACTTTGTCCATCGTAAAACACTACAAAGGGCATAGTCACTAGTCTCAATTCTTTCTCTTTTCCACAAAGGTTTCCATGTAGATAAAACACTCTGTTCTTCACTTGGTAAGTTATTTCCCATTATGTCCTCAGCAGCTCAACTGTACCCCAGGTGTCAAAATCAGTCTGGTCCAGACCAGGCAGCTTCTCCTGCTGCTCTCACCACTAGGCTGGGCTCTGTCTCAGGCTGTACCTCACCCTACAGCCAAACCCCAAGTCACATCAGGGTCACCATAGGTCACAACACACACCACAGCATAAGCTGTAGTTGAGAGGGCCACTATTCACAGAGTATCACCATACAATATCAGGAGGCTCCAACCCATCCAGAGTATCACCCTACCACATCAGAGGGCTTCAGGTATCTGCCCATACAGAGCAACATCATCTCACCTCAGAAAACTGCAAGCATCTGCTCATCTTGTCCTTCAGCCCAACCTTTCATACCCCTTATTGTTGATGCACTGCACCTGTGAGCCCTCCGTTCCCTTTGGGGGTTGGTCAGTAACACCTCATTACCTTCAACACTGCTCACCTGCTTCTCACAGCTGCAGCCCATTGGGGATGGGGCTCAGGCACAGCCCCACTCCCAATTCCCACAAAGTGTGTGCCTACGGGAATGAAGCTGGACAGGAAACTCCACACTTCACAGACACTGCTACAAACACACACCATGACTGTTCTCACATATTGTCCCATATCCCAGTGTGGAGAAGCCACAGCCACAATTTAATGGGAGACAGATCCATGTGGAGCACTCACCTGTGATTCCTTGGGCTTCGTTTTGCTCCCCCAACCCCAGGTTCTGCTCACCTTGTAGGACCACATCCGGAGCTTATGGTCCTGGCAGAGGGCGAAGAGGAAGGCATCATGATCCAAGCAGTGCACGGAGAGGCTGACGGGCACATCCGAGGGGCCACCATCACCTCTGGAAAACCGGAGGTTACATCAACACCTTCAAAGAAAATTCTCCATCCCTGCAAGTGTCCAAACCCAGCCTGGACACTGGTCTAGGGGAAGGTGTCGCTGCCCTAGGCAGAGGTGGGACTGGATGAGCTTTAAGGCCCCTTCCAACTCAAACTGTTCCAGGATTTCATGATTCTAAAATCATGGCAGGTGCACAGATCCAAGGCAGTGGGGTTCCTCCATTGTGCTTAAATCCGAATAAACCACTAGATGAGATCAGAAGGGAATGTTTCAGCACCCACAGAGCAAATGATCCCACCACACCAGTGACACCCAGTTCTTCGCTTGCTTTGGTGGAATTGAAGCAGATTCCCACTTCCCCATCCCCAGCTTGGTACTTGCAAAACACAGGTGAAGGATCCAGAGGGAAAAAAGGATCCAAGCAGTCCCAGCATGAATCCTGCCAGCCTCTGACAAGGACCCAAGAAGCCATGAGCAAGGATCCTGACAACCCCATGATACCTTAAGTTTTAGCTTTCATATTTTCCAGATTCCATACTGCATCGGTATAGAACTCTAAACTTCATATGAAATGTTAGCAAGTTCTCTTCCCAGTTTAGTTAGACAACACAATCCTTTTGTAGCCCAAGAACCAAGGACACCATTGCAGCTTCAGGCCCAAAAAGTAAACAAATAAACAGTAAAAAAGTAAACCTTAAACAGCAGCAAATTGAGGAGAACAATGTGGGAGGATGGATCCTGCCAGACCCCAGGCAGGATCCATCCAATGGGATCCATCCAATCCATCCATTGGGGGCAGACCCCCCCAATGGTCCAAATCACTCAGGGCATCAAAGGACTCACTCCCACTTGCAAGAAAAAAGCTCTAGGACTCAGCTTTGCCCTCTAAGCCACCCTAAAGATCCCAACCCACCACGGAGCATCCGTGTGATCCCCATGTAACCTCTGCTCGTCAGGAACACGCCTGGCTCCTCAGCACAAGGGCAGAGTAATCCCTAATCCATGCTGGCTGCGAGCCACATCCTGGGCAAATCCTTGGAGGCCAATTACTAGAGAACATAGTCACAGACACACGGAACAGCAGGACCCTGCTAATCCAGCATTCCACTCCCAACTTCCGTATTCTGATAGCTCCTGTGACCCCGTTAACTTTTCTGGGTGGAGTATTTATAGGTGCCTGTGTGACTCAAGCTAAAGATTCCAGGTGAGGGGGTCCAAAAGCCAAAATTAGCTCAGTTTATCTGTCCCCAGGCACTTACCTGATGGCAGTTGGCATCCAGCCCGTGAGGAAACGCTGCACCACCGAGCTTTGCTTCAACTCCACGACAGAAACACTTCCTTCAAAAACAAAAGGAAAATCAAAAATGAAGATCAAATTAAACTCCAAGATGGGAGAGGGGTTGTAGTGCCCAATCCTTACCAGGAGCATCAGGAGGAGGCAGCTTAAGGACAAAGATCCCTCCTGAGGCAGAGGGAAGGGCAAAGAGAGCCTCTCCCTCACTGCTCAGCCAGGCTGCAGAGGCCACGGAGTTGGGTGCCAGCCCTGGCACGCTGGGAATCACGTAGTAATTGGAGGGATCCCTGATGTGGATCTTGCTGATATCTGTAAACACGGACTGCACTTGGCTCTCCGTTATCAGCTCCTGTGGGGAAACAGCAGAAAACAGCCTCAAGTTGTGCCAGAGGAGGTTTTCCTATATATGAAGCCCATATGAATATCAGGGATAATTCCTTCATGGAAAGGGTTATCAGGCACTGGAACAGGCTCCAGTGGTGGAATTCCCATCCTGTGTGGATGTGGTGCTTGGGGACATGGGTGGCCTTGGCAGTGCTGGACTCCATGATCCTAGAGGATTCCATAAAACATCAAATCCTGAGCACATGTATCTACGGTACAGGAAAAAAAACCCACCAGACATCAATGGAATGGCAACTGTCTCCTTGATAATAAAGATTTTTCCAGTAAAAAATCTCTGGCATAGCTCAGAGAAAACTGCTGGTGACACATCCCAGGAAGAGCAGCTCTGCCACAGCACAGGGTCATCCCTTGGGAAAGCTCTCCAGAGCTCTAAAAGCAGGAGAGAAGCTCTCCAAGAGAGGAGAGGATCCTGGTAAGAAGCAGGCACAAGAGGAAAAGTCAGAGCAAATGGGGAGAATCACGGAATCCTACAATAGTTCCAGTCAGAAGAGACCTTAAAAACCATCCAGTTCCAGCCCACATCCATAGAATGATGGTAAATGTGATATAAACCCTGCCTAGGATCCATTTGCCACATGAAATACAGATTCCAACCCAGACAAAACCATCCTGCAGCCTTCTCAGCTGAGGGAAAAAAAGACAATCCAGCCAGGGAGGGCTCTGGAAAAGCTGAAGCTCATTCCCAGCAGGAGCTCAACTACAGTGTCATGACACAGGCTGAAAACCCAGCCAGTTCCTGAGCAAAACACGGCGAAATTCCCCAAACCTCCACTTTTCTTCTTGTTCCCGCTGTATTTTGGGTCACCCACCCCCTCCCAAGCCCTCCCTGTGCTGACAGGGTCCCCTGCCCCGGCCCCCGGCGGCATTCCTGGCACTCACGCTGCGGTAGAGGCGGGCGGGGTGCGGGAGCAGCAGGCGGTGCACGGTCTGCGCCGTGATCAGCAGCACCACCAGGTGACTCTGCACCTCGCACAGGTGGATCCCGCCCGGCAGGAACGGGCAACCCTGGATCCGCAGCCGCACGGCGTTGTTCAGCAGGTTCACGTCCAGGGACTCCTCCACCAGCTCCACCGTGTCCCCCGACGTGCTCCTGCGGGAACAGAGGGGCACACCTGAGAATGAGGAGGGTCTGAGAGGGGAGCGAAGGGCAGAGATGAGGATGAGAAGGATCTGAGGGACAGGATGGTGTCAGAGGTGTGAGAAGGGAGAGATGTGGATGAGGAGAGTCTAAGCGAGGCGAGGCGGACGGGGGCGTGCACTCACCATCGCACCCAGCGATTCCTGGTGGCGGCCCCGAGCTGCGCGCTCTCTTGGTAGCAGAAGCCGCCGGCGCTGTCGCTGTAGCGCCCGGCGGGGAGCGGGGCGATGCCGGGGGGCACGAAGCTCAGCTCCTGCGGGGATCGCGGCGGGGCCCGGCCGGCCGCGCTCAGCTCGAGGCAGCTCCGCGCCGCCAGAGCCGCCGCCATCTTGGGCCGCCGCGTTCCCGCCTTGGCCGCGCGGGGCACGGCGGGAAGGGGAGGGAGCGGGCGCCCCCAGGCGGGCGGGAGGACGGGGGCAAGAGGGGACAGGACGCCCCCTGGCGGGCGGGAGGACAAGGGGCAAGAGGGAGAGGAAGGGAGGAGAAGGGAGGGCTCGGGGCGGGAGGGTGGGGAGAGGGTCTGGGGAGAGGGATCTGGCATGGAGATGTGGGAAGGGGACTATGGGGAGGGGAGAATGGGGAGAAGGTGTAGGAAGGGGCTACCGGGAGAGGAGAAGAGGAGGGGCTACAGGAAGAGTGGATATGGGGAGAAGATAAAGGGGGATTTGGGGAAGGGGTTTGAGGAGGATCTATGAAATCTGGGGCAGGACACTGGGGAACAGGACAGGAGGTCTGGTCTAGTGGGGGCATGTGCCCTCAGCAGCACCCGTCCTGCCACCTCCTGACACCCACCTGTGCCCATACCTCATCCCGGCAAAGCAGCCGCAGCCGCCTTCCCGGGCATGTCCAGCACACCGGACCCAGCCACTGGCAGAGCACATGTTCCCATACTGGTGAGGGCCATGGGGACCCCACCATCCGACGGATGCCACACGTCCCCCCACAACACCACACAGTGCCAGTGCCAGCGCTGGGCCTGGCCAGGCTCCCGCTCTGCTCGGAACAATCCGGCCTTTGAGCAGATCCAGGGCCGGCGCATGAGGCACCCGCCTGTAGAATGGGCCCATTCTGGTGGCAGGTGCTGTGAGGGGCTGGGGGCTCCAGCTGGGGCCCAGCTTTACTGGGGGGGCTGGAGCCCAGTTGGATTTGGCACACAGTTGGATTTGGGGACTCAAGTGTCATGGCAGTGCCAGGGCCGTGCATCAGTCACGGAAGGGGCTGAGGTGGGATGGAAGGGCACTGGGACCAGGCCTCACCCGTGGGCACCGATCCCACTGAGGCACCGAGGGGTGCCCTGCATCCATCCCGTGCCTGGTGGCAATGGCTGTCTGTGTCCCTGTCTGTGTCCCTACGTCCCCGTCTATGTCCCCTCGAGCAGGAATGGGAGGTGCCCATGGTTGGGGCTGGGACCCTTTCGGGTGCCCGTGTTCCCTGGGAAGGGATCCCACGGGTGACACGGTGGCTGCGGGTCTGCCACGCTCGGTGCATCCCGAGACAGGGTCAGGAGCGTCCCGGGACCGCCTCGGGACTCTGCCGGGACATTACCGGGATCACACCAGAAGCACGCCTAGTTCTGTACGGGAACAGTACCGGGACCGTGCCGGGACAGTACCTGAGCCATCTCTGGATGGCTCCTGTACCAGCCCAGTACCTGGAGCACACCTGGACTGTGCCGGACCGTGTCAGGACTGTATCAAGACTGTACCGGAACTATGCTTGGACCGGACCGGGACCGGGACAGTACTGGACCGTGCCCCGCGGTCACGCCCGGGCTCGATGCGGTGTTGTCCCGCTCCCATTCCCGGGAGTCCCCGTTCCCGGGGCCGGGCGGGGCGGCCGCTGTCCCCGCCCCGGGGCGCTCCCGCCGCTTCCTGCGGGCACGGCCGGGACGGGGCGGGACGGGACGGGTCGGGGCGGCGGCGGTAGCGGAGCGCGGTGAGTCCGGTCCGGGCGGGAACGGGGCACGGCCGTGAGGTCAGCGGGAGGGGAGCCGGGGGTCCCCGCCGGGAGGGGGCGGTCCCGAGGGTCCCCGGCAGCGGGGGTCTCCCGGTGGGGCAGGATCCGGGGGTCCCGGTGATGCAGGAGCCGTTGCATCCCGGTGAAGCGGGAGTCGGGAGGCCCGGTGGAATGGGAGTCGTTGCATCCCAGTGGAGTGGGATTCCTGGGTTCCGGTGGGGCGGGAACCCTTGCATTCCCGCGCGGCAGGATCTGTGGGTCCCGGTGGAGCAGGATCCGTGGGTCCTGGTGGGGCAGGAGCCGTTGCATCCCGGTGGAGCAGGATCCACGGGCCCTGGTTAGGCAGGATTCGTGAGTCCAGGGATGCCCGGAGTGAAGCAGGAACTGGGGGTCCCCACGAAGTGGGAGTTGGGGATACTGGGGTCCCCAAGAGGCAGGAAGCAGCAGGACCTTGGGGTGCTGGCAGACCCCCGGGACAGGCACCCAGAGAAATTTGGGATGTCCTCAAGCCGAGCCGGGGGTGCAGGACAGGCTGTGGCATGTGGGGTGACCCTGGACAGGGGTCCCAGTGGGAGGTGGGGGTGTCCTGCGCCCCTCCTTCGGGATTAGGCGGCGCGACGCCATGGGCGCCGGGCACTAAGAGGCTTTGTCAGCCCCGCGGCTCGGTGCCGCCTTGTCCCGGGAATGCCGTGACACGGGGACCCCCGCGGTGCCGAGCCCCCCGAGTCCCCGCGGGCGGGAGCGGCGGCGCCCAGCCCGTGCCCGCCGGGCAGCGGCGGTGCCAGCCGGGGCCGGGAGCGACGGCCGCGGCAGCTGCGCCGGAGCCGGCGGCGACCTCCCTGCTCCCAAGGCCGCTGGGATTCTGGAAAATGCCTGGAAATGGTGAACCGCCTGCCCTTATATGGCTCCGGCGGGCTGGCGCGCCGCGGCCCCTCTCCCGCCGTGCCGTGCCGTGCCGATATCCTGGGAAAACGCCGTGGGCTGTGCCTCGCGCCCCAGCTCCCGCGCTGGAATGTGCAACGGGGCCGGCGATCCCACGGTGGGGAGAAAATCCCACCTCCCTCCCGCCGGCCCGGCACCACAAACCCGGCGCCTGCCTCAGTTTCCCCCACCGGGGAGCTTTGGGGACCCACCAGAGCCCCCTGTTCGGCACTCCAGGGGCATCGCCCGTCCTCTCTGGCGGGGTTGGGGAGGGTCGGGAGCATGAAGGTCACAGCTAATCCCACCGGGGCAGGCGGGAGCGGGAGGGCTCTGGGCGGCCGCGTGCCCACCGAGGTGACACCGGGGGGGGGGGGGTAAGAGGATCAACTCCCCCGCTCACCGAGGCGGGCTGACGGTGGCCGACGGGCCCAGGAGAGTGGCCGCGGTCCCCGTGACGTGAGACCGGCGCCTTAATCACGGTGTTGTGAGCGGATTAGGATGGCCGAGGGTGGCCTTCGGGGACGGGCGGCGGTAGCCACAAATCCCCGCCCCGGTGTTAGGTGGGGGAGCCCCTGTCTGGTCCCTCCGTGCCACCTGGGGGTCTTCTTTTGTCCCCCCAGCAGGGTGGGATAAGGGTCGGACACTGCCCGGAGGGATGGTCGGGGTCTACTGTCTCTGGTGTCACCGGCTGGGTGCCCCCCCCCCCCCCCCCGGGGTCGAGGTGACCCTGGGGCCGGGTGCCCCAAGCCTGTAGGGGTGAGGAATTTGGGGGCTGGGGGAGCTGCTTCCCCAATCACACAGGTCCGAGGTGTCCAGGAAGTGCCCCATGGCACGGTTGGGTGTGCCAGTACCCGGGGTTCCGGGCTGTGGCACCACTGGGGACATGGACCTGAGCCCCACTTAGGAGGCACCGCGGTGGCGTTTTGGGGGGCTCTTGGCGTGCTCGGGGAAGCCCCGGGGAGGGCGGTGGCTGGATGGCAGCCACGCGGCACGGTGGGTGTGGGGAAGCGGCGGCGGGAACCGGCCTGACCGGTTCGGTGCCGGCACCGGGGGTGCCGGGGGGCTCGGGCGGCCACGCCGCCGGCGCGGCACGTGGCCCAGCTCAAGGTCACTGTCCCCAGGGCCACCCGCCGCGGTGACCGGCTCAGTGTCCTCGACACTCCCACACGCTTTGCCACTGGCCGCTGTTTTCTGGCTGTCCCAACCGTGTTTGTGGCACTGAGCGGTTTCGGCGGCACGGGAGGATCCCGGTGGCACCGGTGGTCCGGAAGGGCGAGCCGGCGCTGAGCTCACCTGGAAGGTGTCCCGCGGGCGCGGCGGTGACGCACGGCCCCGGTGGGTGGGGGCAGAGGCGCTCGTCGCACCCGGTCCCAGCGCGGTGCCCGGGTCTGGGATGAGGAGGGGCTGGACTCCCAAATCTCAGCATTGGTGGGCTGTGCAGAGACTCCGTACCCAGGAATTTTTGGGGTCGGGGGATGCTAGCACCCCTTGGCATAGAGGGTTTGGTCATCAGGACTCTTTGTCAGCGTGAACTCCCTTGCTGCCACACACCACCCATGTTTGGGGACTCTCTGCACCCCCTAACCCACTATTCTCCCCCCAGAGCCGCCCTGTGCCCCACTGGTGCCGGGGGATGCCGGGATGCCGGTGCCCGTGTGCCCGCAGCGCCCTGTCCTGAGCCTGGAGCCCAGCTGTGCCATGGAGGACCCGCGCGGCACCAGGACCGAGCCGTGGGCCGAGGGGCTCCATAACGCCAACAACAATGCGTCCCCAGGGGGGTGGCCCGGTGCCCGTGGTGGGCACCCCCTGGCAGCTTTCGGGAGTCCCGGGGCCAAGCCCAGCTACCTGGACCGCGTGGTGCAGGAGATCGTGGAGTCAGAGCGCACCTACGCCCGCGACCTGCGCAGCATCGTGGAGGTGGGTGCCAGGGGGCACACGGGGGCACACCCCCTAGACACGGTGTGGGGTCTAGGGGTGCAATGGTGCCACCGTGGGTGCCCGGCAGGGTTACCTGGGCAAGATCATCGACGCGGAGGAGCCGGTGCTGCGACCGGAGCAGGTCAGCGCGCTCTTTGGGAACATCGAAGACATCTATGAGCTCAGCAGGTGGGGGAGCAGGTGCCACTGGGAGGTGACAGGAGTGTGACCCTGTCCCGTGGGTGTGTGGGGGGCTGTGGTCACCCTGTCCTCTCTGTGCCCCCCAGCACCCTCCTGCAAAACCTGGAGAGCTGCGCCAATGACCCCGTGGCTGTGGCCGTGTGCTTCGTCACCCGGGTAAGGGCACAGGGAGCCTTGTGGGGACACCAGGGGGGACACGTGGTCATACCAGGCTCTCACTGTATTCCCCTTACCTGCAGAGCCAGGAATTTGCCATCTACACCCAGTACTGCAACAACTACCCCAGGTGGGTTGGAGGCACAGCTGGGTGAGCGGGAGGTGGGCAGGGGGCGCAAGGGTGGGCAGGGATCTGAGCCCCCTCCCTGCCCGCAGCTCGGTGGCAGCACTGACCGAGTGCATGAGGAGCAAGGTCCAGGCACGGTTCCTGCGGGAATGCCAGGAGCGGCTGCGCCACGCGCTGCCCCTTGGGGCCTACCTGCTTAAGCCTGTCCAGAGGATCCTCAAGTACCACCTGCTGCTCCAGGTGAGCGCCTGGCGCCCAGCACGGCACGGCGTGGGCACCTGCTGTGGCGTGGGCACCTTGCATAGCCTGGGGGGACACAGGGAGGGACTGTGGGCATCTGGCCTAGCCTGGCTACCAGGGGTGGCACAGGGCATTGGCTTGGGTGCCTGGAGCAGTCCAGGCACCTGGCACAGCACATTCCCATGTCCTGATGCCATGTACTGTGCCCAGGAGATCGCCAGGCACTTCGAGCACAAGGCAGGGGATGACTACGAGCTGGTGCTGGAGGCCATCGACACCATGACCTGCGTGGCCTGGTACATCAATGACATGAAGCGCAAGCACGAGCACGCCATCCGCCAGCAGGTGGGCACCAGGGGATGCCAGGGAGGCACCACAGGGGTGGTGGGTGGCACCAGGTGTGACACGAGATGGGCACTGTGGCAAGGGTGCTGATGCCCCTGTGTTTGTGCAGGAGATCCAGTCGCTGCTGCTGGGCTGGAAGGGGCCGGACCTGACGAGCTACGGGGAGCTGGTGCTGGAGGGCACATTTCGGACACAGCGGGTGCGCCACGACCGTGCCCTCTTCCTCTTCGACAAGGCCCTGCTGATCACCAAGCGCCGTGGGGACCACTATGTCTACAAGAGCCACATCCCGGTGCGGGATGAGACAGGAGACTGAGGGTGATGGGGGGGGAGGGAGCCCACTGGGTGCCAGGGACTCCTGTGGATGCCCGGGATGGAGGCACAGGCTGGGTTCCAGGAACCACAGTGAGTGCTGGGGTTGGGGGAACTGGGGAATGCTGGGAACAGGGGAGCCCAGTGAGTGCCAGGGACCCCAGTGGGTGCTGGGGTGGGAAGTTCCAGGGATGCTGATGCCTCTCCCGGCAGTGCTCCTCGCTGATGCTGATTGAGAGCACGAGGGACTCGCTGTGCTTCAGCCTGGCACACTACAAGCATGGCAAGCAGCAGCACAGCCTGCAGGTAGGGGGACATGGGGTGGGGGGCACCCTGGGGAAACACCCTGGAACCCCCTGCCCGACCCCACTGCCCTCCCTGTGCCCCTCAGGCCAAGAGCGTGGAGGAGAAACGTGTGTGGACTCACCACATCAAGCGGCTCATCCTGGAGAACCACCATGCCACCATCCCCCAAAAGGTGAGGTTGGTGGGGTGGGCACCTCAGTGACACCAGGGACCCCCTGGCACAATGAGGGGGGACAGCTGTACCCCACCTTTGCCTCATTTCTCTCCATCTTCCCTCTACCCAGGCTAAGGAAGCCATCCTGGAGATGGACCTGTTCTGTAAGTGCCACCAGTGCCCTATCATTCCCTCTCTGCCTTACTCCTACCCCCCCATTTTCCCTGGTGTCACTCCCTGTCCCCACAGATCCCCCACGCCTGCCCCGCTGCAGCCCTGAGCGCCTGAAGAAGAGCTGGTCCTGCCAGCCCCTGGGTGACGCTGCCACTGAGCCACTCCAGGGACGCCGGCAGTCTGGTGAGAGCCACGTGTCACCAGTGTCCCTCCTGTCCGTGTGTTCCCACCACGCTACCCCTCCGTCACCCTTTCACCAGGGCCCAGCTGTGGCTGGGTGACAGCAATGCCCGCAGGGAGGGTGGCACTGGGTGCTGATGGTGCCCCGTCCCTGTTCCCACAGAGCCCTTCCAGCACCAGGGGCACACGGAGACGCTGCTGGAGCGGCTGCAGGGACACGGGGGGCGCAGGCAGTCGGGTGTGGACAGTGGACGGGATCAGGGGGCTCGGGGTGCTGATGAGCTGGGGGACACGGGGATGATGCCACTGTCATCTCCCCTCCCCCCAGAGCCCACCAAGCACAACCTGTGGCACCTGGGCGAGCAAGGTGAGCTGGCACGACCGCGGCACCAGTGTGGCAGGCAGAGGGGTGGTTGAGGGCCACGGGGGGGAATTTTGGGTGCTCCCTCCACTAACCTCTGCTTTTCTCTATCCCGGCTGGCAGGGCTGAAGGTAAGGCCGGGTGTGGTGGGTTGGGGTGCCCAGTCCCTCCAGCCCTGGCACGGGGCGCTGAGCCTGGCGCTCACCCACACACAGAACACCGGCAGCAATGGGGCGCTCCTGGAAATGGGGGAATCACACCAGCACCCCAGAGCCTGGGCAGTGGTTGAGGGCATGGTGGCGGAGGAAGAGGAGGAGGAGGAAGAGGAGACTTTGGGCAAGGACTGCCAGGAGGAGCTGCCAGAGTCCAGGGATCTGCTGTTGGAGCCCCAGGAGGACCAGGTACCTACACCAGCCCTTCAGACCCCAGGGAGGGCATTCAGAGCACCCCAAATTGCTTCTGGGGCACTCCCACACCACTCCTGGGGTACCCTGCCTCACTACCAGGACATCCCACTCCAGTCCAGGGCACCCCATGTTGCTCTCAGTGCTCCCTCCCAGGGCCCCATGGCTTGGCTGGAATTTAACCTGCTCGGAGCACCTGGGTGACCCCCCCAGCTCATGACTCCCCACATTTGTCTTGCCCAGGCTGGGGAACATCCATGGGTGCTGGAGGGACCCAAGCGGCCGAGCAGCTGGGGGCCAGGGAGCTGTGAGAAGGTCAGTGTGACCCCCCGGCCCCCACCCGGGAGTGCCCAGGGACCCGGCACCCACACCCCTAACAGCAGTGCTGAGGAGCACCCCAAGGTCCCCAAATCCCCGTCCCTGGTGGGGACCCTGGCGCGGCCCAGTGGGGACAGGGAACCGGAGCACACTGCGGAGGATTTGCAGGTGTTGAGTAGCGAGGAGGAGGAGGAGGAGGAGGAGGGGGAAGGAGCCGCCAGCATCCTGCCACCCTCAGTGCTGGACCAGGCCAGCGTCATTGCTGAGCGGTTCGGTGGCGGCAGCAGCTTGTCCCGAAGGAGCAGCCTGGCGCTGGAGGGGACCCTGGGACGCACCCCCAGCCATGGTGGCAGCACCCTCAGCCTGGATGGGGGCCCCCCGCTCGAATCTGCGGAGCCTGGGGAGTCCCGCAGTGCCATCCCCTCGCCTGAGCCCTTCATCAGAGCCCGCCGGGAATCGCTGCTCTCCAACCGGGACCGCCTGCTCCTCGACAAGATCAAGAGCTACTATGGCCATGCTGAGCACCGCGATGCCGGCTTCGGGGTGCGCCGCCGCGAGAGCCTCTCCTTCATCCCCAAGGGGCTGGTGCGGAGCTCCGTGTGCCGCCTCAATGGGCTCCCACGGCCCCCCGAGAGCCCTGAGCCCCCCACCCAGCCCGAGGCACCAGAACTGTGCCAGGAGAATGGGGCGCAGCCTCCCGAGCCGCTGCTCATCCTGGAGGAGGATGATGTGGGCACCGCGGTGTCACCCCCAGGGCCACCCCCGCAGCTGCTGCTGACACCCCCTCACTTGGGCACCAAGGTGTACCAGCTGGCGCGGCAGTACAGCCTCCGCATCAAGAGCCGCCGCGCCGGCACCCGCCGCCCTCCACTGACACCACAGGAGGACGGGGCCCCCACCCCGAGCACCCCTTTGCTGGCTGTGCCGCAGGACGAGGCGCTGGTGGCATCCCCGTCCCCACGTGGCCCCCGCAGCCCCTCGAGCCCCGTGGGCGCCGAACCCTTCACCTGGCCCGATGTGCAGGAGCTCCGTGCACGTTTCGGTGGCCCGCGGCCGCCGCTGGTGAGCCGCAGCCGCTCGGCGCCCGAGGGTCCCAGCCGCGGTGGGCGCCCAGCCGGGAAGGAGCGGGGCAGTGCCCGGAGCCGCAGCGCTGAGACCAACGGGGGCTCCAACACCCCGAGCCCGGCGCCAGCGCGGTACAGCAGTGACGGGGCGCTGTGGGTGGCTTCCGAAGCCCCTCTGGGCCCGGGGCAGCGGGTGGTAGTGCTGGAGCGGCTGCCAGAGCCCCCGGCCTACGTGCAGATCCGCTCGCCCACCACGCGGGAGAAGATCTGCCTGAAGGCCGTGGTGGAGCGCTGCAAAGCCTACCAGGCATCCGAGGAGTACCGGCGGCGCTGCCCCGAGACCCCCGGCAGCCCCGAGCCGCTGCGCCACGGCCTCGTCAGGGACCTGCGGCAGAAGTTTCAGACCCTCGACGCTGCCAGCTAGGGGCAGGAACGGGTAGAACGGGTGTCCTGTGGACTCCAAGGGAAGGAGAACCCCATGGACCCCCAACCTTCCTGGGAGAAGGAGCACCACATGGACCTCAATTCTAGTTGGAAGAAGGGTCACCCCATGCATCCTCAACCTGCCTGGAAGAAGGGGCACCAAATGGACCTCCAACTTACCTGGAAGAAGGGGCACTCGATGGCCCTCCAGGCTGTTTGGAAAAAGGAACCCTTTGGGAACTTCCAATCTGCCCAGGAGAGGAGGCACCCCCATGGACCCTCAGCCCTCTTGAAAGAAGGAGTACCCCATGGACCCCCAGCTTGTCCAGGAGAAGGGGCACCCCATGGACCCACAGGAAAGTGGCACCCCATGGACTCCCAAACCCACCTGGCAGACGGAGGACCCTGGGGACTCCCAACCTGCTCTGGACAAGGGACACCCCCAGTACTCTCTGCCCACAGGACCTGGGGCACCGCAAGAACCTCCCGCTACAAGTACCAGCGGCGCCCCGTGCTCCACAGGCACCCAGCACTGCTCCCCACTTGCTTTCACATCTTTATTAGAAAAAAAGCCCCAAACTGAACCCAAAGTTCCTCTGTGGTCGCCCGCCCCCCCCCCCTCCCCCAGGGTGTCTCGGCCCAGCTGCGGGGTGCAGGGGGCCCCCCCACCCCGGCTGGGGGGGGCACGGGATGGGGGTGCCAGAGAGGGGCCCCCATGGGCTGACGCTCTTTGGTTGGTGCCCGCGGGGGCCAGGGGGTCCCCCCTCTGCACCCACGCGCTGCGGTGGGGGGGGTTATGGCTTTGGGGGGCACCCACGCACCCCCCGTGCGGGTGCTGGGGGGTCCATGCACACCTGTGGGGCGCACACCTGTGCCGTGCGTGCGGAGGGGGGCCGGGGGTGCACCTGCATGCGGGGACACACGTGTGCAGACGTGTGCGTGCAGGGACACGTATGGGCACGGGGGGCACATGCCTGGGGGGCGCCTGCGGCCGCCTCCACACAGGGGTGTGCCTGAAGCGTGTAAATGTATGTATATATATAAATACAAATATATATATATACACTGTGCACACGGACACGTGTGCTCGTGGCGGGGGGGCTGGGGGGCTCCTGCCCACGCGTGACCCCCGCGTGCCCCTCTGGACCTGGTGGCACCTGTACAGGCACCGCACACGCGTCTCCTTACGCACGCATGGCCCCGCTGGCGTGATGCGGGGTGTCATTCCCCCTCCCCCCCCGCCATCCAGGGGGGTTATTTCTTTTTTGGGAAGAAGCTGAAGCGTTTCTCCTTGTCCTTGCGGGGCAGGGGGGCTTCAGGGGGGGCCGGGGGTATGGGCAGGGGGAGGCTCTGCACCTTCCCGCGGCTGCCCCGACACTCCGTGATGGCCGCGCTCAGCCCCTGCAGCCAGGCCTGCAGCTCTTCCTGTGGGCATGGGGGGTGGTCAGGGGGGCTTCCCTGGCGCCCAACAGAGTCCCAGCCAACCCCAGAGACCCCTGAGTGATGCCAGTTGCTCCAAGTCTTCCGCAGGCACCCATGTCCCATCGGGCACTGCCAACCCCTCACTGTGTCCTCATGGCACCCCTGGCCATCCCCTGCCCCTCTGAGCATTGCTGGCCAGTGCTGACTACATTCCCCTGGCCATTCCTGTGTACCCCAGTCACTGCTGGCCACCACCCCATCCCCATGACAACTACAGCCACCCCATATATCCCTGGGCACCACTGGTGTCCCCCTGGGAACAACCTGTGTCCCTCTGGACCTCTCTGACCACCCATGTCTCCTTGGGCACTGCTGACCACCACCACATCCCCCAGCCACCCTGTGCCCCCTGGGTTCCACTAGCCACCCCGTGTCCCCCAGGCCACCCCTCACCTCATCCTTGCCATGGAAAAGCCACTCACTGCCGTTGCTGAGCCTAGGGACAGAGCACAGACACCAGTGCCATGCATGCCCACTGTGCCACCCTGCAAGGTGCCGCACCCTCACCTGAGCTTGAAGACGTGTTTCTTCTTCTTGTAGCCCGCGGGCACCTCGCAGCGGGCGTCCCACAGCCCCAGGGGCTCCTCGCCCTGGCACGGCAGCCCCAGCGCGCGGCTCTTAGCGTCCTTGAAGAAGGCGAGCTGGCCGCCCCGCAGGACGCAGTACCGCGTGCTCCATGACCTGCACCAGCACCGTGTCACCCTGGGGACACCGCCCCGCCGGGGACACCGCGCTCGCCGCCGCCGCTGCCGTGCCTACCGGTTGGATGCGCGCTTGGTGGCCGCCTCCAGGTCGTGCTTGCGGCCGAGGTAGCCCTCCAGCTGGACGCTGCTGACACGGGCGGGCAGCGTGGCCGGCTCCTCCGGCTCCTCCCGCGGTGGCCGTGGGGTCGGTGACACTGGCTCCTCATCACCTGTCCTCGGTGCCAGCTGTTGCGAGGCAACAGCACGGTTATGCTGCAGTGTCACCCACCCACCGCCCCTGACAGACCCATGGCAAGGTGTCGTGCCCTCCCATGGTGGCACTGGGCACATGGGTTGCTGTCACCAGTGGGTCATGGACCTCGGTCTGGTGGCCTGGGGGTAGGTCACCCCCAGGTCTCCGTACCAGTGACATCATCAGCTCCGAAGTGTGGGAACTGGAGCACCCCAGTGAGTGGGTGGATGCCAATGACCCCACCAGTTCTGATAGGTGAGAACTGGTGACTGCTGGGAGGATGGCTCAGCATCCCCATCCCAGATGTGATCCCCCACTGAGTGCCTGGAATCCTGCAGTGATTCCAGCCCTGGGACCCTCCATGCAGTGCCAGTGACCCCACCACATGCAGTGTGTGGGAACTGATGGCTATTAGGAAGACCCCAGTGAGCATCTGGGACATGGTCCAGCCCTGGCACTCAGTGTGGTGTCAATGTGTGTGTGTGTGTCCATGTGTCCAGCTCCAGTGTGCAGGAACTGGTGGCTACTGGGAGGACCCCAGTGAGCAGCTGGGACATGGTCCAGCCCTAGGACCTCCAGATCTCAGTGCCAGTGACCCCACCAGCTCCAGTATGTGGGAACTGGTGGGTACTGGGAAGACCCCAGCAATCAGCTGGGACCCTCAGCAGTGCCAGTGAAGCCACCAGCTCCAGTACACAAAAACCAGTGGCTACTGGGAGGACCCCATTGAGAGGCTGGGACATGGGCCTGCCCTGGCAGCCCCCAGTCTTGGTGCCAGTGTCTCCTCAGATTTGGGGTGATGAGGTTGAACCAAGCTAGATGAGCAGTCCTGGGAGCCACCTCAGTGTTGTTGCCAGCCCAGGGGACATGGGGACAGTGAGAGGTCTGGTTGGGGACCATGGCATCAGTGCCATCATCTCGAGGCATCAGTGGTGCCTGATGAAGGGGACGCCTATCCAGCTGGGTGCCACAGGAGGGGCTTGGTGAGGCCCCTGTCCCCAAGGAGCCAGGAGATGCCCATGTCCCCAGGCAGGCAGATCTTGTCCCCAGATGCGTAGTCAGGGTCTTGTCCCCAAGCAGGCGAATGTGATCTTGCTCCCAGGGCAGCAGGAGATGTCCCATGTAGAGGGGGCTTCTGTCCCCAAGCAGGGAAAAGTGTCTGTGTTCCTGAGCAGGCAAAGACCACCCTGTCCCCAAGGAGCCAGAAGATTCCCATGTCCCCCAGAATGCAGAGTAGGACCCTGTACCCAAGGAGATGCCCATGTCCCTGAGCCAGCAGAAATGTTCTTGTCCCCAAGCAGGTTCTCCAGGATCCTGTCCCCACGCAGGGGAAAGTGATCTGGTCCCCAGGGATCCAGAAGATGGCCATGTTCCTGAGCAGGCTGGCAGTAAGCAGAGAGCACTCCTGTCCCCAAGCAGTTGAAAGTGGCCATGTCCCCAAGCAGGCAGAGAGGATCCTGTTCTTGAGCAGCCAGAAGATGCGCATGTCCCTGTGCTGGCAGAAATGATCTTGCCCCAAGGAGCCAGGAGATGCCCATGTCCCCAAGCAGGCAGAAGAGGCAGAAGGGGTTCCTGTCCCCAAGGAGCAAAAGGATGCCCATGTCCCTGAGTAGGCTGGCAGTAAGCAGAGAGGGCTACTGTCCCCAGGCTGATGAAAATGGCCATGTTCCCAAGCAGGCAGAGGGGTACACTCTCCCTGAGCAGCCAGAAGATCCCCACATCCCTGATCAGGCACAAATGAGCTTGTTTCTGTGTAGGCACTCAAGGATCCTGTCCCTGGGCAGGGGAGAGTGACCTGGTCCCTGAGGAGCCAGGAGATGCCCATGTCTCTAGGCAGGCAGAAAAGGCAGAAGGAGAGGTTCCTGTCCCCAAGCAGACAGAGCCACAGAGAGCCATTGTGTCCCTGCACAGGCAGAGCACGTGGGAGGAGCAGAGAGCCGGCAGCAAGCACAGGGGCTGGCACATGGTGACAATGCCCTGTGGGCGACGATGTCTGCCTCGCAGGGTGACAATGCTGCAGGGTGTAAGGATGCCACACAGGTGCTGATGCCGTGCAGAGTGACAGCATCCCACAGGGTGACGATGCCCCACAGGGTGACAGTGCCCCACGGGGTGACAATGCTCCATATGGTGACTGTGTCTCTTGGGGTGATGATGTTCCACAGGGTGATAATGACCCACAGGGTGAAAATTCCCTGCAGGGTGCTGATGTCCTGCACAGTTCCAGTGATGTCCCACAGGGTGACGATGCCCTGCAGGGTGCTGATGTCCCGTACAGCAATGATGTCCCTTGGGGTGACACAGTGGCCCCAGGGCAGACACTCCAACTCTGGCTGCTGCATGGATCCCAGACACACACATACACCACGGGTGCCACCCCCAATGTCACCCCAGGAGTTGGGGCAAAGGGGACCTGAAGTACCCCTCTGCCCACCCGGCCTTTTTGGGGTCATTCAACATTTATTCAACACAAGGCAAGGAGAAGGTGAGGGTTGGGAATGCAGGGATCTGTCAACACAGTGAGGTCATGGTCACAGGGGGTGCCAGGAGCTGTGGGACATGCAGGAACACCTTTTTGCATACAGGGACATATTTTGCATGCAGGGACACCTTTTTGCATGCAGGGACAACTTTTTGCATGCAGGGACACTTTTTGGTCATCAGGGAAGGTAAAAGCTAAACTCAAGAACTGACCGGCTCTGGTCCATCTGTAGTGGGCAGCGAAGTGTCCTGTGTGCTCACATCCTTCTTCTCCTCCTCTTCCTCCTCCTCCTCCGACCTGCACAGGGAGACAGACAGTCAGCATCCCCATCCTAGACATGATCCCATAGGGATGGGGCTGGCTGCTGCTCCCTGTCCTCCTTGAGGGATGAAAGCCCTGTCAGGGTGAAGCTTGACCTTCATCTCTCCCCTTCATCAACATCAATTTATTGCTTGCAAAAGGCAAATTGCTAAAAAGCCCTTTAATGCTACAAAACATCCTTAATGGTTTGAGAAAAGGGATGTGGAAACAGTGTCCCTGGTCACATGGAACGATGGTGGCATCCCTTACCCGGCCTCCAGCTCCCCATCCAGATCCAGGCAGTAGTCGGGAGCTTCGGAGCGCGTCATCCCATCCCGCACCAGCCCCTCACGCAGAGACCGCCCGCCAAGGAGCTCCAGCTGCCAGGCAAGGAGTGAAGGTGGTAAGGGATGGGGGGGAGACTGTGGCAGGGCCGGCAGAGGCCTCATCCCGAGCCTTTCTCACCGTTGTCAGCTTCCTGAGGGCAGCAATGCGCTCCTCCCAGGTGGCGGAAGACTTCTCAAAAGCCTCATGCCGCTTCAGCAGCTTCTCCACCGCATCCACCGTCTGCCCGTAGTCGCTGCTGGCCAGGTAGGGCTCCTGAGCCATGAGCCACGACTCGGCCACCGAGGCGTCGCGGGAGAACTGGCACACCTCCAGCACTGTGGGAAGGATGGGCAGTGCTCAGCCCCTGGACCAGCTGCCCCGCTGCCCCCGGCACTGCTGCGCTCCTCCCTGGCACCCCCAGTGCACTCACGCAACCGCAGCCGCTCCCAGCGCTGCTCCCACGTCTCCATCATGGCTTTCCTCTTGTCCACCAGCTCCACCAGCTTCGCCTTGATCTGTGAGGGGATGCTGTTAGGGAGTGGCACAGATGGCATCACCCCCACCACACCCTATCCCTGATTCCCTCACCTCTGGTGAGTCCTGGTGCTTGCGCTGCAGCAGTTTCTTGCCCAGCTCGATGCAGTCAGTAAAGTTCTTGCCTCGAGCATCCACCTCAGCCTTAATTCCCTGGTGGTATTTCATCAGCAGCTCCACCGAGGAGACATCCCTGAGGACACAGAGGCGCCAGGGTCAGTGGTGCCATCAGTTCCATGTCCCATCCCGGGTGCCCACTGGGTGCATCCATACCTGGGTTTCTCCTGTGTCTCAATCTGCCGGACGGTGCTCTCCATCCAGGAGAGCAGATCCCGTGCCATGCTGAAGAAGCGGTGTTTGTCAGCCGTGTCTGTCAGCCGTGCCCGGCGCCCGCTGCACGCTTCCAGCAGCTCCTGCAGTGCTCGGGACACCTCCTGCTCCTTCTCCTGGATTCCAGCTGCCTTCTCCCCGGCATAGGCGGTCTGCAGGCGCGCTGCTGTCTCCCGAAACTGCTGCACCTGCACGAACCACAGAACCGCTTGGGTTGGAAAGGACCTCAAGGACCATTGAGCCCAGCCTCCCATCACGGGTAGGGACACCTTCCACCAGACCACAGAGAATGCTGAGTGCTGGCACCCATGTCAGGTTGGAGCCTCACCTGTGCCTCCAGCAGCTGGAGATCCCTCTCAAAGGCGTTGTGCATGCGGTGGAAAGCCTCCACTGTGCCAGCATCCTCGCCCAGATCCTGGGGCAGTTCCTGGCGCCGGGTTGCGATGAGGGCCAGCAGCTCAGCACCGTCGTAGAAGTATTTATGGAGGTCATGGGAGGCGGCGAGGAGCTGCATGCGGGTGTCAATCAGCTCCAGAAGGTCGGCCCAGCTCTCGTTCAGCCCATCCTTCCACTCAGCTATGGTGGCTGCCTCGATGTGCCCCGCATCAATGAGGTCCTCAATGGTCAGGTTCACCCGGTCCACGCGCTCCTGCCCCACGCTCCCTGTCTCCCGCGCGAACTCACGAAACTTCTCTCGCAGGAGCTGCATGGAGGGAAGAGAAGAGTCAAGTCACCCCCCTCAAGCCACCCGCCAGTACTGCCACATCCACAGCATCATTCTCACCATGACATGGTCCAAGTCCTGCCCCATCTCCGGGGAGGAAGCAACCACATCGCGCTCAGCAATCCACTGCTCCAGCTCTTCCACCTCCCGCTTCAGCTGGAAGAGGTGGGACATGTTCTCCAGGCGCCGGCGGCGCTCCTCGGCCGCCTCCTTCAGCCCCGCGTAGTGCTTGTCCACCTGGCCCTGCAGCCGGATGATCTGCTCCCTGCGCGGCCCCGGCACACAGACACCCAGTTCTCACCCTCGAAAAAATGTCCCCGACCCACCCGTGTTGACATCCGGGGGGGTTGAGGGTGAAGGACCCGCTTTGTGCTCCCCATATCCCTTTCCGACCACCTCCCTGCCCAACTGGAGCAGCTGACACTGCCAGAGCTCCAGCTAAACCCCCCACCCACACAGTGCTGAGGGCACGGGGCTGCCACGAAGGAGAGGGGACATATGGCATAGCACCTACCCCTCGGGGTGGCCGTCAGAGAGCAGCTGCTGCGCCCTCCCCGCCAGCTCCTTGATGGTTTGTCCGTAGTCCTCGATGGAGCGCAGCTGCCGGACATGTCTCTTCAGCATCATCAAGCAGCTCTCCTCATCCTATGGCAGGGAAAACATTGGTGCCATCAGCACCTGGCATGGCTGGGGGACAGGGACTAGGGTCTAGACTCAGTGCCTGCCCTACGGGAATGTGCTGGCTCCATCAGATACCACAGGGAGCAATGGTGAGCTCTGAAGGGCATGGCATGGAATGGGTGGATGCTGTGTGATGGCATGGGAATGACACATAAAAGCAGGGCACACCATGGTGTCACATGTGGACAATGTTCAACAGAACAGCGTGGCACTGCCTGGGTCAACACTGGATATCCCAGCAAGGCACGGCCCAGTGCAGCACAGACTCCCAAACACGGAGCACCACATGGAATCACTCCTCACCTTTGGTTTCTCCTCGGGTCCCATGAAGAGCTCCTGCTCGCTGACCCAGGCCTCGGCCTCGTCAGCATCCAGGTAGTACTGCTGGGCCTCTTCAGCCTCCCGCAGGCGCCGGTGCCGGGCAGCCGCCTCCTCCTGCAGCATCTCCCACAGTGCCCGCAGCTCCTGCGCCTGTGCCGCCAGCTCCGGGCCTGGCTCCTCGCCGCTCCCCGCTGCCTCTCCCCGGCTCAGCACCTCGCCCAGGCGGGGGGCATGGCCCGCCAGCTCTTTCTGCAGTGTCTGCCGGCAGGAGGGAAGTCACAGTGAGAATCGCCCATGGAATGGATCCCGAGGGACCACCCGGGATGCTGGCTGTTGCAGTACCCAGGCTCACCTCATTCCTCTTGGTCAGGCGCTGCACGCTCGCGAGGTCGGTGCCGTGATCCGTTGATCTCGCCAGGGAAAGCCGCTCCTGCACCCACAGCTGTGGGAAGGAGCACCCACTGAGTCCCCTGCAGCACCCATGGGTACCCCCAGCCCCTCAGCCCCTGCCACAGCAAGGACACTCACCGTCTCATCCTCCAGATCCCGCCCCAGCTGGTACATGGCCTTGGCAGTCTCCAACTCCTTCCTCTTCCTCTCCAGTGGCTCCAGCAGCTCAAGGACTCGCTGCCGGAGCATTTCCTCCTGCCTGGTGGTATCTGGCACATCCCCAGCACCAGGGGTGCCCTGCCACCCCAGTTCCTCCAGCTCCTTCATCCATGTTCTCACTTGCTCTTCCAGTCTCTGGCAGGGCAAATCCATGTGAGTTAGGGATCTGAGCCAAGATGGAGAACCCCAGTCCCATTTGGGAACAAACTTCATCACCTTGGACCTCCTGCCCCTTCCCAAAGGACCCTGTGAGGTGCCAGTACCCACCGTCAACCTCTTCAGCAGCAGGTTGGTGGCGGTGAGGTCCTTGACCTTCTCGGCATGGCGCAGCTCCTCCTGCGCCCGCCCCAGCCAGCTCTCCAGCTCCCCGTAGCTCCGGGCGTACAGTGCCGCGCGCTCGGCCTCGAACAGCTGCCGTCCCTTGTCCTCGGCCGCGCCGCGCAGCTCGGCCCAGCGCCGGCGCAGCTCCTGCAGCCGCTGCGCCACCTCCACGCCGTACTGCGGCTTGCGCCCAGCCAGCTCCGTCCCCTCCTGCGGCAGCAGCACAGAGCAGGGTGGTCACTGTGGCACGGGGACATCTCACCCATGCAGCAGGCTGGGAGCATTCCAGAGTCATGGGACCTCTCAGGACAACGAGTCCAACCATTTCCCCAGAACTGCCAAGGCCACCACTAACCCACGTCCCCAAATCCCGCCAGGCATGGGGATTCTACCACTGCCATGGGCAGAATGTGCCAGGGCTGCACAACCCTTTCCCAGAAGAAATTTTCCCTGATACCAAATCAAAACCTCCCCTGGTGCAACTTGAGGCTATTTCCTCTCATCCTTTCCCTTATTTCCTGGGAGAAGAGGCCAATCCCCAACTGGCTGAACCCTCCTGTCAGGGAGTTGTAGAGAGCAAGAAGGTCCCCCCTGAGCCTCCTGTTCTCCAGGCCAAACCTCCCAGCTCCTCAGCAATTCCTCATGCTCAAGATTCTTCCCCAACTCCGTTCCCCCTTTCTGATCACAGTGCTGGCACCCACCGCCTCAATCTTCTCCAGCCAGCTCTGGTTGGGTGCCAGCTCAGCCATGAATGCCTGGTGCTTCTGCCACTTGCTGTGCAGACCACGGGCTTCTCCATAGGAGACATCCTGAGCCATCAGCATCTTCTCATCCACCCAGGCATCAAACTGAAGAGAGGGGCGTCAGTGCTTAGCCAGTGGGGACCCCCAGGGATGCCACCAGCCATCCTGAATTCCTACCTCACGGCAGCTCTGCAGGAAGGTCTGTAGGTCGTGGTTGTCCTGCATCAAACCCGCTGCCTCGTCCACCTTGTCCATGACAGCTCCATGCCTAGCAGGGAACCATGGATGTGCAGCATCAGCCCTGCTGCCCACACACTGTCCACCCATCCGCCGGCCCTGTGCCGGACTCACCGCTCCTGGAGAGTTCGGCACTTCTCAGAGATCTTCTCAGCAAAGATGTTCTCCTCAGCCACCAGCTTGGTGCCACCAACCACCACCTCTGGAACCTTCTTGGCATTGCTCTCCACACCAGCACGAAAGTTCTGGAAGCGGTGCAGGGCAGCAGCCGAGCCCTCCAGCGTGGAGGGCAGCTCCAGGTGGGACAGCGTGTACTCCTGAGTGGCACAGCAAGGGATCAGCGCATGATCACCCGTTTTTGGGGTGCCCGTGAGCCCCAAAAGACATCACTTGAGCACCCACCTGCTTGGTGAGGAGGATCTCTGCCTGCTTGGTGTCGCGAAGGAACTCCTGGAAGTTGCGGCACTGGGTGAGGAAGCGCTTCCGAGCCTCTGCCATCTTGCCCAGGGCAGCCCAGCCGTCCTTCACGCCGCCCAGGCGCTGCCGCAGCCCCTCGTATTCGGGGTCCGTCTGTCCCCGCAGCACCCGCTCCCCCGCCTCCACCAAGGCGGCGAAGGCTCCCGCATGCTCCTCAGCATCGCGCCGGGCCGCTTCGTGCCGCTGCAGCATCTCCTCTGCCTCCCCCAGCGTCGCCGGCACCTCATCGACGGCCGCCACGGCTTTCTGAGCGCCGAAGAGCCACGCCTGGAAGTCATCCAGGTCCTGCAGGAAACTCCTGAGCTGCCCGGCTTCCCCCAGGGACGCTGCGCGCTCTGCCAGGGCCGCCTGCAGCTCGTCCCAGGCGGAGGTGGCCATGGCCAGCTTCTGGGCCACCTCCGTGGCCGCCTCGGGCCGCTCCTCGGCCAGGCGCTCGGCTTGGGAGCGCAGGGCGGCCAGGCGGTCCTGGGCCACCGCCAGCTCCCGCTCGATGCCGTAGAGCTTGCGCTGGGTGGCCAGGACGCCGGCCAGGTCACGGCCCAGCTCTGCCGTGGCCTCCACCGCCCGGGCTTTGCTCCGCAGCCATTTCTGGGTCTCCTCGGACTCCAGATTGTAGTTGAGGAGGCGCAGTGCCGAGCCCACTGCCCTCCGGCGTTCCGACACCAGCTCCCGGAACCGGCCCCACCTGCGGGACAGAGGCGGGGGATGGCAGGGAATGCATTGGCACCGCGTCATCGCCGGCCCCGCCACCGCCGCCACGGCCGCCACCGCCGCCACCACCGCCACCGTACCTCTCGTTGAGCTGGTCCCGGCACTGCCGGACCTGGGGGCTCCGTGGGTGCCCGCTAGCCAGGAGCCCGTCGGCCGCCTGGTTGACCGCGGCGATCTGGGAAGCCACGGTGGCCATGTCTTGCTCCAGCCCGTCCAGCCTGTGGGAAGGTCCAGGCTTAGAACGAGCAGCAGCTCTGGACAGGGCACGGCGGCACCGCCACGGCGGGGGCTCCTTCCTACCTGCGCTGCGTCACGTCCAGGTCCTCCAGCGCCTGCGGCACCTCCAGCTCCGCCAGCCAGGTCTCCTTGGAGCCCATCCAGAGATGGCAGGCGTCGCTCTCCCCGAAAACAGTGTAGAGGTTCAGGGCATCCTGCAGCTGGCGGCCGCGGCGCTCGGCCAGCGCGGCCGCCTCGGCGTGCAGCTCCCGCAGGGCCGCCAGCCGGCTCTGCGCCTCGGGGCCGGCGCGCAGCTCCGGTGGGAAGCCCTCGGCCTGCTGAGCCAGCCTGTCCAGCTGCTCCCGGGCGGCCGCCAGCTCGTCCAGCAGCTCCTGGTGCTGCCGCAGCAGGACGAGGGTGCGGGATTCATCCTGGCCCAGCTCCTCGGCGGCCGCCCGCCGGCGGGCATCCTGCAGCCCCTCCGCCAACTCCTCCACCTCCGCCTGGAACTGGAAGAAGCCCTCGGCTTCCCGCAGGCCGCGCCGTCGGAACGCCGCCAGCTCCTCCAGCTGCGCCCACAGCGCCCGCACGGCCGCCCCCCGCTCCCGCAGCTGCTCGGCCGCCCGGCCCGCGGCCGCCAGCCCCTCGGCCACCGCCAGCGTCTGCTCCAGCCGCCCGCCCCGGCTCCGCAGCTCGGCCTCGAAGGCAGCGTGCCGGCGCTGGAGCAGCAGCACGCCCGGCAGGTCCTTGCCGAAGTCCAGGGAGGAGTAGAGCTGCTCCTGCTCCTTGATCCAGCTCTCTGCCTCGTCTAGCTCCCACAGGCAGGTCCAGAGGGAGCGGGATTGCTCCAGCAAGGCCCTCCTCCGCGCCGCCAGTACCTGCAGCTCTCGCCGGCACATCTCCAGGTGGCTCACACGGTCCCGGATGACTTTGGGGTCACAGGGACGATAGCCTGGGCAGGGAGCAGGGTGGGTGCTCGTCAGGACAGTGTCCTGCTTTCCCTTGGCCATGCCAGGGATGCAGGGGTGTCGTGGCACACCTACCCTCAGCATCAGCAAAGCGGAGGGCGGCAGCACTGATGGCCCGGGTCTTCTCTGCCTGTACGGCCATGTCGGCCTCCAGCAGACGGTGGGTCTGCAGCAGCTCCTCTGCTTCCAGAAGGTGCTTCCCAGATTCAGGAGATGCCAGTTTCACCTGCAGGAGACCCTCAGCTATTACCCACTGACACCCAAAACAGCACCAGCACCCTGACATCTCATCTCCCTCCTTGGTGAGCTCCCACCAACACCTGGTGGGACAAAGACACCTCACCTATGGTGACACCCAATGCCCACAGCTCACCTTGACCTCATCCATCCAGTCAATGCAATGGAGCATCTCCTGGAAGAGGTGCTGCAGGGTGAGGTTCATCTCCAGGCGCTGGCGCCGGGCAGCCAGCAGCTCCAGGAGCTGCTCCCAGAGCCGCAGGATGTTGTCCTTCCGCCCGTTGATGCGCTGGATGTCGTGGTAGCCCTCCAGCTCCAGCTCCTTGGCCACCGCCTCAATGGCCTGCACCCTCTCCCTGTAGGCAGCCGTGTCTGTCTCGATGGCCTCGTGCTTCTTCTTGGCCGCCTCCACCGCCGCCAGGTCCTGCCCAAAGTTGTCCTGCCCGGCACAGAGCCCGTGGTGAGGCTCTGGTGAGCTTCCCAGGGCGGGGGGTCCCTGGGGTGGGTGGTCCCCTCCTCACCTGGGCCACCAGGCGCTGGTTCTCACTCAGCCAGGCTTCCCGCATGGCTGCTTTGCGGTCGAAGCGCCGTGCCAGCTGCTCCAGCTTCTCCTGACGGATCAGCTCATTACGCAGCGCCAGCTCCCGCTCATGCTCCGCTTTCTCCAGCTGCTCCCAGGCCTGGGGGAAGGTGGCATTGGACAAGTGGCACAATCCCCATATCCCACATCCTCCCACCCACCCGTGTCTTGTTCTGTTGGTGACCCCCAGGTGGAGGAACACAGCCTGCCATGGGATGGATCAGTCCTGTCCCAGTATGGATTCTGCATGTCCTGGAATGGACCTGAACTGCCTCAAGAGATGGACTCAACCTGCTCCAGGACTCATCCCAGCCTGCCCAAGGACCTGAACTGCTCAGGGATGGACCCAATCTGCCCCAGGAGAGGAGTTCAGTTTCCCCCAGGAGATGGACCTGACTCGACCCCAGGAGACAGCCCCCAGCTCCCACAGCAGACAGAGCCCGTACCCGGTTGATGTCAGAGACCAGGCGCCCCTCGTGTGGGGTGTAGACGCGCTGGTTGTTGGCCCTCATCCGCGACTGGATGGTGAAGAGCAGCACCTCCAGGTTGCCCTTCTCCTGAAACCTGCCCCAGAGAGAGCTCAGCGTTGGGCACCCTTGGGTGCCCCACACCACCAGGCGGGCATGGGGAGTGGGGGCCTCTTACTTGGGGGGCTTCTCCACGGTGCGGTAGGTGCTGAAGGCTTGCAGCTGGTGCTGCACCCCAGCCAGGGAGTTGGCAAAGCTGCGGCTGTTGAGGGAGGCGATGGTCTGCTCAATCCAGGTGAGCAGGTCGGACGCCAGCCCCCCATAGCCCTCGATCATCCGCTCTGTCTCCTTGGCGTGCTCGATGACCTGTGGCGGGACCGGGGTGAGCATGAGGGTCTGGCACCCCAAGAGAACACCCCCAACCACTTCAACACCATTCCCTACCTTGCCCAGGCGCCGTCCCTCCACCTCCAGCACCTTCATCTTGGAGAAGTAGTGGTAGAAGGCCACCACATAGGTGATGATGGACTTCTCATCGGGGTTCTCCGTGAACACATCTGCCCGGTGCAAGTGAGAGGTGTCACTCCTGACCCAACCTCAACCCACTTCACAGGCCACCCCAGCCTCATGAGGTCCCTCCTGTGCCCACCCAGGCCCTCCTTCCATGTATTGGGAACCTCTCTGTGCTCCAGGCTCTGGAGCCTGGGAATATCCCAGGGGAAACTGAGGCAGGAGGACGAGCAGCAATTGCCTCACCTTCAGGGTCGAGGAGAGGGGTGATGCCCAGGTGCCGCTCTGCCACGCTGAACGCATGCTCCAGGTTGTGCCGGGCATTTGATTTGGTAAGGTTTTGGAAGTCAACCAGCTCAGGCCTGGGGACAGAGGGCACGAGACAGCAGTGACACACCTGTGGGACATCTCTCAGTGACACTGCCGCCCCAGTGCCTGCTGCTGTGCCACCTACCTGTGCCTGTGGATGAGGGCATTGAAGGCCAGCCCATCCTTCCAGCTCGAGGTGAAGTTGGTGACATTCACATGGGGGTACCTGCGGTGGGGACAGGGCGTCATTGTCACTCTCTGAACACTCACAGACCCTGACATGGTCATGTGGGGGTCCCACCACCTACCCTGCTGTCTTCATCTGGCACCAGAGCAGCAGTGCATCCCTGGCAGAGCGAGTCTCCCGGCCCTCCTGCGTCTCCACAATGATGTCCTGGATCTGGGGGCAAAAAGACATTATTCTGGGGTAGGAACAGCAGTTCCATGGAGGATGGCTCCCACCTGGGAATGAGGTGTGAAGCAGAGGGATTCCCCAAACCACCTGTCCTCACCTGGAAGCGGAGGATGATGGTCCAGATGAGGCCGAGGACAAGGCGGTGGTTGCCATCCACGATATCATGGGAGCCCATGTTCTCCAGGTGCACCCGCTGCTCCTTCAGGAACTGCAGCGCCTTGTCCACATTCTCCAGGCAGTGGATCCGCATCCGGCCCTTGGTGGGCTTGGGCTGGGGTGTGACAGTGCTCAGTACCCTCCCTCCCACACCAGGCACCCCAAGCCCTGCCCAGGGACACCCCCACACCCATGCTGCCACTCCTTGGCCAACACCAAGAAAAATGGTGTAGAGTGCCATGGGCAGGCCACAAGTCCCAGGGTCTCCGGCTGGATGGGATTCCTACCAGAAGCTCTCCTGACAGCACTTCCAGCAGCTTGATGAGCACCCGTCCATCCCGGAGGTCCATGTAGAGGTCTGAGATGCGGCAGGTGACACGAGCCAGGTGCGAGTTCACCCACTTGGTGAAGGTTTTCTTCTGCACGGCCTCCCGTTCATCTGGAGGGACAGCGGGCATGGGGTCACCGACAGTGGGGACAACCCAGGTGGGACCGAGGGGACCTGCCACCCACCTGCCAGGGCCTTGATGCGGGAGCGCTCGAAGAGCCGTGCGGAGCTGTTGTCATTGTCCAGCTCATCGTCGGACGCGTCCCAGCGGACATTGATGCGGCTGTACTGCTGCTGCAGCTCCAGCTGCTCGTAGTCATTGGCCGAGGTCATGGTCCCAGTGTGCCCCGGCCCGGTGGCCGTCGGCTACCGGTGAGAGGCCCCTGGGGGACAGCGGGACTGTGAGCATCAGTGTGGCCGCGGTGGCTCACCGGCCCTGCGGCACGTGGGGATTTGCAGCTCAGAGCCTTGGGATAAGCTGCTCAGAGGGATTTAGCCTCGCCCCACCCAGGTGTTGGGGGGGCACCTGGCAGCTGCCCTCTCCAGGACCACCGTGCTGAGCCCTGCCGAGCTCTGCTAATGGCTATTTACGGTGCTGAGTCCCCACCCAGGTCCGTCTGCCCAGCTGAAACCCCAGCCCAGGTCCCCAGAGGTGTCCCCCCAATCCTTGGATGCCCCCAGGGAAGGGGCTGCTGTTCACTCCCACCCCGACCCCTGCACTGCACAGGGGCTTCGCCCGCACTGGTGGCAGAAAGTGGGTGACAGCTGCCGGCAGGGGGGGCACCCACCCCCGGGGACATTTGAGACATAGATAGGACATGGGACATGGCTGGTATCTAAAAATGCCTCTGAGCAGCTGTCGGTGGCTGCTGAGGCCCCTGAGGGGTGCAAGGAGATGGGCTGGGGCTCCCTACAGCCAGCAGCATGTCCAGGACCTCTCCTGCAATCCAGAGCTGCAGAGAGCCCTCAGTAGTGGGTGCCAGGGGGAATCCATGTGCCCCAAATCCCTGCTGTCCCCGTGACCTGTGACAACTCATGGGCCCCCAGCTCCCCCTCGGATGCCCCGGGCATCCCCCATGTCCCCCCTGGCAGGGTTATCAGGGTGGCCCAGGCTGTGCCACACCCCAACTCTGCACCCTAATCGGGGCAGCACAGGCAGGGCCTTGGCTTGGACCTGAAGGCACTGGGAGCGTGCAAGGACATGGAGGAGCGTGCAGGAGTGTGGGCAGCACAGCAAAGACACTCGGGAGCACACCAGAGTGTGCAAGTGCGAGGGAGGGCATGGAGAAGGGTGGCAGGGTGTGTACCTGTGAGCCAGGACACGCAGGGACTTGTCACAGCATCCACGTGTGAACGAGGACATACAGAAGTGTGACAGAGTGCGCCTGTGAGCAAGGACACACAGGGACATGCCAGAGCGTGCACAGGTGAACAAGGACAAGTAGAATTGTGCCAGAGTTTGTATGCCAGAGCAAGGACATGCAGGAACACACCAGAGTGTGCATGGGACACACACGACAGGCACTCGCGTGGGTGCAGGGCCATGCAGATGTGTACTAGAGCCGGCAGGAGGGCAGCCCCTCATGCCATGACTCCGTGCCTCTGCCAGAGCACCCAGCTCGCCCTGGCAGGAAAGCCTTCTGGGAGACCAAATCTGGGGATTTTGTCCCCAAAACTTCAGGGACTGCCAGCAGTTTGGGTGTGCTAAGTTGTGTCTGGTGTCTGCAGGAGAGACCAGTTCTGACTGTGACCCCGACAACACAGCAGCAGGGCCATGGCTGCGAGCATCCAAGGAGGAGAAAGAGGAGGAGGAGGAGGAAGAGGAGGAGGAGGAGGAGGAGATGACGCCGAAGGGAGCCACAGCAGGCCCATGGGAGCATTCTGAGCGCGGGCGCTCACCCACCCTTTAAATCTCCCTCCGCCACACCGGCGCCTTCCGAGCATCCCTCCCTGCCACAGCCACGCCGCCACCAGCACCCGCCACCCGGGAATTGTCATTCCTGCCGCTCAGCGTGCGGAAAGCTGGGAATGCCAGCATGCCGGCCTCGCCGCCAGCATCCTGCGGCCATGGCCCGGGCAGCGTCGCCTTCCTCGGCCAGCGGCTCGCCTCGGTGAATCAGCACTTCCCGGTGAGGGGCTGGCACCGTGCCACCACCACGGTCCCCCCGCCGGGCATAGGGAATGTCCCCCCACACCCCAAGGGCGGCTGGGGCAGCAGTTGGCACCTGGCACTTATGGCACCCTCAAACCCATTCCCTGGCTCATCCCTCACAGCCACAGCATGCTGCCAGCAAGCCCATTTCCAGTGCACAGAAACTCATCAGAATCGCCCAAAACACCCCGAAATTCTGTCCCATCACTGCCACCCAGAGCCTGGCGTGTCCCCATTGCTCCACTTCACCAAAACACTTGGATTTGGCATCTCCCCCATGTCCACAAGCAGCCATGCTCCGGTTGGGAAGGGGCAGGGGCCGGGGGGCAGCCCCCCAGCAGCCCCCTGCGTGCCAGGCGCGGGGCCAGGCCCGGGAGCAGATGGTCCCTCTCGGCACGGCCGCGCGGCACAGCACGGGGCACCTGGGCATGGAAAGGCACGGCACAGCTCCTCCGGCAGCGCTGCCCTGCCCCGGCCAGGGCTCCCCAGCCACACTCCCACCCGCCAGGAGAATTTGGGCTTCCCCAGGGCCACATGCCGGCCGTGCCAGGACTGTCCCATGTCACCCAAGCCGGTGACACGCACACGTGCTGACACTCCACAGACATTTTTGGCTATAAATAGGCCTCCCCTGCGCACGGCGCTAGCTGAGCCCCGCTCCCTTCTTAGAAGCTGCCCCCCCCTGCACCCCAAAACCACCAGACAGTGCCCCAAAACCACATGATAGCTATGAAATATTCTGTGGGGGGCCATGCTGGCACCCAGCAGGGTTTACTGAGTCTCCTGTGCTTGCCACTGTCTTCCAGGGCACCCCAATCCCCTGGTTTGGGAGCTGGAGATTTATAAAGGGAAAAGCTGGGAAATCAGGCCTGGGAGACCCCTGGGTTATTGGGGTGAGGGTAAGAATTCCCCCAGCCGAACGCCCACCCGTGAACATCCTCCTGGCACCGGGACAAGGGGGACAAGGGCATGGCACCCCAAAAACCCTTCCCAGTAACCCTCCAGTTTGCCCAGTTGCTAAAAGCTGGGAAACGAAGTGGGTTGGGTGATGTGTCCCACCAAGACCCTCAGGACTCGGCTTTTCCACCGTGTCCCAACAGTGCTGGGAGCACCAAGGACTAGTGTGGGGAGCCCTCCAGGAGTTGACACCCCAGGAAAAGTGTCCCCAGGGTGTCCCCACACTGTCCCCGGGCTGTCCACAGGGTGTCCCTAGAAAGTCACCGCCACTCGCCCGCCCCGTCCTTCCCGAGAGCAGCCCCGAGGGACGCGGGGTGACAGCAGACCCCCCGCCGCGGGGGAAAAGGGGGCTCAGGCTCCGCGGAGGTCTCTTCACCCTTGCCACCAAACTTTCCTCCGTGCCCACCGTCGCCCCCCGGTACCGCGCCCCGTGTTCGGTGCCGCACCCCCCACCCGGTATCCCCGGGGCGGGCAGCGCCTGCCGGTGCCCCCCCCCGTGTGTCCCCGGGGACCGGCGCCTCCCGCTGTCCCCCAGTCCCTCCCGTGCTCCCCGGAGCGGCGCATCCCGGTGCCGCGGGGTCTCACCTGCGCGGGGCGGCGGGCGGGCGAGCGGCGGCGGCGGCGGCGGCGGGGCCGGTGCGGGAGCGGGGCGGGGGGAGCGGAGCCGCCCTGCACCGCGATATAAATAACATTATCTGGGCGCGCAGGGACATTCCTACCCGGAGCCGGCGGCGCTGCCCGGCCCCGATAGCCCCGCTCCCCCCGGGAGGGCCGGGCCGAGCCGACCGGGCGGGCGGGGACGGGGATGGGCGCAGGGACGGGGACGGGGACGGGCCGCCCGCCCCGCAATGCAGCACAGCGGCGCCCCCCGGCCGCCAGCGCCACCGGCACCGGCAGCAGCACCAGCAGCACCGACACCGGCAGCACCGGCAGCGGCAGCACCGTTGGCGGCAGCATCATTGGCAGCAGCACCGGCGGCACCGGCACCTGCGGGCTGCGGAGAGGCGCAGCGCTCCGCCGACACCGGTGGGGGTCCCCGGCCATCCCCTCCGGCCAGCCCACGTGTCCCCCGCTGGCCCTGGATGCCCCCCAGCTAATCACAGGCACCCCTCAGCTAGCCCTAGGTGTCCTCCACCAGCCCTGTGAGTAGCCCAACTCGTCCCAGGCACCCCCTCATTAGATCTCTGTGTCCTCCAGCTCCTCCCAGGCATCCCCTAATTTGTCCTGGGTGACCCCCAGCCGCCCTGGATGTCCCCCAACTAGTCGGTGGTGCTCTCCATCTAACGCAGGCAGTCCCCAGCTAGCCTTGGATGACCCCCAGCTAGCCCAAGCCGCCCTACAATCAGCCCTGGGTGTCCCCCACTATCCCCGGATGCCCTCCAGCTAGTCACAGGCACCCCGCACCTGGACCTGGGTGTTTCCCACTAATGCAGAGTGTCCCCCAGACAATTTCCAACACCCCATAGTTGGCCCTGAATGTCCCCCAGCTCGTCCTGGGTGTCTCCCACTAGCCCTGGATGCCCCCCCAGTTACTTCCCGGGGTCTCCCACTAGCCCTGGATAGCTCCCAGCTAATCCCAGGCAGCTCCCAGCTAGCCCTAGGTGGCCTTCGCTAGCCCCTGGTGCTCCCCAGGTCTCTCTAGGTATCCCCCACCAGCCTTGGGTGCACTCAGGTAGCTCCAGGTGTCCCCACTAGCCCTGGGTGCCCGACTATCCCAGATCCCCCCCAGTTATTCCCCGTTGCCCCAAGCAGCCCCACGGCTCCATAGGCCACGCCCACTTCTCTAAGCCACGCCCATTGCGCTTCAGGCCACGCCCACACACAGAGCCTCCGTCCCCAGCCCCGTCGCTGAGCCCCGCCCCTCGCCTCAGGTCTCGCGACATTTGCGGGGGAGGGCGGTGCGAGATGTGCGGCGGCTGTGTGGGTACCGAGTACCCCGAGCGGGTGAGGGCGGGCAAGGGGGGCACTGACACTGACACCGGCACCGGCACCGGCACCGGCACCGGTCCCGGTCCCGGTCCCGGTCCCGGTCCTAGCCTGTGCTCCCGCCCTAGGGCACCACCTGCCTGGAGGGCGGATCTTTCCTCCTGAACTTCGTGGGGTGCGCGCAGTGCGGCCGCCGGGACTTCGTGCTGGTCAGCAACCGGGCCGAGGGCCTGCAGGACGGGGAGGAGATCGTCACCTATGACCGTGCGGTGGGGGGCACCGGGGGGGGGGTGGGGGCCGGGGGGGCCTTGCGGGGGTGGGGGAGCTTTTGGGGTCTTGAGGGTTGGGGGCCCTGAGGGGACCTTTGGGGTTTGGGACTCTTGAGGGCGATATTTGGGGGATCCCTGAGCCATTCCTGGGGCTTAGGGTTCACTGAAGGTTGGGGGTCTTGAGGGCTATGAGGGGTCGGGGGTCTGGGGGTGTTGAGTATTGGGGGAGACCTTCGGTCTTGAAGGTCTTGAGGGATGCTGAAGGGTCTGGGGGAGCTTTGGAGTCTGGAGCTTGGGTGATCTTGAGGTTTAGAGAGGGTTGGAGGAGACCCTTGGGATCTGGGGGTCTCGAAGGCTGGAGGGCACAGGTGGAGGTTTTGAGGGTTGAGGCCTGGGGATAGCATTTGGATTCTGGGGGGGGTCTTGAGGGCTGGGAAGGACTCCTGGGGCGTGGGGGCTCTCGAGGGCTGGGGCGTGATGGGGTGGGGGGGCTCAGAGGTCAAAGGAGGGGGAGGCCTAAGGGAGGATTAGTTTGAGTAGGGAAAATTTGGGGCCCCGATATTTGGGGGATCCCTGAGGGTGGAAATGGTGGATGCCCAGGGAGGAGGTCTCAGGTTTTAGAGGGAGTATCAGGGAGCTACTGATGGGCATTAACGGGGGGTGAGTTGCTGTGGGGGGAGTTTTGGGGGCTTGATGTTTTAAGGACTGGGACGTCTATGCCCTGGGAACAAGGGCAAGCATGGAGGATTGGGGCTTGTCCCAAGAGATTGGGACTGGGGGGATACCCCAGGGACAGTGTCCTTGTCCTCTCACCCCACTGTCCTCTGCCCCACAGACCTGTGCAAGAACTGCCACCACCTGATTGCACGCCATGAGTACACCTTCAGCGTGGTGGATGACTACCAGGTTTGTCTCTTGTCCCCCAAAAGCCCTTCCCAACTCTGTCTCTGGAATTCCAGACCCATCCTTCCATGGGCTGATTCCCACCTTCCCTGGGACAGAGCCTTGAAGGATTCAGAGCCCCATCCCCGTGTTCAGGGCTACCTGGAGACCCCCCAGCACCAGTCTGTGCCTTGTGGAGGAAGCCCAGCTCACCTGGCATGGGAATGTGGGTGATGGGAGGGGGCTGTGACCCCCATTCCTCATTCCTGGCACATCTCCTATGCAGCAAAGGGCTGGAAAAAGGGCTCAGGGGAGCCAGTGGGGCTGGAAACGAGATCCCCTGGCTCTGATTGCAATCGGGGATCGGGTACCAGATCTGGCTCGAGTTTCCCTGTGGGGGAGCAGGGCTGTGGCAGCCCCCCTTTTTCCAGCCCCCCCTTTTCCTTCCCCCAGGAATATACCATGCTGTGCCTGCTCTGTGGCCGTGCAGAGGATTCCATCAGCATCCTGCCTGATGACCCTCGCCAGATGACCCCGCTGTTCTGATCCCCATGTGTGTCCCAGGATGAGCTTTCAGGAGCTCTGGGAGATCCCTGGATCCCTGGCACTGTATTTATGGGGACCACACAGTCCCTGACATGATTTGCCCCTCCAAACTTCCAACCTGGATGCAGTGAATACCCAACACTGGATGCTCCCATGTTTCTGGAGCTTTTTGGCTTTGACCCTGACTGCAAGGATGGGATGCAGTGCCACATTCCAAGCTCCTGTGTGCTGAAGACATAAAAGGGTCCCTAAAACAGGATCCAAAGGGATTCCCACCCCATCCCACCTCAGGAGCCCTCGTATGTGGGGTAATAAATGTGATGTGTGACAGCTTGGTGGCACAGGCAGGAGTATTTTGGGAGTGGGCTTCACCCCCTGTAGTTGGTGAAGGGTTTTGGGAACTGATGCAGGAGACTTTTTCCATCCCAGGAACCTGTGGAATTCCTCCTTGGCCCTTCCCAGCACTGGAGAGTGCAGTGGAGAACTGCACTTTCCAGTGCTCTCCTAAACCCTGCAGAGAAAGGACTTGGATCATTTTCCCTTCCCACAGAATTGGTTTGGGTCACTTTGCCCTGCCCTGGGGTTTGGAACCTGGCCCTGCCCTGCTGGGAATTCCCTATTCCTGAGGCGGGAAGGAGCTGGGTGTGGGAAATCACTGCCCTGGGGTAGGTGAAGTGTTGCTCTTGGCACCCGGCCCCAGCAACACCCATGGGGAACTGGGTGCAGCCAGCCTGGCACCCACCTATCCCTGAGCCTCCATTTCCTGGATCTGGCCTTTCAGGGCTGTATCCTCCTTCCTGTTCCCCCTAAAAACCACATGTTTCCAAAAACCTCACGGATCCATTTACACTCTCAAAAACCACGTGGATCCAGGCACGCTCCCTGCGGCTCATTTATTGCCACCAGCCCACGCCGCCCCGGCGGCTCCAACCCTCTGCCCCATCAAGCCCCCTCCCCGTGGAGGTTTCAGAGGGGGCTGTCACTCTGCGGAGAGCTGGGGCCACCCCGGGGTGACACCAGAGCCAGGATCACACCAGAGCCAGGATCACACTGGAGCTAGGATTACTTGGCCAGCTTGAGGAGACGCTGGATGTCGGGCTCCAGCTGAGCTGTGGGCACACGGGGGCTGTAGCGCCGGAACGGTTCCCCCTCAGGCCCCACCAGGAACTTCTCAAAATTCCAGGAGATGTCGGAGCGCCGCACAGGGCTCCAGACGACGAAGCGGGGCTCGGCCATCAGATGTGCGGGCTCGTCGGCCGGTGCGGGCAGGTGAGCCTTGAGGTAGGCGAACACGGGATGGGTGTCACTCCCGTTCACCTGGCACTTCTGGAACAGGGTGAAGTTGGGCTCAAAGCCACCCCCGGGCCGCACGTGCTTCAGGGTGTTGAGGATCTCCTCGTTGGTGCCGTTCTCCTGTGGCGGGGAAGGAGAAATCCAGAGCCCTGTGTTTCCCAGCTCCTCACCCCCTGCCTCGTGGCCCATAGGACTTACCTGGTATCCAAACTGGTTACAGGGGAAGCCCAGCACGACCAGCCGCCGGGGGTAGCGGGCTTGGAGTTGGTTGAGCTGGGTGTAATCCCGCACCGTGGTGCCTCAGAGCGAAGCCACGTTCTCGATCAGGACCACGCGGCCCCGGAAAACACCAAAATCCACTTTCTCCCCCTGCAAGGAGGTGGCGCTCAGGTCATAGAAGGACTTGGCGATGGGGACGGTCATGGCTGCAGGCGTGCGGCTGCTTGTGCCCCGTGCCCTGCGCCGCCTCTTAAGGGCTTCCCGGTGCTCACGTCATGGTCCAAAGGTCTCCAGGCCCCGCCGCAGCTCAGGAGAAACCTGAGCCGCCCGTCCCACCCATGGAAGGAGGAAGGTGGCACGGGGCCAAGGCGATGCTCTACCTGCCTCAATAATTCATGGCACGGCGCGCTGCGGCTGCTCATCCTGCTGCCTGCGGGGTGTGGGATGCTCCCAGCCTAGAATGGCATGTTCCCGAGGGTTGGGAATGGCGGTGAGAGTTGGGGAATAACGGGAGTCAGGGAATAACAGGAATCTGGGAGCTGGGGCTCTGTGGGGCAGAGGAGGAGGGGACAAGTGTCCCAGTACTCCTCCTTGCCTGGTGCTGCCATGGCATCACTTCTGGGGCCTCCTGTGCTGCCCATCCCAGTGCCCACTAGTCCTGGGGCCCACTGGTCCCAGTACCAGCTCCACCCTTGGGCCTATCTGCTGTGGTGCCTACCATGGTCCTGTGGTGCCCATCCAAGCGCCTGGCAGCATCCTGGTGTCCACCTAGATCCCAGTAGGTTCGACTATCTTAGTGCCCACCATCATCCCAGTAACCACCCATCCCAGCCCATCACCATCCCGCTGCTGGCTCATCCCAGTGCTGCCACCAAGTTTTCCAACCCTGTTCCCACAGCTGGGGCAGAGCTGGTAGCCTGGCAGGCTGTGGTGGTGGCCATGGCACTCCATGGGCATCATGCCCCATGTCCCTGTGACCAGCCTGGAAAGGGGACACCATGCTGGCAGCCCCAGATCACCCTCAATTATTGATCACCACTCGAGTGTCCATGCCCAGGCTGTGCCTGCTGCCATGGCATCTTGCCCACAGCCCCCCTGGAGCACACAGACCACCAGCCCCTCCAGCATCACCTTTATTCTGCAAACCACTGTGTAAAACCGGGGGTCCCACGGGCATGGGGTGGCACAGGGTGGGCACACAGTGCCTGGACAGCCCCCACCCTACCCGCGAGCTGAGGAGGGCACAGGTGCCAGGATGGGGGGGCCCCCCTTGCCACGTTCCCTGTCCCTGGGGGTGTCCCATGTCGCTCCCCACTCTGTGGGGGCTGCCTCAATCCTGCCCCTACCATGCCCCCTGACACAGCCTGAGGAGGAGGGGTCGGGGGGTCCCAGCCTTCAACACCAGCACGTTTTGGGGGTGTCCTCGCTCCCCAGGGGCTGCTGCTCGTCCTCCTCCAGCCGAGCCAGGGTGGGGGCGCGGGGCAGCCCCCGCAGCTCGTCCAGCTCCTTGCGGTGTGCCTGCAGCACCAGCTCCGTCAGCCGTGTGAAGGACTGCGGGAGAGGGGTGGGGTGAACCTGGGGGACCCCTCCAATACCCCCTGACCTCTCCAGGCCCCCCAGGCCAGCCCCAACCCCCTCAGAACCCCCCTGCCCCAGTCTCCTCATACCTCCTTGATGTTGAGGTTGCTGCAGGCACTGGTCTCGTAGAAATCCATCCCGTATTCCCTGGCCAGCTGCAGCACCAGGAGTTTGGCAGGGAGGGGGGGTAGCATGATTTGGGAGGAGGGGGGATTCAATACCCCTGCCCCCCTCTCTGGAATGTGAACAGCCGGGCACGGACAGACAGGAGAGCTGTGGGGGGGGCTGGCATAGGGGCACACCTGGGTTGGGTGGTGGGTGCAGGGGGCCCTGGGAGGGGTGCTGGATGCTTTGGGGTTCAGAGGTCACTGAGAGGGGTACTGGGAGGAATTGGGGATTGTTGGACACCCTGGGGTAGCACTGGGCAGTAAAGGGGTTTCCTGGATGCTCTGGAGCTGCAGGGGGAGGTCAGTGGTCCCTGGGTTCAAACTGCAGGAGCATGAGGGGTCACTGGATACAGGTAGGGATGTTTGGGGGGGGGTCCCTGGATATGGGTAGGGCTGCAGGAGGGCTGTTGGGGCCCATGTGGAATGCAGGGGGGGCTTGTGGAGGGTCTGGCCATGCTGGGATTGTAGGGAGGTGTACTGGGTGCTTTGGGGGTCAAGAGGTCCCAAGGGGGACACCAAGGAGGTCACTGTGTGCTTCAGGGGTACAGGAGACCTTGCTGGAGAGGTTAGGGGTCTCTGAACATTTTGCAAGTGGGGAAGAGGGAGCCTTGGCGGTGCACAACCACTGCAGAGATGGAGGGAAAGAGGGTTCCCGGGCACTGGGGGAGCTGGTTTTGGGGTGCCTGGGTACAGACTGCAAGAGGATGGGGGGGTCCCTGCTCATGCTGGGAGGGACTGGGGAGGCTTGGGGGTCCCAGATAGAGGTAGGGCTGCAGGAGGGCTGTCGGGGTCCCGAGTGCGGGGGGGGGGGCTCAGGGAGAGGCTGGCCATGCTGGGGGTGCAGGAGGGGTCCTGCCCCTGGGGGGGGCACACAGCAGCCCCCGCTCACCTGCAGCCCTTGCTCTTTGGGCACTTGCCTCTTGTGCTCCTCGTCCGCCTTGTTCCCGATTAGGATTTTCTGGACGCCATCGGGTGCGTACTGGGTGGGGGAACAGTGTAAGGACCCCCCAACACACGGCTGGGGAACCCCCAGACCTCCCCTCAGGAACCCCCACCTCATCCACGTCGCTGGCCCACTTCACGATGTGCTGGTAGGAGCGCTCACTGCTGATGTCGTACACCAGGAAAATGCCCTGCAGGGGTTGGGGGGCGGCTGTTGACACCCCAAAATTGTGCCTCAGTTTCCCCTCTCCTGTGTAGCAGGACAGGGAGCCCCCATACCTGAGCCCGCCGGTAGTACTGCTTGGTGATGGTCTGGTACCGCTCCTGGCCGGCTGTGTCCCTGCCCAGCGACAGCGGGTCAGTGCCACCACCCATGGCATGAGTATGGCAGGGCTCAGCCCTTACCTTGGGTGGGGGGAGCAGGACTCAGAACCCCCAGAATTTCTTCTCTCTTGCCCCCAGGTTCCAGTGCTGCCACTCACCAGATCTGTATCCGCACCTTGATCCCATCCACCTCGATGGTCTTCATCTTGAAATCGACACCTGGGATTGGAATGGGGTGTGGTGTCCTGGTGTTTCCCTTTCCAGGAGATGCTGTCACTGGGGGCCCTCTGGTCCTCTCCTCCCTCCTGACCCACCCCATGCCCCAGCATGGCCTGGTGCTGATCCCCGCACCCAGTGCCTGGCCTTGCAAGAGGCCTCGGTGCCAGGTGCTGATCCCGGTGCTCCCAGTTCCCCGGTGCTGTGGCTGTCCAGTTCTCCCAGTTCCCCAGAGCTACGGCTTCTCGGTGCTGTGGCTGCCCAATGCTCTCACTTCCCGGCTGCATGCTGCTCCCGGTTCCCCTGTGCCAGAGGTGCCTGGTCCTCCCGGTTCTCCCATAGCCAGGATTTCCTGGCTCCCTGATGCTCCAGGGAACTGGCTCCCTGATGCTCCTGGTTCCCTGGAGCCGCGGCACTCCAGAGCCCCCGGTTTCCCAGTTTCCCTATGCTGCACCCGGCTTGTGGATGCCCACAGTTTTACCGTTTCCCGATGCCCATTACTTCCCGGTTCCCCGGTGCTGCATCTCTCGATGCTCCTGGTTCCCCGGTGCCCACAGTTTTCCCTCTCCCCAGTGCCCGGTTTTCCCGCTCTCTGGTTACCTGTTTCCCCATGTTCCTAGTGTTGCAGCTCTCCAGTGCCCACGGTTAACCCTTTCCCGGTGCCCCCGGTTTTCCCGTGCCCACCACTCCCCAGTGCCCCGGTTCCCACGACTCCCTGGTGCCCTGGTTTCCCGTTTCCCCGATCCCGTGGTTTCTCGGCAGTTCCTCGGCAGTCCCGGTTCCCCGATGCCCACGGTTTTCCTGTTCCCTGGATTCCCATTTCTCGGTTGCTGCGTCTCCCGGTTCTCCAGTTCCCACGGTTTTCCCGCTCCCCCGTTGCCCATTTTCCCGTTTCCCCGGTGCTGCGGCTGGCTTTCCAGTACTCACGGTTTCTTGTTGCCCACGGCTCCCCAGTTCCCCGTTTTCCCTTTTCCCCGGTAATGCGGCTCCCAGTGCTCCCGGTTACCCGGTGCTGCGCCTCCCCATTGCTCCCGATTCCTTGATGCTCCCGGTTTCACGTTTCCCCGGTGCCGCGGCTCCCCGTTTCCCCGGCATATCCGTTTCCACGGTGCTGCGGCTCCCAGTCTTCCCGGTTGCCCGGTTCCCCGATGCTCCCGTTTCCCCGGTGCTGCGCCTCCCCATTGCTCCCGCTTCCCCGATGCTCCCGGTTCCCCGTTTCCCCGCTCCCGCCGCCGCGGCCGCCGTGCGCTGTCGGTGCCGGTACCGATGGTGGAGATGTGGGCGGGGTGGAACTGGTTGTCGGTGAACCGGCAGAGCAGGCAGGTCTTGCCCACGCCCGAGTCCCCGAGCAGCAGCAACCGGAACAGCACGTCGTACTGCTTGGCCATGGCGGGCCCGGGCCGCCGCCACCGCCGCCACACCGGGGCCGCTCCGGGGCCGCGAGCTGCGCCGCCGCCGCGCCGGGCCGGGCTGGCACCGGGGGATGCACCGGGGCGGGGCGGGGCGCGAGCGGCGGCGGCGGGAGGGGGCACCGGGAGGGGAAACGAGGGGGGCGACACCGGGGATGGACCGGGGGATGCTGTGGGGAGCGGGGAGGGGACACCCGGGATACACCGGGAGATGCTGTGGGGAATTGGGCGGCGACGCGGGGGATGGACTGGGAGGAGAGCTGGGGAGAACGGGGGGATGGAGCCAGGAATGCACCGTAGGATTTGTTGGAGATGCTCTGGAAAACCGGAGGTGGGGGACAGGGGATGTACCAGGGGGAGCAGCGGCGACTCTGGGGGCTTTGGGAGCACCAGGGATGTACCCGGGATTGCTCTGGGGGCATTGGGAACTGGACAAAGAGGTGCAGCAGGGGACACTGCGGTGACACAGAGCTGCACCAGAGGGACTGCTGACACTTAGGAGGGATGGGATGGCACCCAGCAGGACCTGGACAAGGGTGGGTTGTCCAGGTTTTCCTGTCCAGGGACAAGGTTCCCGTGGGAACTTGTGAGGGTAAACAAGGCAAAGGACAGGGCTGGCACATGGGTCAGGACAACTCCCAATATAAGTGCAGGATGCAGGTGGTGGGATGAGAAGCAGCCCAGATGAGAGGAATCTGGGGGGGATGAGAGGCTGGATATGACCTGACAAGGTGTGCTGGCAGCCCTGGAAAGCCACCCATGTCCTGGGCTGTGTTGCTGGCAGCATGGGCAACAGGGTGAGGGGGGATTGTCCTCCTCTGTCCCACTCAGGTGAAACCCCACATGGAGCGCTGTGTCCAGCCCTGGGGTCCTTGTCATGGGAAGGACAGGGAGCTGCTGGAGCATGTTCAGGGGAGGCCACAGAAATCCTCCAAGGGCTAAGAACAGGCTGGGAGAGCTGGGATTGCTTGGCATGGAGAAGAGAAGGCTCCAGCGAGAGTTAGAGCCCTTTCCAGTTCCTACAGGGGCTCCAAGAGAGGTGGAGAGGGACTTGGGATGAGGCCATGGAGTGACAGGACAAGGGGAAATGTCTCCAAAGTGGAAAAGGGGAGGTGTAGATTGGATATTAGGAAGAAATTCTTTACAGTGAGGGTGCTGAGGCACTGGAGTGGATTTCCCAGAGAAGCTGTGGCTGCCCCATCTCTGGAAGTGTCCAAGGCCAGGCTGGACAAGGCTTGGAGCAACCTGGTCTGGTGGAAGGTGTCTCTGCTCACGGCACAGGGTGGAACTGGATGGGTTTTAAGGCTGTTATCGACCCAACCCGTGGGTTCTATGATGATGCAATAAATGACGTCACATCACGATGAGGCAGCGGCCCCGGGGTGGCTTCTCTGCGCACGCGCGCCGGGGCTGGGCGTGCCCAAGAAATAAGAGGCGTGGCCATCCGGGGAAGGGCGTGGCCGTGTGTGGTGGGGCGGGGCCAGGAGCGCGGCCGCGCGTCCCCTCCCGGCCGCCGTCGCCCGCTGCCCCCGCGGCCGCAGCATGGCGGGAGCGGCCCCCGGCTCCGGCGGGCGGCGGCGGCTGCGGGACGATGGGCTGCGGACCTGCACCTCCGCCGAGCAGGTGCCGGGGGGCTGCTCTGTGGGGCGAGGGGTGCCGGGGCGGTGGGGTGTGGGGTGTGGGGTGCCGGGCAGCCATGGGGCTGGGCTTTGGGCTGCCATGGAATGGGGTTTAGGGTGCCGGGCTGCCGTGGGGCTGGGCTTTGGGGTGCCATGGAATGGGGTTTAGGGTGCCGGGCTGCCGTGGGGCTGGGTTTTTGGGTGCCATGGAATGGGGTTTAGGGTGCCGGGCTGCCGTGGGGCAGGGCTTTAGGCTGCTCTAGGACGGGGTTCAGGGGTGCCATGGGATTGAATGATCCCGATCCCAGTATCCCCACGAGACTACTGTCTCCACACCCGCTGTGACAACAGCGCGGCAGTGACCAGTGTTTTGGGGGGCCCGGCGGTGCTGCCACCCGCCAGCCTCGGCAGCTTCCGCGGGACACGTTCCCCAGCACCAGCTGGGGGAGGGTGAGAAGTTCTGGGACAGCCAGACTCTCCCCTCCATCCCACTGTCCTGACCCAGCCCCTGGCAGCTCCCCTGGGTGCTGGGACGGGGTAAAAAGTGACTCCGGGTTTCCCAATCCATGGGGTTCTTCTTGCTCAGTTGTTCTCTGGCAGGACACAGTGCCATGAATGCAGGTCCCCGTGTGGCCCCTCCTCACCCCTGAGGCTGATCCCGGGGTATTTCCTTGAGGATTACCGTGGCTTAGAGTGTCCAAGTCCCCAGTTATCCCAGCGTGAGCAGGAGGAGAGTGTTTTCTATGACAGTCTTGAGCTGAACCAAACTCAAGCTGGATTTGTAAAGCAGCACAGGATGGTGCTGGATTCTGGCATAATTTGGGGCACAAAGCTCCTGGGAATTCTTAGTTTGGTTTTACTGGGTGAGATGGGGCTGTGAATCAGATAAACCCCTGGGATGGGGTAGGAGTTGCGGGGTTCAGTGGGGATCATGTTTGGGACATGCAAAGCCTCTTCCCAGAGCTCACCATAGTCTTTATTCCCATTTTTCCTGACTAGTCCAAGGTGGAGGACATTGTGCAGGAGGTCTATGATGCCTACAAGACAAACCATCACTCCTCACAGTGAGTATCAAAACTCCCAATAACCATAAATAACTCCCATCCCAAAAGACCGATTGACCCCAGTGGGTGCTGCAGGAGGATTCTGCCCCTCCTGCCACTGTCCCCCTGCTTTTTCAGGCCACCCTGCCTGCTCATCCTGTCCTCTCTGTATTCCAGGTACGTCCTGCAGCGGGAGAAGCACTTCCATTACCTGAAGAGGGGTCTCCGGCAGCTCACTGAAGCCTATGAGGTACCGGGAATGCCGGATGTGCCACCTGGAGCCACTGCCTGGGGTGCTCCCCTCGCCCTGGGGCTGTCACCAGGGCTGTTTGTTGCCAGGGGTTTGCCAGCCCCAGGGTGGACACAGCATTCCCTGTGTGTCCACGCTCATCCCAGCGATGCTCTGGGGGCTCTCCTGGCTGTCTCCTTGCTCCTGCCATGTCCGGTGCCATTCCCTGACTGTCCCCTCTGTCCCTGCAGTGTCTGGATGCCAGCCGCCCCTGGCTCTGCTACTGGATCCTGCACAGCCTGGAGCTGCTGGATGAGCCCATTCCCGATTCGGTGGCCTCTGAGTGAGTGGGGAGAGCTGGGGGGAACCCCACCATGGCCACTGCTGCTGCTGGCCACCCGCGTGACTCCGGAGGTGCCACCTCCCGCTGTCCCCAGAGCAAAGGAGTGCTTTGTCTCCCTGCCACCGTCAATGCCGCCCATTCTTCCGGCGGCTTCCTCGTGACGACGGAGATGGGAGGGTGACACCCCCGGCTTCGACCTCGGGGGGGATTCACAAGGCCGGGAGGGGATGCATCGCCCCAGCAGGGTGACACAGGTGATGCTGAGCCCCTTCCTCACCTTCTCACAGTGTCTGCCAATTCCTGAGGCGGTGCCAGAGCCCCCAGGGTGGATTTGGGGGGGGTCCCGGCCAGCACCCCCACCTTGCCCCCACCTACGCCGCCGTCAATGCGCTCTGCATCATCGGCACCGAGGAGGCCTTCGGCGTCATCGACAGGTCTGGGGGCCGGGAGGAGCTGGGTGGGAGCTGGGCTGCGTGTCCCCCCTCTCACAGCCCCTGGCTCCTGCAGGAAGAAGCTCTTGGAATACCTGTACTCACTGAAGCAGCCGGATGGCTCCTTCCTCATGCACGTGGGTGGAGAGGTGGATGTCAGGTGGGTGAGGGCTGTGTGGGGAGGCTGTTTTGGAGGGAGCGCCTGGGCATTTTGGAGAGCCAGTGCTGGAAGCAGCTGCTGTGGTGGGGAGCTGGTGCCATTCTGGGGATTCAGTGCTGGGAGCTGGTGATGTTTGAGAGCCAGTATAATTTTGGGGAGCTGGTGCTATGGTGGGGAGCCACTGCTAATTTGGGGTACAGTTTTGGGCAGTCAGTGCTACTTTTGGGGAGCAAATGCCATTCTGAGGAGCCAGTGCCATGGCAGGGTGCAATTTTGTGGACCTAGTTGTGTTTTGGGGAGCTGGTGGTGTTTTGGGGAGTGGCTGGTGCCACACTGGAGAACCAGTGCTGTTTGGGGGAGATGGTACCATGGTGGGAAGCCAGTGCCATGGGGAGGTGTAGTTTTGGGGAGCCAATGCTATTTTGGGGTGCTGGTGCCATGGCAGGGGACCAGTGACATGAGCTACTGCCATGGCAGGGTGCTGTCGCAGGGAGCCAGTGCCTAGATCAGGCATTTTGGGCCATTTTGGGGACCCAGTGTAACTTTAGGGAGCTGGTGCCACTTTGGGGTTCCAGTGCCATATCCCTGAGCACCCACCTCCTGAATCTCTGGGCACCCTTTTCCTGCAGGAGCGCCTACTGCGCCGCCTCAGTGGCCTCACTGACCAATATCCTGACACCTGCACTCTTTGCTGGGACGGCCGAGTGGATTGCCAGGTGAGATCTGGGGACAGGTGGGGGACAGGAGATGACATTCCTGGCGTTCCTGCTGCCCTGACTCTGCTCCCACAGGTGCCAGAACTGGGAGGGTGGGATCGGCGGCGTGCCGGGCATGGAGGCCCATGGCGGCTACACTTTCTGTGGTGTGGCTGCACTGGTCATCCTCAAGCAGGAACATCTGCTGAACCTCCGGAGCCTGCTGGTGAGTGACCCCTCTCCAGGATACTGGGGCTCTCATCCTGCCGGGGAGCTTTGGTCCCACACTGGTTCCCATTGCCCCGCAGCACTGGGTGACCGGGCGGCAGATGCGCTTCGAGGGTGGATTCCAGGGCCGCTGCAACAAGCTGGTGGATGGGTGCTACTCCTTTTGGCAAGCTGGGCTCCTGCCCCTGCTCCATCGGGCACTCCATGCCAGGGGTGAGTTGCCACAGGCCTCCTCTGTCCCCAGAACGGCATCTGAAGGGATTTGACACCTTCTGTGGTGTTTCTCCTCTGGGATTTCCCTTCCAGGTGATCCAGCACTGAGCATGGCACACTGGATGTTTGACCAGCTGGCACTGCAGGAATACATTCTCCTGTGCTGCCAGTGCCCAGCTGGCGGGCTGCTGGATAAGCCAGGAAAGTGAGTGTGGGGGGAAACACAGGGCTGCCTGGCACCAGGGATGCCCTGATGCCCCCTCAGCATCCCAGTATCTCTTTGCATGCAGATCCCGGGATTTCTACCACACCTGCTACTGCCTGAGTGGGTTGGCCATTGCACAGCACTTTGGAAGTGGAGATCTCCACAATGAGGTGGTCCTGGGTATCCCTGAGAATTGCCTGGTAAGTGCTAGGCATTGCTGGGGAGGGCAGGGATGAGCTTCCTGCGCTCCACAGCACTGAGAAAGGCAGATCCAATGGCAGTGAAAAGACTTGGGGTTCAGCGTGGAGAAGAGGAGGCTTCAGGAAGAGCTTAGAGGTGCTTCAAGGGCCTAAAGAGCTTCAAGGGAGCTTGAGTCAGGCTTTGGACAAGGGCTTGGAGTGATAGGACGAGGGGGAATGGCTCCAAACCAGAAAAGGGGAATTTTAGATGGGATATGGGCAAGGTATTCTTCCCTGTGAGGGTGCTGAGGCCTTGGCACAGGCTGCCCAGAGAAGCTGTGGCTGCCCCCTCTCTGGAAGTGTCCAAGGCTAGCTTGGACCAGGCTTGGACCAATCTGGGATGGCAGAGATTCCCTGTGCACAGTGGGCTGGACTAGGTGATCCTTAAGGTGCCTTCCCACCCAAACCATTCCAGGACTCCATGATTAACATTCCTCCATCCCTCTCTCTCCCACAGCAGGCCACGCACCCTGTCTACAACATTGCCCCGGAGAAGGTGGCGAGGGCGGTGATGCACTTCCTGCAGTATCCTGTGCCCAGCCTGGATCCAGCATCCGCTGCCCAGTAGGGGAGTCCTGCTGCTGGCTCGGGGTGCCAAGCCCCAGGAGCGAGTGGCACAGCCCATCCCATCCCCACGGCAGCCTGGCCAGGCAGAGCACGGTGCTCAGGGTGCTAGCAATACCAAAATCCAGCCTGCTCCAGGCCGGGTGTCCTGCTGCCATCCTGGCCAGAGCCCAGGTGGGACATGGGCTCTGGAAGAGCTTTTTGGCATCAATAAACCAGAAGTCACACCCGCCGTGTGCTGGTGGCCCCGGGGATGCGGGGCAGGAGGTGATGCCACGTCTGGATCCGGTGGCACCAACTTCCCCCATTCCAAGAACAAATGGTAACCACGGGGGAGGATAAAATAAGTGGAATTTTGGCTTTTTTTGTTTATTATTTATAGTCTTATAGTAAAGGGAAGCCTTAACTTGCAAGACAACTCTGGGCAGTATGTACAACATACCTTAGATCCATGGAATGGCATCAAAATGGGGGGAAGAGGGGCACCTACGGGGCAGGGACGGGCCACTGGAGTTCGGAAAATGCCACGGAGGTTGGGAAGGGTCAAGGGAGGGAAGGAGGAGGAGGAGGAGTGGGGAAGGAGCCCCTAAGCCTGGCTCTGTGCTCCGCCGACTCGGGCAGGTGGAGTTGCACACGGAGAAAATAAATAGGGAGATCCCCCCCCAGTGCTTGCTCCTTTTTTGGGGGGGGGCTGCCTGGCTCCTCCCCGTTCTGGACTGCACTGGTCCCCGGGTATAAATAGAAATGCTCCTATAAAACCAGGAGGGAAGGGGAGGGGGGTCGCTAGCAGAGGGGAGTTGGCGGGGGAGTCTCCCTGACGCCCCCAAGTCTTTCTGCTCGGCCTGGCCGGCTCCCCCCGGGGCCGGCACGGTGGGAGCAGGGAAGGGGCCGGGGAGGGCTGGGAAGCTGCAGTCCAAGAGCTTCTAGGAGCGGAGGGAGCGAGTCCTGCCGCGGGCCGGGGGGTGGCGGAGGGGCCTAACTGGCCTCCATGCGCAGCTTCTTCCTGTTCTGCGGCTCGTCGGGCTCCGAGTCAGAGCTGGAGTCGGAGCCGCCGTCGAAGGCGGAGATGGCACTGCCCTTGGGGTTGGTGTAGAGGCTGTTGTCCGCGGGATAGCTGGCCTGGAGCTGAGCGCTGGCTCGGGCCTTCTCCAGCGCACGCACTGTGAGGGACGGCACTGTGTCACCCCCAGGCCTGGCCCTGCCTGCAGCCCAGCTCCCGACAGGCCCCAGCTCCCCCTGGATCCCAAACTCTTCTGGACCCCGGATCCTGCCAGACCCCAGCTCCCACTGAATTCTGGATCTTGCCAAACTCTGGTCCTGCCAGACCCTCAGCTCCCACCAGATCCCAACTCCCAGTGGATCTCAGCTTCCACCAGATCCTGGATTCTGATGGATCATATCTCCTGCCAGACCCCAGCTCCCACTGGATCTTAGATCCCAAATTCTACTGGATGCCAGATCCAGGCTCCCAAAGCCTGCCAGGCCTCAGCTCCTGGATCTCAGACCCTGCCAGACCCCATCTCCAGCCAGATCTCAGCTACCACCTTGCTGCTCCAGCAGTGCATTCTGCCGCTTGAGGTCGTCAATGTCCTGCTGGTGTGTGTGGTTTTTCCGGCGCATGTACTGGATGTACTCTGTGGCTTTGTCCAGGATTTGGGCCCGGGATGCCTGTTGCAATAGTGGGAAAAGCCAGAGGCAAGATAAAGACCTAGTCCAGGGGGGAAAACTGGAATTTTACCTGTCTCATCATCCCACCCTGGCTCTGGTCCTCACTGGGGACTCTTGTGGCACAAGAGAGCCTCGGGATCGTCCCAGATTGAGAAGCCTGGACCATGGGTGGGTGCTGTCCGTGCCCTCAGCACGCTCCATAAACTCACCTTCTCTCCTTGGAGCGAGGGCACGGAGTCCCGCAGGCTGTGGAAGCTATCCTTGATGTGGTCCCTGCGCTTGCGCTCCAGCGCATTGTGATGAGCCCGTTTGTCGGCCTGGGATGGGGGGGATAGGGGTGGCACCGGGAGGAGGCCACCACCTGCACCCCTAAAATTCCCTCTGGGAATCGTTGTGGGAGCTCAGCTGAGCCTCCAGGGCGGCTCCGTGGCTGTGACGCCTCCGGCTGGGCCGTGAGGGCGTGGGAAGGAGGCGGCTCCCGGTGCTTTCGGTTTCCCCAGCTTCCTGCTACCGGGGCAGCTCCGGGCCCCGGCGCGGGGGGTACAGCACTTTCCCCCTGGAACACGGTCACCTCCTCCCCATGTCACCTCCACCCCTGCCTCCCAACCAACCAGGCACAACCCCCCTCATGCCCTCTGTCAACCCCTGGTGTTGTTCCCCCTGTGCCCCCCAAACGTAGCCCCACCCCCCTAAATGACTCGGCCCCACACGTAACGCCTCCCCAACACCCCCATTTTCCCCCAGAAAGCCTCCCACTTCCCCTCCCCTAAAGAGCCCCGGATCCTCTTCCACACAACCCCAAGCCTCACTGGTGTCTCCCCCCCATAGGACCCCCAGCCCCACAGGACACCCCCAAACCCAGCTGCCCCCCCAAAATACATGACTCCATGGATCCCCTTCTGTGTCACAGCCCCCAACCCAAATAAGACCACCCAGCCAGAGGTGTCACCTCCCCAAGCCCAACCCTCCTCCCCAAAAGCCCCCCAGCCCTACTGGTGTCCCCCCGTTCCAAGAATCCCATCCCCACAGGACACCCCCCAAGCCCAGGTTTCTCCCCCAGGACCCCCATCCGCACAGATCCCTCTCCATGTCACAGCCCCCCCCAGAAGACCCCAACCCCAAAGGTGTGTTCCCCTCAAAAAGACCCCCAACCCCACTGGTGTCCCCGTCAGCACCCCCAATCCCACTGATGTCCCCCTACACCCCGATCCCCACAGGACACGCCTAACATCCCCCTCTCCCCCAGGATCCCCATTCCCCCAGTCCCCTTCCATGTCACCCCCTCCCCAAATCCCGCCCCCCTCACACCCCCGCCCACGTGCTCCCGATCCCGGGGGTGCCGCGGGGCGGCCCCCAGCGACCTACCGCGGACTGAAACCTCGGCTGCTCCTCCTGAGGAGCCCCGACCCGGGCGAGGAGGAAGAGGAAGAAGATGGTGGGGGGGGGCGCCGCCATATGAAGGAAGAACACACACAAACCAAACATTACCACATTCTCAGAGCTCCTAAAGTAGGGAAGAGCCACGGGGGGTTATCCTAGGGATTGTCTCGGGGTTGGGGGCCCAACTCACGTCGCTCTCCACCTCGATGTCATCGTTGTCGCTCATCGCTCCCGCCCGGGTGAAGCCGCGGGCCGGGCCGCGCCGCCACAACAACAGCCCGCACCGCGCATGCGCGGAAGTCGGCGGCGGGGGGGGCAATGATGGCGCCGGGCGACGCGAACGGTCGCGGGAGTTGTGGTTTGAGTGGGGAGATGGAGGCGTCTTCCACGTGGCGGGGACTACAACTCCCGGCGTCCATCGCGCCGAGCAGCGCGTGGCACGCCGGGAGCTGTAGTCTACGCTTCGGGAAGGGGACGCTTCGGGTGCGCGGCCGGAGGATGGAGGAGGTGAGGGCCAAGGGCACGGAGGGAGGGGGTTTATTGAAGGAAAATGGGGATGGGATAGGTCGGGAAGGCTGCGGGGCCGGCCTGGGGGGCTGCAGGCTGAGCTAGAAGGGCTCCGGGACAACCTAGGGGGGGCTGCAGGGTCTGCCTGGGGCGCGTGTGGGTCTGGTCTGAAGGGCTGTGGGCCAGTTTGGGAGGGGGTCTACCTGCCTGGGGGCTCCAAGGTAGCCCTGCGGAGTCTGGATGCTAATGGGCTAATACGGGAGGGCTGGGGGTCTGCAGGACATTGGGGGCGGCTGCAAGCCTTGCTAGAGGGAATGTGCATCTGCTCAGGGGTCTGTGGGCCTCACCTGGGGGGGCCTTTGGCCAAATTTGGGGGGCTGTGGATCTACCTGGGGGGCGTGAGCCTTGTATGAGGGGCTGTGGATTTGTGTGTGGGGGCTCTGGGGCTGGTATGGGGGCCTGCAGGTCTGACCTGAACAACTACATCATAATTTGAGGGGCTATGGGCCTGCCTGGGGGCTGTCCCACAATTTGGGGGCTGTAGATCAATCTGGAGGCTCTGGATCTGATCTAGGGGATTCATGGGCCAGTGTGGGGGTCCTTCAGCCAATGTGGGGGGATCTGGGCTGCCTGGGGGCTTTAGGCTTAGCTCCCAGGCAGGGGGGGCTGCAAGCCTGACCTGAGGGGGTTTGCAGAATTTTGGGCCCACCCGGGGGGAGCTGTGGAACCCCCTCAGGTACCAAGAGCAGGATGGGGCCCAGAACAGGCTGTCATTATCCCAGCAGCTCCCCGTCCTCTTTTGGCAGCTCGTCTTCCCTGGTGGCCTCAGTTGGGTGCCTGTCATCATCCTCCTTGTCCCCGTCACCGTCAGAGCCAGTCTCATCCGAGTTGTCTTCCAGGTAGCGGTATCCACGTGTTTTGTGGCGTGGGCGTGGGATACGGGGCAGCCGGACTTCCATGTTCCACGCCACCTTCCGCTCCATCCACAGGTATGTCCCCACCGCCACTACCAGCGTCAGCAACATGATAGACAGCTTGGCCTGCGGCACACAGAGTTTTGGGATTGGTGTGGGGGTGTGTCCCCAAAAAGCCTGGAATCTCTCAGAGTGGGCTGGGGCATATCTGGGACTTACCTTCATGGGCAGCCCCGACCACAGGTAGACGGTGAAGATAGCCAAGGCCTGCCACCAGTGGTAGATGGTGAAGATGAAGTCTTGGCGCTCCTTTTTCTTGTACAACATCCCCAGGAGGACTGTGGCAGAGACTGGAATCAGTGTCCCCTTCCTGTGGTGTGTCCCCTTGGCAGGGGGGACAATCACAGTGAGTCTGTCCCGTGGATCCAAGGACTGAGACTACAAACTCGTGGTGCATGAGGAGAGGATGTGTGGAAAAACTTGGGACAACCCAGGCTGTTTTGGGGACCCCCAAGGCGTTTTGGGGACAACAGAGGCTGTTTTAGGACCTTCCCACTACTCACTGCTGATTCCGGTCTTGTTGAGGGCGCTGCCGGTGCCCCAGAGCGCGGCAATACTGTAGAGCAGCGGTGCCTGCGCCAGACACCGGGGCTCCGGCGCCCAGCAGAAGAGCGTCACCAGGAGCACAGAGTGGATGAGGGCTCCAGCCAGGAGCGGGATGTGCCGGCGCAGGCGCAGCATGCACAGGGCCAGGCTGGAGCACACCGAGGCGGAGAAGCCGTAGGCCATGAGGAGATATGCCAGCCTCTCCAGCCCGAGCGCGCACACGCCGTAGTTCTGCAGAGAGCACAGGCTCAGCATCACCTGTCCCCGCTCCGTCACCTCCCACCCCGTCACAGATCCTACCAGGGAAAATCCAGTGCAGACAAAGAGCACCTCGAAGCCGCTGTAGATGAACAGTGGGAAGAGGTGCCGCAGGCGATAGTCCCGCATGTGCTTGAAGGGCAGCTGGAAGATGTTGCCCCAGCCGATGCTGCGCATGTCGATCTCCTCCATGGGCCGGTACGCCGCGCCGCACAGCACCAGCACCTACGGAGCGCCGGCGGGTGAGGTCCTGCCATTGTCCAGCCCATCCCTGTCCCCTGCCGCCCCGGCGCTCACCACCAGCATGGCGAGGAAGGCGGCACCCATCAAGGCGCTCTCCACGATGATGAGGTTGACGCTGCGGGGAAGGCTCTGCAGCACCGTCTTGTTGAACCCAGGCAGTGTGCCGTGGCTCAGGGTCCCTGCCAGAGGGGCACAGGCCGTGGTTAATCCCAACCGGGGGGCTCCCGGTGCCGCCCCGCGCCCCACCCGCAGCCTCACCGCAGTGCTTCACTGCAAAGAGCGTGTGGTTGAGTTGGTAGAGGTAGTTGTTGAGGAAGAAGACCATGGGCATCTGAGCGCAGACGAAGCTCAACTATAGGATGTAGAGGGGTGCACGCTCAGTGCTGCTGGCATGGTCCCACGCCCATCCCAGCCACCCCACTGGGGCTCACATGGAAGCAGGAGTAGAAGACAGTCTGGAAGATGATGATGTAGGCATTGCAGGCGTCCCGTGGTGCCCGCTGCTTCTCCTTCTCCTGCTCCTCCTTGTAGTTAATGTACTCATAGTACTTCTGGGCCATCCTGCGTGGAGCAGCGGGTCAGCCAGCACCCCATGCACGCCCCACCCACCCCTCCAATGCCTACCGCATGATGTAGGTGCCCATGGAGGCCCAGAGGGGCACGATCACCATGCCAATGGCCACTGCAGAGGGCACCAGCGTGTAGTAGCGCTCCCAGTAGTTGCTGGAGACGAAGAGGGCGTAGATGCCAATCGCCAGGAACATGGCCCACTTGGTGCCAAAGAACCTGCCAGGGCAAGGAGTGGAAGCGTGGGTGGCCATGCCAGTGATCCATGCTGGCGGGGAGCGTGGTGGGGCTGTACCTGATGAGGATGGGTGTGTAGAGCAGTGCTGCCACGGGTGTGACGTTGATGCCCATCAGCACCTTGCGGTCAATGTCCTCCAACCGGATATTGCTGTACTTCACCTCCCGGTAGGTCTCATCATAGTGAAGGATCAGCTGCATTTGAAGCAGACCTGGGGGTGTCCAGGGGTGGTCACCCCATGCCCTGAACACCCCGAGTTGTTCTGGGGGTCCCTGGGAGGTCCCATACCCAGGTAGACGCTGTAAGTGAGAGTACCAGCCAGGCTGGCAGCCACCACGTTCTTGATGACACCGAGGCGTTTGCGGCGAAAGTACTTCTGCTCTTCTTCCTCCTCATTGTAGTCAGGGTGAGGACCCACAAAATCGTCCAGCTGTGGGTAATTGCAGCTGTCACCCCTCGGGGATGGCCACCACATGCCTGCTTCCCCCCACTGGTGTCCCCCTGGTCTCACCTGTGTCTCTGTCCCCTCGGTGCCCAGCTTGGTGCTTGGCTCTATCTTGGCCCCATCCTGGCAGCCGTCAACGTCCTTCTCCATTAGTGATTCTGGAGAGCCCTGGATGGTGTCAGGGTGGAAGGAACCCTGTTGGCACCCCAAGTCTTGCACCCATATGTTTTGCATTCCTGTGACCTGCACACACAGACCCTGCACCCTCATGCCCAGCACCCCCAGCCCTTGCACCCCTACATCCAGCACCGTGTACCCATGTACATGGCATCCCCAAGCCCTGAACCTCTGTGCTCTGCACACCCTGAACCTGCACTCATGGTTGTACCCCTGTGTTCCGTACCCCTGTGAACCTTGAGATCCTGCACCCCTGAATCCCGTGCCCCCTACCCAGCTTTGCACTGCCCAGAACTGCACCTCTGGGCTCAGCACCCCCAGCCTCCTCACAGCCCCCCCGCCCCGTCACACCGACCCCAGTCCTGCTTGCCCGTGCCGGAACTTCTCGGGGGCGGGGCGGGGCGGGAGCTGCTTCCTCTTTCGGTTAGCACGGGCGGGACGGAGATGGTTCAAGGGGCCGTTCCCGGACCCTCCCCTCCGCTCCCGGATTCCCCCCCCCCGGTCCCTGCCCGCCCTCCTCAGTGCCCCCCACCCGCGTCCTTTCTCAGCACCGCGGCCTCTGCAGCACTCATCACACCCCAACCCGCACAGCACCCTGGCCCCCCCGCACAGCGCCCATTGCTCCCCCATCGCACAGCACCCCAGCCCTACCCTCCCCTCCGCTCCCTTGTGACCCCCCAGCCTCCCCAGCGCTCCCACCAGGCCTCGGGGTGGATGCTGCCTCCTCGGGGTGCCCGTGGCACTGGGTGCTGTGCCCTGCTGCTTTCGCTTCCCCTTTCCGGTCCGGGGGATGTGCCAGAGTGCCTGGGCGGGGGGACACCCCAGTCGGGGGGTGTAGGGCACGTGCCTATCCTGGTGTCACCCCAGAGCTGGGGCTGGGAGGGTGCCCGGGTGCGTGGCACGGCGGGGTGCCCCGGGGCAGGGCGAGGGGACTGCTGGGCAGGGCGGATGGGGTGACTGACATCTCCGGGACGGGATCTGGCCCAGCCGGTAGCGGGGGATTCTTGGGATGGGACTCTTGGGAGGGTGC